>NC_092709.1:337064889-337369608 GCF_047496885.1 Scyliorhinus torazame
TTAATTAAAAATAAAGTTGCCCTTTGTCTCAAGAGGTACAAAGTATAAAATTAATGTCTCAGTTGAACAGATGCCATCAGAATACATCTGGATTACTGCATTCAGCACTGGGCACAACAGCCTGGGAAGGATATACCAGCAGAAAATGTCAGAAATTCCCAGTATGTTAGGGAGAAGCCTAGGAGAACTAAACTTCAGGTTGTGACACCTCATCAGAATTTAAAGGTGTTACAGGTGCCCACCTTTCCAAGCGGGCACAGTAGTGCAGTGTTCTTTGTTTTTTAGGATTTTGGCCAAGGGTGGTATCTTGACCGGTACAGGTTTAGAGGGCCGAAGGGCTTGTTCCTGTGCTGTATTGTTCTTTGTTGTCACTCGATTTGTAATCCTGAGGTCCAGATACTCTGGCCCCTAATACTCTGGGGCCATGGGCTCAAATCTTGGGTGAATTTTAAATTCAATTCAATTTTTTTAAAAGAAAACCCAGAATTGAAAGCTCTTCTCAGCAATGGTGACCATGGCCGGGATTCTCCGATCCCGCGGCGAAGTTCTGGCGCCGGGGTCAAAAGTGGCGCGAGCGAGTCTGGCACCAACGGGCCTCCAGGCCTAGGCATTCACCCCTTCCTAGGGGATTAATACGGCGCCGGAGTGCTGTCCGCTGCTCGAAAGCTGGCGCGCCATGGCCAGCGCGGGTCCGCGCATGTGCACCACGGCTGGCGCGAGTCCGCGCATGCAAGTGGGTTGCCGTCTCCACGTTGGCCCCCGGGCAATATGGCGGAGTCCTACAGGGGCCCGGCGCGGAGGAACATAAGACCCCCCCCCTGGAATTAGCCCGCCTGCCGATCGATAGGCCCCGATTGTGGGCCTGGCCACCGTGGAGGCCCCTCCCCCCCCCAGAGTCAGATCCCCCGCCCCCCCCCACCAGGACGGTCCCCGCAGCCAGAACTCCAAGGTCCCGCCGGGTAGGACCATACGTAACCCATGCCGGCGGGACTCGGCTGAACTCGGCGGGCACTCGTCTGTCGGGGTGCGGAGAATCGCCGGGGGGCCGCTTTCAAAGGGCGGCAACCCCGCGGGCGCGGTCTCCCGGTGCGGGGTCGGAGAATTCCGGCCCCTGAAACTTTCGTCAACTGTTGTAAAACAAAAACCTATCTGGTTCACGAATGTCCTTCAGGGAAGGAAATCTGCCATCCTTACCTGTTCTGGACTACATGTGACTCCAGACCCACAGCAATGTGATTGAATCTTAACTCCTCTGAAGGGCAATTAGTGAAGGACAACCCATGCTGACCTTGCGATGCCCGCCTCCCCTGAAAGATTAGGGAAAAGGGGGATGATGTGAAAGAGAAAGGACACAGTGTCACAACCGTGTGGGAAAGGCCGGATGGAGCAGTGCGGTTTTCCTTGCCTGGCGTTTGTCACCCCTGATGGTGGGGGTTGATAGTATTGGCCTCGATGGAGGCTTTTAAAATTATGAAGGGGATGGGGGGGATTGATAGTGTTGGACTTATGAAAATGTATTCAATTACAAGGAACACAAAGCCACTGGTTATAAATACAGGGTAGAGGAGTTGGGAGAGGAGATCGAAGAGGGGACGTGGGCAGATGCCCTGAGGAGGGTGAACTCTTCCTCTTCATGCGCGAGGCTCAGCTTCACACAGTTTAAGGTGCTGCACAGGGCACACATGACTGGGACAAGGATGAGCCGGTTCTTTGGGGGTGAGGACAGGTGTGTTAGGTGCTCAGGGAGCCCAGCAAATCACACCCATATGTTCTGGGCATGCCCAGCGCTGGAGGAATTTTGGAAGGGCGTAGCGAGGACGGTATCGAGGGTGGTAGGATCCAGGGTCAGACCGGGCTGGGGGCTCGCAATATTTGGGGTGGCAGAGGAGCCGGGAGTGCAGGAGGCGAAAGAGGCCGGAATTCTGGCCTTTGTGTCCCTGGTAGCCCGGCGAAGGATTCTCCTTCAGTGGAAAGATGCGAGGCCCCCAAGCGTGGAATCCTGGATCAGCGATACGGCGGGGTTCATTAAATTGGAGAGGGTGAAATTCGCCTTGAGAGGGTCGGTACAAGGGTTCTTTAGGCGGTGGCAACCGTTCTTAGACTTTCTGGCAGAACGATAGACATTGGTCAATGGCAGCAGCAGCTCGGGGCGGGGAGGGGGTTAACTTTTTTTTTGTTTATGTTATTTACACTGGAAGGGTCTGAGGGGGTGTATACACAGGGGGCGTCATTCTCTGACCCCCCGCCGGGTCGGAGAATAAACGTTGGCCGCCGTGAATCCCGCCCCCGCCCCCGGCGAAGTCTCCGGTACCGGAGATTGGGCGGGGGCGGGAATCGGGCCGCGCCGGTTGGCGGGACCCCCCGCTCAATTCTCCGGCCCGGATGGGCCGAAGTCCCGCCGAGAAATTGCCTGTCCCGCCGGCGTAAATCAAAGCTGGCATTTACCGGCGGGACCAGGTGGCGTGGGCGGGCTCCGGGGTCCTGGGGGGGGCGCCGGGCGATCTGGCCCCGGGGGGTGCCCCCACGGTGGCCTGGCCCACGATCGGGGCCCACTGATCCGCGGGCGGGCCTGTGCCGTGGGGGCACTCTTTCCCTTCCGCCTCCGCCACGGCCTCCACCATGGCAGAGGAGGAAGTGACTCTCCCCACTGCGCATGCGCGGGGAACTGTCGGTGGCCGCTGACACTCCCGCGCATGCGCCGCATTTCCGCGCCAGCTGGCGGGGCAACAAACGCCATTTCCGCCAGCTGGCGGGGCGGAAATCCCTCCGGCGCAGGCCTAGCCCCTCAATGTTGGGGCTCGGCCCCCAAAGATGCGGAGCATTCCGCACCTTTGGGCCGGCGCAATACCCGTCTGATTGGCGGCGTTTTTGGCGCCAGTCGGCGGACATCGCGCCGTTGGGGGAGAATTTTGCCCCTGTTGTCTGAAGTCGGGGTGTTAATGTTAATTTATTATTTATGTATAGGGGGGAGGGGTTTGGGGGTTTGCTTTTTTAGATTGTGTTTTGTACTTAATCCTGTTGGGTTTTTTTTTTCTTTCTCATTTTGTTATTTATATTTTATGAAAACCTTTAATAAAAATTATTTAATAAATAAATAAATAAAGACAGGGTAGTGGTTGTATTTTACTTTCCACTCAGGGAGCTGGAGCTGCTTTGGCAACGCCTACATGTATTGTAGGCCATAGCTACGGATAGTGATTGGAGAGTATCCAATTTCCTTTCCATTGCCTGGCTGACCAGGGATTTCTCCCCACTCTTACCACCTGCCACATGGTGGAAAGATTTGCAGGTTGATACTCAACCAGCTTGGCCGAACTATGAACGAGCGTTCATAGAATCATGGAATCATAGGACGGGATTCTAATCGGCGGGGCGGGCAACTCCGGCGGGACGGAGTGGCGTGAACCACTCCAGCGTCGGGCCGCCCCAAAGGTGTGGAATCCTCCGCACCTTCAGGGGCTCGGCCCACCCCGGAGTGGTTTGCGCCCCGCCGGCTGGCGGGAAAGGGGCTTGGCGCCTTGCCAACCGGTGCCGAAGGGCCTCCGCCGGCCGGCGCGAGTTGGCGCATGCACGGGAGCGCCAGCGAGTGCTGGCGTCATCCCTGCGCATGCACAGAGGGCTTCGTTTCCGCACTGGCAATGGCGGACTGCTACAGCCGCCGGTGCCGAACAATAGAATGCCCACACGGCACAGGACCGCCCGCGGATTGGTGGGCCAGATCCCCCCGCGCTCCCCCAAGGACCCTGGAGGCCACCCGCGCCGCCAGATCCCGCCGGTAAGGGACCTACTCCAATTTACGCTGGCGGGACTGGCAAAAAACGGACGGGACTTCGGCCCATCGCGGGCCGGAAAATTCCGGCAGCCCCGGGGCCCATTGAGTCGTGCCGGTCCCTGCCATTTTCCAAGGCAGGTGGCGCGATTCACGTCGGGCCGATTTTTGGGGGGGCCGGAGAATTTGGAGGACGTCGGGGTGGGATTCACACCGACCCCCGGCGATTCTCTGACCCGGCGGGGGGGGTTGGAGAATCCCGCCCAGAGAATCCCTACAGTGCACAAGGAGGCCATTTGGCCCATGAAGTCTGCACCACCCTCCGAAAGAGTCCCCTACCAAGATCCAATATCCCTGTAACCTCACCTAAGCTTTGGACACTAAGGAGAAAGTTAGCGTGACCAATTCACCTAACTCACACATCTTTGGACTGCGGGAGGAAACTGGAGCACCCGGAGGAAACCCACGCAGACACGGGAAGAATGTGCAAACTCCACACAAATAAGTTACCTGAGGTCGGAATCGAACCTGGGTCCTTGGTGCTGTGAGGCAGCCGTGCTAACCACTGTGCCACCATGCCTCCCCTTGTTGACCAACAAGTCCTGGGCTGGGTTTTGAATGCAAAGTTTCTGCCTCAGAGGCAGGAACACTCTCCAATGCGCCAGAAGACCTTTCTAATCGATTAATAATAATAATCGCTTATTGTCACAAGTAGGTTTCAAATGAAGTTACTGTGAAAAGCCCCTAGTCGCCACATTCCGGCACCTGTTTGGGGAGGCTGGAACGGGAACTGAACCGCGCTGCTGGTCTTGTTCTGCATTACAAGACAGCTGTCTTAGCCCACTGTGCTAAACCAGCCCCAGATTAGTAGTCAAGTCGCTAGTAACTCCACTCAAGAATCCAGAAAACCGGCTTTACCCACCGAGTGCTAAGAAAGCGAAACTTGGTACTTGGAGTAGTTGAGGCGAATGGCTTAGATGTATTCAGGAGGAAGTTTACTCAGTACGTGAGGGAGAATGGAATAATAGACTAGATGAAGAAGGGTAAGCGGAGGCTCGTGTGGAATATAAACACCAGCATCGACCTGTTGGGCTCAAATGGTCAGTTCCTGTGCTGTAGATTCATACTACCCAACAATCAGAATGTACAATGAAAGTTTATCTGCAGAACATTAAGAAGCAAGAATTTCTTTGCTGAACCCAGGGAGATTGGATCCTGTTAGTCGCATGTGGGGAAGTGCTTACGATCTAATTAACAAAAGCAAATGTCACAGTGAAATGCAAAATCTGCACCCGGTAAATTAACCAGATACCCACTGCCATGTGAGAGTACCTTAAAGAAATAGGTGTTAATAAATGGGTGTGTATATAAATATCTATAGTGAGATTACCTTTAAGACATGGGTGTTTACTACTGCAGTGATGTCAGAGAGTGGGTGGAGCTGGGCTGTCTGTCAGCTTTTTACTTTTGATTTCGGCTGTTTTCCGCAGGGTGTGTTTTAGTTTTGTTTTCAGAGCTGGATAGCTGCAGTCACAGCCAGAAGGTGTATGAATCTCTCTGTAATCTAAAGACTGTAAATCGATCCTGGTGATTTAAAACTAATAACAGTAGTGACTTTAACCTGATGTGCTTCTGGTAAAAGGTGTTTTAAGTCTTATGGATGTTAAAAGGAAAGCTTAAAGGATTACTTAATGTTGTAGTCTTTGGAGGTTGTATTTGAATTGATGGTTGCTAAGATGTTCACTGTATGTTTTAAAAAGGTTAACTTGAGTTCACAGAATAAACATTGTTTTGCTTTAGAAAATACCTTTCCATTTCTGCTGTACCACACCTGTAGAGTGGGCTGTGTGCTCCCCATACCACAATCTATTAAAAGTTGTGGGTTAGGTGAACTCCATGCTACACTTTGGGGTTCTCTAACCCTGGCCCATAACACCACCTACACAGTTAGAATTTAAGAAAAACAATTGAGCTGAGCGTGTAAACATGGGGGACTGTAAAGCAGTGGCATTTTACCGAATTTGTGATGGACTAGTAATGCAGATGATGTGACTCCCCAGGCGATTGAAAATTTGAATTTTGTCTTAAAGAGCTGGAAATACAAAAAGTTGGTGTCAGTAATAGTGACCCTGAAGCTGTCATGCTTGTTGTAGAAACCCAGTTGGTTCACTCATGTCCTTCAGGGTAGGAAATGCGCTGTCCTCTGCCAGCCTTCTTACAGGTGACTCCAGTCCAACACCAATGTGGCTGTTTGTTAGCTGTCCTCTGAATGGCCTAGTGACCCTCAGACTACAGGAGGGAGATAAATCACTTGGTTGCATGGTGTACCGAAAACAACCTCTCTCTAAATGTTGGAAAGACCAAGGAACTGATCATCGACTTCAGGAAGCGCAGCACGACACACACTCCCGTCTGCATCAACGGCTCCGAAGTGGAGATGGTCGATAGCTTTAAGTTCCTGGGGGTCACCATCAACAACAGTCTGTCCTGGTCCACTCATGTTGATGCAACAGTCAGGAAAGCCCAACAAAGTCTCTACTTCATACCGAAGCTAAAGAAATTTGGCATGTCTGCATCGACTCTCACAAACGTCTACAGATGTGCGATAGAGAGCATCCTATCCAACTGCATCACAGCCTGGTATGGTAACTGCTTGGTCCAAGATCGCAAGAAATTGCAGATTGTGGTAAACTCTGCCCCACGAATCACACAAGCTTGCCACCCCCACATTGATTCTGTCTACACCTCCCGCTGTCTCAGGAAGGCAGACAGCATTATCAGAGACCCTTCCCACCCAGGCATTGCCTTCTTCCAGACCCTTCCATCAGGCAGAAGGTACAGAAGTCTGAAGACTCGCACATCCAGACATAGGAACAGTTTCTTCCCCACAGCTACAAGACTCCTCAACGACTCCCCTTTGGACTGATCTGTTCCCTGTAAGAATACTATTCATGACGCCCTATGCTGCTCTTGCTCATGTATTTGCTTTGTTTGCTTTGCTTGGCCCCTTGTTCCGCACTGTAACCAATCACTGTTTGTCAATGTACCATTTGTCAATGTTCTCTGTTGATTATTCTTTTGTCTACTATGTACGTACTGTGTACGTTCCCTCAGCTGCAGAAAAATACATTTCACTGTACTTCAGTACATGTGTCAATAAATCAAATCAAATGCCACTCAAGCATGGGTATCACATTCGAGAATCAATGTTCATAAGGTTGAGAATTTGGCAGGTTAAACCAGTATTTAATATGGACAATATTCTCCATGCTCCTTAAAAACAACAACTTGTACCTTAAGGTAGCACCTTAAACACAGTAAAACATCCCAAGGGCCGTCACAGGAGCATAATGAAACAAAATTTGACACTGAGTCATATAAGGAGATGCTAGGATTGGCGAACAAAGCCATCCTAAAGGAGGGGAGAGAGGTGGACTGGTTAAGACGCGCAGTTTGAGACCTTGGCAAACGAGACATGGCTGCCAATGTTGGAGCAATTGAAAATCAGAGAGCGGCAAAGGAATTGGAGGGTGTGCTGAGATCTGAAAGGCTTGTAGGGCTGGAGGTTACAGAGACAGGTTGGGACAAGGTCACAGTGATTTGAAAACAAGGGTCAGAATTTTAAAATTAATGGCGCTGCTTATCCAGTAGCCAATTTAGGTCAGTGAATTAAAACCACTAAAACCTTTCAACCTTCCCTTGAAGGTGCTACTCCCCCATTTAGGGCACTGTTTCTGGATTACCCATGTATCCATCTATCATCGCCGAGTAGCTCGTCTATTTGCACACAGACTAACTGGATCCTCTCCCCATCTTTTACAAAAAAAACACACACAAGGATATGAGTGCCAGTCTTTATGGCCTGCCTCTCTTGAACGTATTGGTGGGTCATCTCTTTGAATACAAGTGATTAGCTTGCTTGTCAACCACCTTGCTGTGGGCCCAGAGTCACAAAGTCGGCCAGACAGCATAAGGACATCAGATTTCCTTTCTGATAGGACATTCATGAACCAGATGGATTTTTTTTTTCACAACAATCTGAGTTTCATCGTCACCATTACTGAGCCTAGCTTATCCTTCCATTAATTCACCTTTAATAATTAACTCCAGCATTTTCCCCACCACCGATGTCAGGCTAACTGGTCTATAATTCCCCATTTCCTCTCCCTCCTTTTTAAAAAAGTGGGGTTACATTAGCTAACCTCCAATCCAATGGAACTCTTCCAGAGTCTATAGAATGCTGGACAATGATCACCAATCCATCCATTATTTTGAGGGCCACTTCCTTAAGTACTCTGGGATGCAGAGCATCAGGCCTTGGGGACTTATTGGGTTTTATTCCCATCAATTTCCCCAACACAATTTCCTGACTAATAAGGATTTCCTTCAGTTCCCCCTTCATGCTAGACTCTCTGTCCCCTAGTATTTCCGGTAGGTTATTTGTGTCATCCTTAGTGAAGACAGATCCAATGTAATTCTTTAACTGCTCTGCCACCTCTTTGTTGCCCATTATGAATTTGCATGATTCTAACTATAAGGGACTTACATTTGTCTTCACCAGTCTTTTTCTCTTATCATAGAATTTACTGTGCAGAAGGAGGCCATTCGGCCCATCGAGTCTCCCTTGTAAAGAGCACCCTACTTAAGTCCACACCTCCTCCCTATCCCCTTAACCCAGTAACCCCAACCAACCTTCTTTTACCAAAGGGACAATTTAGCATGGCTAATCCACCTAACCTGCACATCTTTGGACTGTGGGAGGAAACCTGAGCACCCAGAGAAAACTCACGCAGACACGGGTAGAAAGTGCAAACTCCACACAGAAAGTCACCCGAGGCTGGAATTGAACCCAGGACCCTGGAGCTGTGAGGCAGCAGTGCTAACCATTGTGCCACCGTGCCACCCCTCACATATCTATAGAATCTTTTTCAATCAGTTTTTATGTTTTCTCCAAGCTTACTCTCGTATTCTATTTTCCCCTTCTGAATTAAACCCTTTGTCCTCCTCTGCTGAATTTTAAATTTCTCCCAGCCCTCAGTTTTCCTGCTTTTTCTGGCCAATTTATCTGCCTCTTCTTTGACTTTAACATCTGATTTCCCTTGTTAGCCATGGTTGAGCCACCTTCCCCGTCCTACTCTTGCGCCAGACAGGATTGTACAATTGTTGAAGTTCATCCATGTGTTCTTTAAATGTCTGCCATTGCCTATCCACAGTCAACCCCTTAAGTATCTTTGCCAGTTTATCCTAGCTAATGCACATCTCATACCTTAAATGTTAGCTTTCTTGAAGTTCTGGACGGACCCTAGTCTCAGACTTACATGTGTCACTCTCCACATTAATGAAGGATTCTACTATATTATGGTCACTCTTCCCTCAAGGATTTCGCACCACAACATTGCTAATTAATCCTCTCTCATTGCACAATACCCAGTCTAGGATGGCCTGCTCTCTAGTTAGTTCCTCGACACATTGGTCGAGAAAAACATCCCTTATACAAGCCAGGAAATCCTCCTCCATCGTATTGCTTCCAGTTTGATGAGCCCAATCAATATGCAGATTGAAGTCACCCATAATAACTGCTATGGTGGGATTTCAACTCACATCTCCAGATTAGTAGCAGAGACCTCTATATTATTAGTTTAGTAACATAACCAAAATAGGCAGTGGGGGCTGTCCCTAGCCCTTGGACAGAAGCTCTGAGTTCAAGTCCCAAGCGAGGATCTGATGGCCATGGAAGATGCGTGAATAACATGGCCAAGCAAGTTAACTATCAGCTTGTAAGTCATAAAATCATAGAATCCCGACAGCGGAGGCCATTCTGCCCATCGTGTCTGCTTGGAAAGAGCATCCTACTTAAGCCCTCGCTTGCCCGGAACCCAGTTACCCCACCTAACCTTTTAGACACTAAGGGGCAATTTAGGAAAATCAATCCAATAAAGCAGATGGCAATATGTTGCTTTCTGCAAGGCATTTAATTCGAAGTCTTTAACTCAAGGTTGTTTTTTTCTGGCCTTTGCCAGGGTTGGGTGAGGAGATCAGGTGGTGAGCTGGGGTTCAGTTGAGAAGAATGGTGTTTTGCAGACCCTTGTGGAGACACCTTTCTTTCCCCTCAATTCCAGCAGAAGGTTGTAAATCCCTCCAATATAACAGATGGCAGTTGACCTTCCTGAGAATGAATTGAAACTAAATCCGTGCCTAACCACAGACAGTTGATGCAGACATCGATAAGGAACAAAGTAGAAAACTCCTGATACTCCTGTTAGTGAAGGCAATAAGTTAGAAAACCATGGAGCTTCCCCAACCATGACATCGTCAGGTGACCAGTGGTACACCTGAGAGAAATAGTGAGAATGGCTGTTCCATTTTCACCATCATTCAGAGATTCCTGATGGAATTTGGGCAGGAAAGTGGGAGAATCGCTGTGGAGTTCCCATAGGTTGGTGACTTGCCATGCCCAATGGGAGAAGGCATGAGAGGTAACCCAAAGTTAGCAAGGATTATCTCACCAGTGAGCAGATCCGCATCATCCCATTTTAGCTCAATTGACTGCACTTCTCCATGTGGATCAGAGTTTGTATGCTCAGTCCTGTACGAGGACCTGACAATCCAGTTAAAGACTTTCACTTTTGTACCAGAGTTAATGGGGGGCATTTCACGACGGTGTGAACCGGGCCCGGGTACGACCGATTCTGGCCCCCACAGAGGGCCAGCACGGCACTGGAGCGATTCACGCCGCTCCAGCCTCCTTTCGCGGTGCCAAATGGGCACTGCGCCGACCCGTGCAAGCGCAGTTGGGCCGCGCCAACCTGCGCATGCACGGGGAGCTTCTTTAGCGCGCCGGCCCCGACCAACATGGTGTCGGTGTTCAGGGGCCAGCGCGTCATAAAGCAGGACTGCGGGGGGGGGAGACCGGCCTGCCGATCAGTGGGCCCCGATCGCGGGCCAGGCCCCATCGGAGCCCCCCCCCCCCTCACAGGCCACCCCCCCGACCATTTGCGCAGAGTTCCTGCCGGCAGCAACCAGGGCTGAACGGCGCCGGCGGGACTCTGTCGTATCGGTGCGGCCGCTCGGCCCATCCAGGCCAGAGAATCAGCTGCCCCTCCAATTCCAACGGACCGTGGCCAGCGGCACGCCAAACGCGCGCTGATTCTCTGCACCCCGGAGAATCGCGTCCCGGCGTCGGGGCATCGTGGCGCAGTTGCGGCGATTCTCTGGCCCGACACGCGGGGCTCTGAGAACCGCCCCCAATGTTTTGAATTCAATATGACTCATTTTCTTAGAAGAATCATTTTTGACTCAAAACTTTAGTTCTCTTTCCTCTCTCCTCAGGTGCTGCCAGACCTGCTGAGCTTTTCCAGCACTTCCTATTTTTACTTCAGTTTTCAAAAACCGCAATATTTTGCTGGTATTTCATTTGTGTAGCACCTTTCGGGTTCATAGAATCAGTGCAGCGCGGAAGGAGCCATTCAGTCCATCGAGTCTGCACCAACCCTCCGAAACAGCATCCCAACTAGGCCCGCGCCCCTGCCCTATCCCAATAACCCCACCCAACCTTTTATTCTTTCATGGGCTCTGGATGTCACTGACAAGGCCAGCATTTGTTATCCATGCCAAATGGTTCTTGAGCTGTTTGGCTTTCTTGGCCATTTTGGAGGACAATTAAGAGTCAACCATATTGCTGTGGGGCCTGGAGTCACATAGAAGGATGACAGATTTCCTTCCCGAAAGGATATTAACGAACCAGTTTAGTGTCACACCATTGAGACTGTAATAATATTTATTAGTGTCACAAGTCGGCTTACATAAACATTGCAATGAACTTACTGTGAAAATGCTTATATTCCATTTTTAAAATTGATTGAATTCAAATTTCACTCTCAGCCACGGTGGGATTTGAACCCAGTATGCCCAGAGCATTAGCCCTCGGG
The DNA here is from genome assembly GCF_047496885.1 of Scyliorhinus torazame. NCBI lineage: Eukaryota > Metazoa > Chordata > Chondrichthyes > Carcharhiniformes > Scyliorhinidae > Scyliorhinus > Scyliorhinus torazame. The sequence goes on from NC_092709.1 coordinate 337,076,587, forward strand.
TTTCCTGATCTCGCGAGATTACCAGAGCACCACCATCTCCCCCTTTGCACCCAGTTGTTTGCTTTGTCCATCTTCCAGCTCTTTTCTCCCTTGCAGAATAAAATGGCGCATTGGAAGGACTTAGCAGGCAGGTGGCCCTCCATTGTGGCGCTCAACCATGCTCCCCCACACCCCCACTACCATCCACGCCCCTCCCCCCCCGAAGGCCAACAAGTCTGAGAATGGGCCTTGAATCCTGAGCCTTTTGGCTCCAACAAATGAGTGGTACGAACAGAACCACTCTGGCTCCTTCTGCAGCCTATGTTCTGCCATTTTGAAGTGCACACGTGGCAATCTGGAGCTCTCTCTCTCCTCCAATAATGCTGTTGAGGTCGGGGTGAGGGTTATGGTTCGCAGGAGGGAGTCAACTGAAAATCTCACAACTGAGGTTGATTAATTTTTGGTAGGCAAGGTGTACTTCCCAGTGCAATGGGGGGAGGGGTGGTTAAGGGAGGCGAGATACAATTGATCTTCTGGAATGTTAGAGCAGGTTGGAGAGGCAGAATGGCCCTTGGGTTTTACATCACTACCATTGGGTTAAGGTTTCGCCACGAATGCAACAACCTGCTCAGGGACGCTCAGCTCCTGACCTCATTACAGCATTGGTCCAAACATGGACAAAATAACTGAACCCCTGAGAGTGACTGCACTTGACATCAAAGCAGCATTTGACCAAGTATAACATGAAGAAGCCCTCGGGAAATTGGAGTGAATGGGAATTGGGGGGATGCTGTCTGCTGATTGGAGTCAGGCCTGGCATGAAGGAAGATGGTTGTGGTGGTTGGAGGTCAATGATCTCAGCTCCAGGATATCACTGCAGCAGTTGCTCAGGGTAGTGTCCCAGGACCAACCATCTTCAGCTGCTTCATCAATGACCTTCCCGCCATCGTAAGGTCAGGGGCGAAATTCTCCTACCCCCCCCCCCCCCCCCCGCCACATTTCTGCGTCGACCGGCCGGCGGGAGTCTCCGTAACACCGGCCGGTCAATGGGGTTTCCCATTGTGGGGCAGCCCCACGCCGTCGGGAAACCCCCAGGCGCCGGCAAAACGGAGACTCCCGCCGGCGGAGAATGACGCCCCAGAAGTGGGGATATTCATGGATCATTCTACAGTGTTTTGCACCATTTGTGACTCCTCAGATACACTCTTCCTAATGTCAATGTGGGAGTTCCCACCTCAGATGGACGGCAGTGGTTCAAGAAAGCGGCTTATCACCACCTTCCTAAAGGCAATTAGGGCTAGAGAACAAACGGCAACATTGCCAGCAAGACCCAGATTCTGTGAAAAAGTTTTTTTCAAGAGGAGGCAAGATTTTTTTTTTGAAGTCCTTTGCCACTGTCAAGATTTTCAATGTTAGTGGACTCTTAATTGACAAGAAATCCCAACCAATTTAGGCGAGCAAGCTCTTGATGCTGGGGGGGATGGGGGAGTGGGGGCGGGGGAGGTGGTGACTGACAAGAAGTGACTGTTCAAAAAACTTTAGAAAGAGGAAAGGCAGCCAGGTCACCACTGTGGTGGGGAAGTTGGGCGACAGAGTGGGGAGCCCCTCTACAGGACAGTCTTAGCCCATCCTCCACCCAGGCGATGAAGAGGGCCCGTGGGCCTGACAGGAATGCTGGCACCCCTTAGGCCGGGAAGCCTGCCCATCCCCATCATTTTGTGCCAGGGAGATAATTTGAGGATGCAGTGCGTGAATTGCGTTTGCAATTCGGAAACAGTGAAGGGACACAGGAGTTAAAGTGGAGGGGATTGTGCGCGGGCGGAAATCTCCAGAGGTGCTAAAGAGCTCTGTCTTTTCTCTTGCAAAGCAGCCACTCCATGCATCAAAGCAATTAGCCCGAGTGAAGGATGGACTACAGGTGGAGCCACCGTCATCATTATCGGAGACAACTTCTTTGATGGATTACAGGTTGTTTTTGGAACGATGCTGGTCTGGAGTGAGGTACGTCCTAAATCTTAAAAAACAACCCACTGAGCTGCCAATTAGGATGCAGTCAGGTGTTACCCCTGTGCAAACTGGAGTTCCATTAGCATTTTAAATCAGCATTACCAGCTTTTAAACAAAATAATAATAATGTATTTCTTTCCAGCCATCCCCATTATTTATTCTGCGTCCTCAGTCCCACCCCTTGGGGACTATTCCCTAAGCGGGAGGTGGGGGTTTGGGTGGGTCGATGATCCATTCTTGCTCCATTTCCAATGATTCCCTACAAATCTTAGCTGCCAGAATGTTTTGCTTGACTCCATCTTGTCATTACGTCCTCCCCTCCAGGGAACACACCATGCCTGCTCTTTTTAATTAATGGCCCCGTGAATTCGCTGCACAGTTTTGGCATTCTATTCTGGGGCACAGGAGACCCAGAAGGTCCTGGGTTTGAGCCTCACTCTCCGGTTTCCGCACCCTCCCCTTGCATTGGGCCTCAGCCAGGTCTTTGCGCACCTGGGCTAGGGAGGGAAAAAGATCAGTTATGGCGGGGGTCTCACTCTCTCCCCCTCTCCCTCCCCGGTATCCATTGAGCCTATGCTCCCCTTTCCACAAATCAAGTGTGAATAGGATTGGACTCAGAATAATCAGATAACTTGGCGCGACACACTAACTAATGTGGGAATGCCAATATCCCCTGGTGCAGGATGACACAGGGCAGCAAGGGTCTGTGGTCCATACTGTTTCTGGAGAGGGCAAATTTCAAGGATTAGACAAACCTAGCCTGTAGGTTAAGATAACAGCTCATGCCAAATGTTACTTCAGCATCGTGTATACGGGGGATTTTGGTAGGAAAATGAGAAACTATTTCTTCTTTAAGTTATTCACAAAATCATAGAATCATAGAATTTACAGTGCAGAAGGAGGCCATTCGGCCCATCGAGTCTGCACCGGCTCTTGGAAAGAGCACTGACCTACCCAAGGTCAACACCTCTACCCTATCCCCATAACCCAGTAACCTCACCCAATACTAAGGGCAATTTTGGACACTAAGGGCAATTTATCATGGCCAATCCATCTAACTTGCACATCTTTGGACTGTGGGGGGAAACCGGAGCACCCGGAGGAAACCCACGCACACACGGGGAGGATGTGCAGACTCCGCACAGACAGTGACCCAAGCCGGGAATCGAACCTGGGACCCTGGAGCTGTGAAGCAATTGTGCTAACCACAATGCTACTGTGCTGCCCATAAAATCAAAAGCAGACAAAAACCAACACGAATGTTGTATAAAAGTTTGAAAAACTGAAGTTTGAATCGGTGCAAATTGCTGCAGCTGCTCTCTAGGCAGATCAGGTAATTAAATTGTACGCAGCAAGGTCTACCAAACAGGAAATGAGTGAGTCATTTGGCCTCTTTTATTGGTACTGGAATGAATGTTGGCCAAGCAAAATAGACAAACACTTCTAAAGTTTTCAAAAATGCTGCTAGAAATATGTTCTGCTTATTTACTCTTAACAAAAGCCTTCTTGGTTGTGAACACCTCTGCTAAATCTACTGTTAACCTCTTAAACTGTGGGGAGAACAATCCCAATTTCTATTGTCTCTCCATTAAGCTCAAAGACTGATAGAGGCAGGACAATTGTGCCTCTGACTGTAGAGTCGCTGATTGGATAATCACCACTATCGGGATACAACCTGTTCTGTGTTTTCATGTCATTCAGGATGGCTGAGTTTGCTAAGAGTTGTTTGTAATTGATATTGGTGTTATTTTTATCCCTGTTCCTGGGCCAGTTGATCACGCCTCACGCGATCCGGGTGCAGACCCCACCACGGCACATCCCGGGAGTGGTCGAAGTCACACTGTCGTATAAGTCAAAGCAGTTTTGTAAAGGAGCACCAGGGAGATTTGTCTACACAGGTCAGTGCTATGTTCAATGACTTCACCACCCGGTACACTTGCACTCACAGGCTTCCTGCGCCAGACAGAAGAAGGGTCATTACTACAAAGCACCCACCTCAACACAGGGCCGTAGATCATACCATACAGCGGGAGGTCCACAGCAGTTTAAGAAGACCTCCTCTCATCACCTCCTCTCAAAGGCAATTAGGGGAGGGCAATAAATTCTGGCCTCGCCAGCGATGAACACATCCCGTAAATGAATTTTAAACAAAAAAGGCCATTTTGCCCATCCAGCCTGTGGCAGCTCTTTGATAGAGCTATAAATTAGCCCCATTATAGGAACCTCGGAGAAAAACAGAAAACAATGGACAATCTCAGCAGGTCTGACATCACCTGTGGAGAGAGAAGGGAGCTAACATTTCAAATCTGGATGACTCCTTGTCAAAGCTGCAGAGAACTGGAAATGGGGTCAGATTTATACTGTAGTGGGGGGGGGCGTGGAGCGGTGTGGCTGGATAGCGGGCCAGTGATAGGTGGAGATGGACAAAGATGTCGAGGACAGAAAGACAAAAGGAATGAAAATGGAGGTGATTAAGGCTAAGAAAGTTGCTGATATGACACATAAAGAGATTAAAATGTATGAATGGGAGAACAAAGGCGAGCAGTGTGTTAAAGGGCAACTAGGAATAGTTGGCCCAAGTGGGATGAGGAGAGGGGAACAATGGTGAGGGAAAAACAGAACAATGGAAGAAATGAAACTAAATTGATAGAAATAAAAATGGGGCGAAGGTGGAGGAGAGAGATCACGTCTGAAGTTGCTGAACTCATTGCTAAGTCCGGAAGGCTGTGATGTGGTAATCGGGAGGTGCTGTTCTTCCAGTTTGCGCTGGGCTTCACTGGAACATTGCAGCAGGCCAAGGACAGACATGTGGACATGAGAGAAGGACGTTGAGTTGAAATGGCAGCGACAGGAAGGTCTGGGTCCTGCCTACAGACAGACTGAAGATGTTCTGCAAAGGTGTCATCCAGTCTGCGTTTAGTCTCTCCAATGTAGAGTAGACTGCATCAGTAGCAGGAAATACAACAGACCAGATTGAAGGAGGTGCACCTGAAGCGCTGCCTCATTTGGAAAGAGCGTTTAGACCTTGGGATGGTGAGCAGGGAGGAGGTAGAAGGGCAGGTGTTCCACCTTCTGAGATTGCTGGATAAGTTCGCCGAAGCGGGTTTAAAACCGGTTTTGGTGCGCGCCGAGTGGTCCCGGCCCTTGTGGGCGGGATTTGGACACCACGCCTCGTGGGATTTGGGTGAATCCCACAAGGCGTGAAGACTGTCGGGAAGCCTGCGAGAGGGCCGCGCCGGCACTCACTGGCCGCACCGTGCTCACGGGAGAACTCAAGGCGGCCGGTGGATCGCGCCCCAGATCTCCAGTAATGTGGTTGATTCTTAAATGTCCTCAGGGATGGACAATAACTGTTGGCCCAGCCAGCGATGACCACATCCTGTGAATTAATTTTTAATAAAGTTTACTCTTAGGTTGTCGATTAAAGCTCATTTGTTATTTTGGACACCGCAAATAAATCTCCTTTTAATCTTCTCTGCTGTAAAGTGAACAATCCCAGATTTTCTAATCTCTCCAAGTAGTTGGAGGCTACCCCCTGGAAATGGCATCGCATGTCACTCAGTCGCATCAGTCAGTCGATTTACCTCTAACTTCTCATGGCAATTAGCGATGAGCAATAAAAACCGGCCTTGCCTGTGATGTCCACATGCTGAGAATTAATACAAAATCCACCTCTTTCAGTGACGTATTGGCCAGAATTCTCTGGCCATTTGCTGATGGCAGGATGCTCCGGTCGTGCCAGCAGTGCACCCCAGCCCACGGGTTTCCGAGTGGCACGGGGTGGTTTCAATGGGAAGTCTCATTGACAGTGGCGGGAACAGAAAATCTCGCTGCCAGAGAACGGGGCGCCGCCTCTCACGGCTGGGAGATCGGAGAATCCTGCCCTAGATTTAGGAACAGGGTTGAGGTGAGGAATAAAAGGAGCCTTATCACTGGATGTTTGATGAGAGAGGGATGGAAAATATTTACTCATATTGTGACAAGAATCGTCTCATGTTTGGACCCAAGAAGGATCCCAGAGCCAGAGATCGAGGCTGGCCAGTGGCTTCAGCGCTGACCATAATGGCCACTAATTCCACTCATTGGATCTCTATGTGTGCATGTACACAAGGGGTTAATGCGTCATCAGTAGCACCACATGATCACTAGAGGGCCGGACCAACAGGGGTATAAAAGGCAGCCACATTGGGGCTCTCTCTCTCTCCTGGCTGCACAGTGATCAAAGTAACAGCAGACTAGTTTAGATGGCCAGTGGAGTTACGTACAGTTACCATAGTTAGATCTTGTTAACCTTATCACTAGTATCATAGTTAAAGTAAAGAACTCATGTAAATATTGTTGTAATTACTCAATAAACCTGGACGAGTTCGAATCTTCCTCATAGAGATTCAGAATATCTCATCATTAACCAAGGATTGAGTAGCACATGTTACCTACCACACTGGTAACAAAACACTCATCAGCATTGAAGTGATGACTTTGTTGTAGATTGTCTTTCCCGCAAGGTTATTGTCAGTTTATCTTCTGTCATGTCAGACTGTTTTGATGGTGACCTTTAAGTTGTAATAATAAGCCCTGTGGATCGGGCGCATTGAAAACTCCAATTTCTAACTATTAGATTGATCAGAATGCTACGCTTTTGTCGAGCTGTCCACAGTCTCTCCAATATCACTGGATAACCTGTTCTTAAGGTGCCGAGGAGCCGATAGTTTGAAAAATAGATTTGATTATTAAACGTATTATTCGACAGACTTGGTATTGCAAAAACAAAATCAACCAACACCGCAAGTCGGGTACAAAAGGGGTACACTGAGAAGCTGAGAATTGATAAAAGCAAAGTCAGTAAACCAGGCCACGTTCCTAGGAGGGGAGAGGTATTAACCCCTTCAATCTCTTTGCCCGTCATAATAAAATGGATCGCCCCATTTATTCACCGGGTAAAAGATTTGCCTGCGAGACACTTTGGTTGATTATTTGAGAGGGTTTTTAGTCTATTCTCTGATTTCTAATTTCAGGCATCCACAAGGGACACAAAACAATTGCAGAAAACCTGCCTTTCTATAACATCTTTGATGTAGTAAAATGTCCACGATTACTTCACAGGGTTGTGGGGAGGGGGATCGGTGGGTAGGGGGTGGGGGGCTAGAATCATAGAATCTTAGAACCATAGGATTTACAGTGCAGAAGGAGGCCATTCGGCCCATCGAGTCTGCACCCGCTCCTGGAAAGAGCACCCCACTTAAGCCCACACCTCCACCCTATCCCCATAAACCATCCTAACCTACGAGCAATTTAGCATGGCCAATCCACCTAACCTGTACATCTTTGGACTGTGGGAGGAAACCGGAGCACCCGGAGGAAACCCACACAGACACGGGGAGAACGTGCAGACTCCGACCAGACAGTGACCCAAGCCGGGAATTGAACGGGAGCTGTGAAGCAACTGTGCTAACCACTGTGCTACCCTGTCGCTACCAGAAAAAATAGTTTTGGAACTGATCACATGAGGCGGTATGAGGAGAGGTGACCAACAGCTCGGTCAAGGAGTTAGGTTTTGACGCGTGACACAGAGAAGGAGATAGGTGGAGAGGTTGGGCAGGGAATTCCAGATCTTGGGGCTCAGGCGGCTGAAGGAAAAGCCCCCACTGGTGAGCGATGAAGTGATGCACAAGATAAACAGCAATAGGAGGTTGGGCTGCATTTGCACTGACTCGACATGTTTTAGCCTCCCTCCTCTGGCTGGGGTATTACCCAATGCACCGATTTAACGTTTTCACTGCCCGCGACAGCTTCCACTGTGTCTCCTGCAGGACAAAATTAACTCAGTTTGTTGCGGATCCAGGCCGACCAGAGGGCTGGCGTCAGGTGGGACCCTCAGCAACCAGCTGGGGGAAACCAGTGGGTCACTGTCTGTGCACTGATGTTGTAATCCAGAGGTGTAAGGGCAGCATGCAAACCCACATTGGTCCCCCAAACATTGGGATTTAAAATGTAGGTGGATACGTCAGGGTCAGTTATGGAGCTTGCCGGCTGGCCATTTGCCCGTGTCCAATGGGAAAAAATGGTGGGTGTGATTGTTCAAGGCCCTGTCCACAATTCGGAGATTCTGTGCAGTTTTCAGAACCCTGTTGACGGTTCTCCCCTCCGAAGGGCACATTGTTACTAATTGCTGGGTTTCGGCATCAGGCTGATGACTGGCAAGGGACATTGTTGGAGGATGGTAGGTAACTGCTCAGAAGCAGCAGGGGGCTGTGCACAACACTGAGGTGAGGGCAATGCTGTGCTGGCTGCTTTCCCTGTGGTTTTTGGAGCCAGGAGGATCTCTTGCACTGATTTCCATTTTGCCTCGCCTTAAACTCTCTGATTGGTGAGATGAATTGTTCTGGAAGCCAGTGAGAAGAGTGAGATGTATAGTATGTAGAGGGAGATCAACACAGCAACCAAAACTGTGTTGTATTTTTCAAGATAAATAGTAAATCCACAAAAACTATTTAACTTATTGGTATGGGCAAGGATTCTCCGAGCCCCCACGGCTCAATCGCGCCCGGCGCGGGGGCGGAGAACGGGGCGGCGACTGGAGAATCGGTGCCAGTCGTGCGCGCACGTTCGACATGGCGCCGCACGGGGCCCGTTGAAAGAGGCGATTCTGCACTGGCAACTGGCGGAGCTCCCGCCGGCATGGTTCTAACATGATTCCACCCAACGGGAGCTAGGAGTCGCGGCTGCGGTGGCCGTCCTGGTGGAGGGGGCGGGGGGGGATCCATCACTGGGGGGGCCCCATGGCGGCCAGGCCCACGATCGGGGACCATCGATCGGTGGGCGCGGGTGATCGGGGGGGGGTGCCTACGTCTTCGGCGCAGGCCCGCTGTGTGGGTCTGCCTTGTAGCGCAGGGCCGGTGCCGCAGGCGGCCGCCGTGCGCATGCGCGGACCCACGGCCAGAAGTACAGGGCTCCGCATCGGCAGCCAGAGCTGCGTGGAGCACTCCGGGGCCCTGCAAGCCCCCTTAAAAATGGAGAATCACCCCGGACTTTCTAGAAAAAAGTCCGGAGTGACAGAGTCCCATTATTGGAGTTTCCCGCCCATGGTCTTCAGTTTTGGTGCTTGAGTTAATAATAGTAATCTTTATTGTCACAAGTAGGCTTACATTTAGAGTACCCAATTAAATTTTTCCAATAAAGGAGCAATTTAACGTGGCCAATCCACCCAGCCAGCACATCTTTGGGTTGTGGGGGCGAAACCCCAGCAAACACGGGGAGAAAGTGCAAACTCCACTCGGACAGTGACCCAGAGCCAGGATCGAACCTGGGACCTCAGTACCGTGAGGCAGCAGTGCCAACCACTGCGCCACCCTGCTGCCCTCCAAATAGGCTTACATTAACACTGCAATGAAGTTACTGCGAAAAGCCCCTAGTCAGCACATTCCGGCAACTGTTCGGGTACACGGAGGGAGAATTCAGAATATCCAATTCACTAAACAGCACGTCTTTCGGAATTTGTGGGAGGAAACCGGAGCACCCGGAGAAACCCCGCACTGACACGGGGAGAACGTGCAGACTTCGCACAGAGAGTGATACAAGCCAGGAATCGAACCTGGCACACTGGCGCCGTGAAGCAACAGTGCTACCCACTGTGCTACTGTGCTGCCCCATCACCAACACGAGGTGCCATCACCACTTTGATTGGACTAACTCACATCCCAGTTAGACCCTGCTAATGGGTGCTCCGAATGGTTCACACCAAGCTGAAATGTGCACCAGGCTAAACAAGATTAGATTATGAACTGGAAGGAGGCAATTTGGGCCATCATACTTCTGGGGGCTCTTTGGGAGAGGTGTCCGGTTATTCGCAATCTCCAGCTCTCCTGCCAATTTTCCTTTTCAATTCCTTATCCCGTTGTCTTTTGAAAGTTCCTGCTGAAAATCCTTCCACCACCGTCACAACCAGATCATAACAATTTGTTGAACAAAAATCATTCTCTTCATCTCCCTGTTGATTGTTTTTCCAATTACCTTACATGTGTCCTCTGGACCTCCTGCTATTGGAAACAGTTTCTGTGAATTATCAAAACCCTTCATCATTTTGAATGCCCCTCTCGCCTTCCCAGCGCTAAAGGAGAACAAACCAAGCTCCTCCAATGTCTCAATGCTGCTGAAGCCCCTCTTCCCTGGTACCATTCCCATGAACCTCTTTCGCACGTTCTCCAAGGCATTGGCATCCTTCCTAAACTCTGGTGCCTCAGTTAGACACAATGGCCAATATTTTCTTGCCGTCCTGCCGACAGTGACTCCCCATCCCGCCTCCCCCGCCCCCACCCCGCACAACCCACCGTGGACACCCTGGTGGCACAGGATTCAAACAACGGAAAGCCCCATTGACAGCGATGGGACAGGAAGGTCCCAACTTTGTCAATGGCTGACTGCTACCACTGCTACGAGAGGGGCAGAAAATCCTGCCCAGTACCCCAGCTGAGGCCCAACCAGTGATTGGGCGGGATTCTCCGACCCCCCCCCCGCCGGGTCGGAGAATCTCTGGGAGGCGGCGTGAATCCCACCCCGTCGTCCCGACGCTGGCTGCTGAATTCTCAGGCGCTGGGGTTTTGGCGGGGGCGGGAATCGCGCCGTGCCGGTCGGCGGCTGCTGGCAGCGCCCCCCCCCCCCCCCCCCCTGGCGATTCTCCGGCCCGCGATGGTCTGAGCGGCCGCCCGTTTTCGGCCAGTCCCGCTCGTGTAAATCAAACCATGTCCGTACTGGCGGGACCTGGCTCTATGGGTGGCCTGCAGAGTCCTCAGGGGACACGGTGGTATCTGGCCTCAGGGGGGGCCCCCACGGTGCCTGGCCCACGATCGGGGCCCATTGATCCGCGGGCGGGCCTCTGCCGTGGGGGCACTCTTTTCCTCTGTGCCGCCTGCTGTCAACCTCCACCATGGCCGGCGCGGGGAAGAACCTCCCTGCGGATGCGCTGGGATGACGCCAGCACACGCTGGCGCCCCTGCGCATGCGCCAACACACGCCGGCCGGCGGATGCCCTTTTGTGCCAGTTGGGTGGCACCAAGCCCTTCCGCGCCAGCTGGCGAGGCGCCAACCCCACCAGCGCCGGAGTAGCCCTTGAAGGTGTGGACGATTCCACACCTTCCAGGCGGCCCGATGCCAGAGTTGTTCATGCCACTCCTTGGCGCTGGTACGGCCCGCCCCGCCGGGAAGGGAGAATCTCGCCCAGGTCTTTAGTGTGTATTTCATATTTTTTCATGTTTGAGATCTGTCGCATTTCAGTGGATTTCTTAGTGGTTACCATCATAACAAAGCGTTGTTCATTCTGTGACAATAAATCTGCTCTTGATCCACATGTGACTGGTTTTTACAATTATAAACTTTTTTACAGGGACTGAATTGGTCTTCCATTTATATTGGATGATATGCATTGAATACAACCTGGCTGCCAGGGTCTGCCTCCCCCTGAGAGCACTCTCTGATATCAGAGAATGCAAGAGCTGAACTGAGGAACACCGGGGCCTTTGTGCTCCTGAGAATACCAAGTTTAAATAGACTAGTCCTATTCTTATTCAGCCTTGGCCTGTTTGCACGTTTACCTGATGCCATCATTTATGATCCCTTTTTTCTTGGTGTTAAGAGTGAGGTCATGGATGCCCTGTTTGCCCAGGCAGCAAATTATATAAACTTTGACATAGACCAGGCCCAACAAGATGCCGGGGCAGCAGGATTCTCTGCCATCGCCGGGATACCCCAGGTCCAGGGGCTCATAAATGGCATGTGTGTCGCCTTGTGTGCACCAGGCCATGAGGGAGTGGCCTACATTGACAGGAAGCGGGTCCACTCCCTGAACATCCAGCAAGTATGCGACCACCACATGAAGATCATGCACGTGTGTTCACGCTCCCCGGGGCATGTGCACAACAGCTAGATCTTGCTGCAGTCGGACATCCCCTTCCTCTTCGAGGATGACCCCAGGATGGCCGGTTGGCTCTTGGGGATTAGGGGTACCCGTGGAGGACTTGGTTTATGACGCCAGTATGATGGCCGGTGACTGATGTGGAGTTCCGATACAACAAGGCCCATGCAACCGCCTGGTCTCCCATTGAGTGGTGCATCGGACTCCTCAAGATGCGGTTCCAATGCCTCGACTGCTCTGGTGGTGCCCTGCAGTTCTTTCCCCAGAGGTCTGCCACTTTGTCGTGGTCTGCAGTGCCCTCCACAACCTGATACGTGCTGGAGGAGCAGGGGAGGAATACGTGGCCGAGGAGGAGGAGGACGAGGAGGCGTCGGACCAGGAGGGGCAGGAGGACGAGCCCGGGGAGGACCCACAGGACCAGCCAGAGGATGGAGTACAGGCAGGAGCAGCGAGGGCCCAGCAAGCTTGGGAGGGCCAGGAAGGCCCCATCGTCGGCGTTTCACATAGGACGAGGCCTCATCCAGCATTCCCTCTCTCCCCAACCCCCACACCACTCTCCCGCCTCCCTGCCCCATCCCTCTGCCTTCCCCCTCCCCCATCATTCACTATCCTCCTCCCACATTTCCCACCCTCCCAGGGTGTGCGTGACATCGCTCCAGATGATGGGACTGCGTCGGCAGTGTCAGTGGGCCGTGGTCGAGGGCAGTGGGAGATGATGATACCCTGCTGAGAGTTGAGCACCTGTGCTCCACATTCGATGCCATAGTCTGATCTCTGCCTGTCTGCTGAGTGCTCGCTCACACCCATCACGTGCGCGTGGTGTTTTGGAGGGGAGAGCAAGAGGATTGTAGGACCAGCATGTCTGGGGAGATGGGGAATGGGATTGGTGCTCAGCCTGCAAAGCAGAAGAAAGTGCCAGAGGCATCACATTGGTCGAGGTCAACAGATTTTAATGGTTTACATAACTGTCCCCAACTGCTCCATTCTCCCAACGGTGTCGCCCCACTCTACTCACCCCACATAGACCCCCCCCTTCACACATCCCCAATACAGCTGTCCTCCCTTACCCGTACCCCCCTTATCCTCACCCGCAGTGCTCTCTCAGTGATCCTCGACGTGCTTACGTTCTCTACCATTATGTCGCGGTGTGTCCCAAGCATGCACATCTGAGGTGGAGGCCACAAGCTGCGTACCACGTCCCGTGGCCTTCAGTGCCTGGTGGGCGTCCTATGGGGGCTCTGGGGCGGGAGGGCCCCGGCGCACTTGCCGGCGGCACATGCCCCAGCATACTTCACAGCACTGAATGCTGACTTCGAGATGCACTGTCAGGGGGATGGAACTCGGGGGAGCTGGTGGCCGCTGTCGCCACTCTGCAGGATAGATCCAGGTTGCCACCCAGTGCCCAGCGTCACCTCCTCCTAGTCGATGCCCACAGGGCCCTGGGGTTCCCCTCAGGTTGGAGGGGCAGCTGGATCCAGCCCCGGCTGACCCCGCATCATCGGGCTCTGCTGGCCCTGGCGGCCCCCCAATGTCTGCAGCCCTCAGTGATGCTTCTCATGGACTGGGACATACTCTGGAGCACACCGGCAATGCCCACCCGAGACTGGGACACATCCCCCAGTAATCGAGACATGCTCTGCAGTGCCTCAGCTACACCCAACTGGGACTGGGACATGCTCCGCAGTGCCTCATCAAGGTCCACTTGGTACTGGGTCTCGTTCCCCAGCAACTGGGGCTTGCTGTTGAGGTGCTCAGCCATGCTGCCGATGTCGTGCACCAGGCTCTCCACTGCGGTCGCCATCCCAGCAGTTTTTGCCTCGGTGCCACTCATTACCGATGCCATCTTCTGCCTTCATAGCCTCTGATACTCCTCCAATCGGCTATGGACCTGCTGGAGTGTGACTGACGCGGGAAGCAGGGGAAGTGCTGGTCTGGGGTCCACTGCAAATTCACCCTCCTGGCCCAGTGGAGGCCGTTGACCTTCTTGCAGCACTGGGTACCGGCCCTCCTGCCCACCCTTCCCGAGCTGACTGCCACTGCCACTTCCTCCCAGGCAGCACTGGCTGCCCTGTGACTGACCCGCCTTGACCCCTCGGGGGAACAGGGCATCCCGTCTGGCCTCGAACGCCTTGAGTAGTCTGCCCAGATCGGCATTGCCGAATCGTGGTGTTGGTCCTCGCGACGGCAAGTGCTTCTCTCCCTTGTTGGCAGCGGGCTGGTGAGAGCGGTCCCAGTGAATCAGGCAGTGGGATCATCATTTGCGACAAGAATCCCGCGAGGCCTAGTTGAGTGGAGCAATTAACATTTTATCACGGTGACGGCCTCACTGGGCCAAACGTCAGGAAGCTCACAGCAATTCCCGCTCACTACCACACTTAAAAACCTCTCCGAGTGGGAATTTGGTGATTCGGAGGCATGTGCACGACTACACCATTGGACGAAGGCAGAGTCAGGTCTGGGCAGTGACAGTCTCTGCAGTTGAATAGCCAGCTCACTTGCCATGAGGTGCTGCACATTAAATGCAGTTTGGAATCAGGTGGAGCCAGTCATTGGAAGGAAAATCAGAGGCTGGGTCGGGGCAGGAGCAGGGCGGGGTGGGGGTGGGGGGGTGGGGGGGGCGTGGGGAGCAGGGTGGAATGGTGGGGTGGGGGCTGAAGAAGCAGGGGCGGGATTCTCCGTCCCACGCTGGCTGGACGATGCACAGGGGGGTTGCCGTGCGGTCTGGGGCATAAGCCTGTACATTGCGTGAGGCGACCGTGAGCGAGAGCGCTCAGGGGTGGGAATCACGCCGTGCCGGTCGATGGGCCCCCCCCCGGCGATTCTCCGGCCCGTGATGGGCTGAAGTCCCGCTGCTGTCATGCCAGTCCCGCGTGCGTGAATCAAACCACCCACCTTCCCAGCGGGACTGGCGGCGCAGGCGGGCTCCGGGGTCCTGGGGGGGGGGGGGCGCGGGGCGATCTGGCCCCGGGAGGTGCCCCCACGGTGGCCTTGCCCGCGATCGGGGCCCACCGATCCGCGGGCGGGCCTGTGATGTGGGGGCATTCTTTTCCCTCCGCCTCGGCCACAGCCTCCGCGATGGCCGACGCGTAAGAGACACCCCCCACCTTCGCATGCGCGGGGCTGACGTCAGCAGCCGCTGACGCTCCCGCGCATGCGCGGACGTCCGCCGCCCGGCGAAGTCCTTTCGGCCCCGGCTGGCGTGGTGCCAAAGGCCTTCCACACCAGCCGGTGGAGCGGAAACCACTCCGACGTGGGCCTAGCCCCTCAAGGTGAGGGCTTGGCCCCTAAAGGTGCGGATTCTCCGCATCTTTGGGGCGGCCTGACGCCAGAGCTGTTCCTGCCACTCCATCCCACTGGGACCCCCCCCCCCCCGCCCCACCGGGTAGGGGAGAATCCTGCCCCTGGTCTTTGTCATATCCTTTCCAGAACTGCGACTGAGATTATAAATCTGGAAGCTAATGTGGAATGAAATCCTTATTCCAGCTGTTAGTGAAGACACTCAATAAAGATCATCATTAGATTGACAAAGAACAGCAATAAAATTGATGGTACGAGCTCCGCATTTTGAACTGTGTGAGGAAATGTAATATGTTGAGTAGTGGAGTATTCGGCATCTACGGGTGTGCCCCAGCCTCTCTGGGACAGCACCAAAGCTATCTGATCATCGAGACGTTGTGTGGCCTATCCCAGAAAGTACCCACCCTCGCCCTCTGAGTTCGTCTTTCTGAGAGGCCTCCCTAGCATAAATGTATGGATGAGTTAATGAGAGGAGCTCTTGAGCTATCAACAGGCAGAGCAACACACACACACGAGACAATCTGCTGCATTAATTTAACTGCTATTGATTGCCCTTCCTTGTTGGGAATATTGATCCTGATTTATGCTATCAGATCACACCAACAATCTGTTCACATCCAGCCCTCTTCTCTTCACTGCCTCCGCCTCCCCCCCCCCCCGCCCCCCCCTCCCACCCTGCGATCTCTACCCCCCACCCCCACCCCCCGCGCTCCCGGCCCCTCCCCACACTGCCTCGACCCAGTTTATTTTGTTGTGAGGTAGTTTTGTACATCAAGAATAGGGTCAGGGTGGCAGAGGCAAGTTGAACGCCACCTCTTTGAGCTCCAATAGTCCCTTGAGATCTTGGTTGAGTGTTGAAGAAAGGAAGGGGACTTCCTCTCAGACCTTTGTGTGCAGTCAACGGCTTTGAGCGTGGAAACAGGAGGAGGCCTTTCAGCCCTTCAAAGCTGTTCCCCATTTCACTAGATTGTGGCTGATCGACATCTTAACTCCATCTACCCTACACCTTGCTTTCATAAACATTAACACCCTTAGCCTCACCAAAATCCATCATTCTTAGCTTTGAAATTTTCAATGGACCCCAACTCTCCCCACAAGCAGCTTTGAGGAGAGAATGTTCCAGATTTCCACTACCCTTTTGTGTGAAGAAATTGTCTCTTGGTGGCAACCATGAGTGGCTTAGCCTTAAATTTAATGTCATACCTGCTTGTTCTGAGAAGGAAGACGGGGGGGGGGCACAATGGCACCTCCGACAGTGCAGCACTTCACCCCTTCGTACTGCGCTGGAGTGTCAGCCTTGTATTTATACTCAGCTCCTGGAGATGGACAGGTTCTGCTTCCTGAAGAATCCTGAAGAACGAATTTCTCCATTTCAGCAGTCATCAGGCCACGAACTAACATATTGAAAGCAATGAAAACCTGCTTTAGACATCCGCTAGGGACTTCTTCAGGTCGACCCCTGCTCTTCAGTTGGCATTGAAGGTCATTAAAGTTTGAGATCTTATGTGGTTTTAAGCAAATGCGGAAAAAGAGAAAGGATGGGGGAAGGGGGAGGGGGGAGTGCCTTTGGGCGGTGGTGGGAGGGGAGGAAGGCCTGCGATAGGATGACAGGGAAGCGATTAAATGACAAACGGGATCTTGGTTCATCATTATCGGGAATTGTAATGGGACAAGTAAAGCAGTGTTTCCCAAACATTTTTCTGCTGTGGCCCCATTATAATAGTTCAACTTCATGCAATCCCAGAGGGACAATTGGGGGAAGAGAGTTGTTGGTGTTGGCTGTGCGTTGGGGGTTCAAACAGCAGGACACTGTGGTGATGTACATCACTGTAAATACACAAGGAGTTAATGTAGATACACTAGGACACTATAAATAAACAAGGGGTTAATGTAAAGGCACTTAGACTAAATAAACACTAGCGGGAGCACCAGAGACATCATGACACACAGACATTCAACCAATAGGTCAGTAAGATAGGACACAACCAATGGGCAGTCGAGGCAACACAGGTGACTACCACAAGGGGGCTACCCATATAAAAGGACAGGGCACACATGCTGTTCCTCTTTTCCAGAGGCGACACTCAGCGAGACAGGGGCAGATCAGAAAAGCATCACACCCACCGCATGGATTAGAGCAGACTGGTTAGTTAGATATAGTTACTATAGTTAGATTAGCAAGAGAGTCGAACTCAAGTAGGAGAACTTTTAACAGTTCAATAAATGTGTTAAAGCTATCTCCAAGTCTGAACCTTCCTTTGTAAAAGTGTACATCAAGGAAGCAGCTTATGCTACGTCAAGAAGCACAACACATCAGACACTAGCACAAAAAAACAACTAAAATTGCTTCCATTTTGCAGGCTTTGGTATCAGAGATCAAGCCTCAGAGCTCATTGGCTTAGGCCATGCCCACAGGCAAAATATAATGGTGCAGGTTTAGTGGGTCCTCTCAGCTGATGCCAGGACTATCACATCTCCTTACCACTCCACAGCCACCATTGCTTCCTCGGAGTTCGCAACCCCAATTGCCAAGTATCTTTCTCTCTCTCTGTCTCTCCCTCCACCGCCCACTGGGGCTCAATGCCCACAGTGAAGGAACAAAGGAGAGGTGTAAATGGCAATAGCAGAATACTTACTGGCACCTGCTGCTCAAAAAGAGCGGGGGTAGAGGTTATGATCTTGCATCATTGGGATGTGGCGTCGTGTCCAGAAGGTGCCTAATCAAAAGTTCCTCCTGTTTCCTTGGGGTTTAATTGGAATCCATAAAATCCCTACCGTGCAGAGGAGGCCACTTGGCCCATTGAATCTGCACCGACCTAGGCCCACTCCCCTGTTGTATACCTGTGACCCCACCTTCTCTGCACATCTTTGGTCTTTGGGGGGAAACCGGAGCAGCTGGGGGAAACCCACACAGACAGAGGGAGAACGAGCCACACAGACAGTCACCCAAGGCCAAAATTGAGCCTGGGTCCCTGGCACTATGAGGCAGCAGTCATCATCCAATCATAGAGTTTCTACAGTGCCAAAAGAAGCCATTCAGCCCATCACATTTACACCGACCCACCAAAAGAGCACCCAACCTAGGTTCACACGCCTCCCTCTCCCTGTAATCCCACCAAACCTTTTGGACAATAAGGGGCAATTTAGCATGGCCAATCCACCTAACCTGCACATCTTTGGACTTTGGGAGGAAAGCGGAGCACCCGGAGGAAACTCACGCAGGCCCAAGGAGAATGTGCAAACTCCACACAGTCACCCAAGGTCGGAATTGAACCCGGGTCCCTGCCGCTGTGAGGCAGCAGTGCTAAACACTTTGCTGCTGTGCCACCAGAACAGAGTAGGAGGTCAGGGACAGAGCAAACTGGGAGCCCAGGGTCATTGCTTGCAGACTGAAAATGCGTGGTGATGCAAAGTAATCGCCCAACCTGCAGTTGGTTGTACAAATGTAGAGGAGACCAAAAGAATTGGAGGCAAGCAGAGATCTCGGCAGGTCGGAGGGTTGAGAGTGGGATGGAGAGAAACGACCAAGGCTAGTTGAGGGATTTTAAAACAAGGAGGAGTATTTTTAAATCAAGATGTTTCTGCACCGTGATCTAGTCTGTATCAATGAACACAGGGCGGCCAGGACATGGTGCCAGTTAGTATATGAGGGGTAGAGTTTTGAATGAACTGCCGTTTACAGAGGGTGGAGGAAAACACCATTAAGGGATTCATGACCATCGCCCAGGTTGCTTTTTCAGTCAGGAGGAGCAGTGATGAGCAGATTAACTTCAGAAACCACTCGCCCTCCAGCCTATTGATCATACATCATCCGCAGGTTTAATGAGGCTCCTTTTCGTGGCGCGTTTGCTTTCTCAAAGGGCTAATTTTATGGACCTAATCAAGGTGGGGGTGGGGGGGAGGGGGGGGGATGGTTTAGGGATCCTAAGCCTTTCATTTCACTGATATTCGCCTCCCCACCCCATGGATTACGAACCTTGGCCCCTCGAGGGAAACCGTCTGATTTTAAAGTTCATGAAAATTCTATGAGAATTGATCGCATCCAATTGATTTTTTTTGTTGTTGTTGCTCCCTTTCCCCTTTGCCAATCTTTTAAAATTAAAATTTATTTTACAGAGTGCATCCCTTTATATTTCTTCTTGTCGAGCTGGAGCGAAGGAGAGGCAGGCAGGTCAATTAGTGAGGCGCTGTCAGCAAGTGGGTGGGCATTTGTGTCATGTGAGAGTACCTTTAAGAAATGGGTGTTTATAAATGGGTGTGTATACAAATATCTGTAGTGAGAGGAACTTTAAGAAATGGGTGTTTATTACTGCAGTGATGTCAGAGAGTGGGTGGAGCTGGGCTGTCTGTCAGCTTTTTACTTTCGTTTTTGAGCAGGCCGCAGGGTGTGTTTTAGTTTCGTTTTCAGTGTTGGAGCTGAAGCCAGACCAAGCAGGTGTACTGCTGTTCTCTCTGCCATCAAAAGACTATCTCTTGATCATTTGGTGAATTAAGAATTATAAATGTTTTCAGTAGTGACTTTAACCTGATGTACTTCTGTTAAAGGTTTTGTTTTTAAATCGTATGGATGGTAAAGGAAAGCTTAAATACTTAGTGTTGTATTCGTTGGGTGTTGTATTTGAATTGATGGTTGCTAAGATGTTCACTGTGTGTTTTAAAAAGGTTAACTTGAGTTCATAGAATAAACATTGTTTTGCTTTAAAAAATACTTTTCCATTTCTGCTGTACCACACCTGTAGAGTGGGCCGTGTGCTCCCCTTACCACAATCTATTAAAAGTTGTGGGTCAGTTGAACTCCATGATACACTTTGGGGTTCTCGAAACCCTGGCCCAGGGTTTGTGACGCACTCGCTGCGTGAAGACCCAAAGAAAAAGACATTTCCACGTTGAGGCAGTCTCATCTGTACTTGTGATTACACAATTATCGAGGAGATGAGTGACTCACTCCCCGATTGGTGATCGATTAGCGTGGGAGGGCCTGCTGCCCAGGCAATGAAAAGAATGCCCCACTCGTCTTCAAATGCACTGTAAAGTCTTTCACAACCAACCAAACTGTCGGGTTGAGGGAAAATAAGAGACTGGCATTCCTCACTGGGGGAGTGGGGCATTTATATCGCGTGCCCCCAGCACATTTCACCATTGCCGAAGTGAAGTTTTTGTGATGTCATCGCAGTTGTAATGTCGGAAGTGTGGCAGCCAGTTAGGGCACAGCGAACTTCCACACCGTGTCTCTGTGTGAAGTGACAACCAAACATCGGAACCTCCAGCAGAGTGGCACTCTCTCAGTATTGCACTGGGCAGCCCTCAGTTCGCCAGCGACTTCAGGGTGAGCGCAGCAACTTTCTACGTCGTGCTGTGTTGCGCCTGATACACTGATCACCAATCAGCCGGGGCAGGCCGGTTCCTGCCTCAATTTCTATGGTGAACTGGTCGTCATGGACAACCCCGTCCTGCTGGACCCATGGGTCACCGAGTCAGGTCAGTACTGTGCCTGGGGTCACCTCAAGCCCTTGTGCCACACACCAGTGTCTTTCTGGCCAGGGCTGTGCAGTGGGGCTCATACAGCCACCACTATAAAGGTTCAGGGCGGGATTCTCCATCCCGCAGCACCAATTTTCTGGTGAGCACCCGCCGGCAGCAGGATTCTCTGTCCCGCCAGCCAGCCAATGGGATTTCCAATTGTTGGCAGCTTCACGTCGTCGGGAAATCCCCGGGCGTGAGTGCGTTGCCGGCGTAACGGAGAATCCCGACAGCGGAGAATTCTGCCCTCAGAGTTCAAGCAGGGATGGAGTGCGAGGTGAGGTGCGGGGTGGGGAGTGGGGGGAGTGGGGGATATGGCCTCATGAAGACAAGGGGAGCAATATGGAAGGAGGGCTGTACAAGGGGTGAAGGAAGGCAAGGGCGCACAATGACACGCAGGGGGGCAAGGAGGTTGATGAAGGAGATGAACAATGGATGGCAGAGGGAAGATCGGAGGAAGGAAGTTGGACACCGACAATGCTGCATGGAAAGCTCACAAACGAGGTGGTTAAGGGGATACTTCATTGTTCACTGGGAGGGATCGAATGAAGGCTCCAGATGCAGTTTATAGGGGTCCAAGTTGAGCGTGGGTGCCGGGCCGATGATGCACAAACGCCATCGGATTCCGCCCCCCCCCCCACCCACCGCCAACATCAGCATCAGGGTTCTTATCCCCCCCACACACCACCATCAGCATCGGAGTTCTCATCCTGACCTCTCCCACCCTCCCCACCCCCCAGTATCAGCATCGGAGTTCTCACCTCGGACTCCCACCACACGCATCAGAATCAGGCATAGAAAGTCTGTCTCAGTAATGGTGACCTTTTTTCTTGTCATTAAAAATGTACCAGATTCACTAATCTCCTTTCGGGAAGGAAATCTGCCGTCCTTACCTGGTGTGGGGCCTACATGTGACTCCACAGTTTAGAGTGGTTGACACTTCACTGCCCCTCCTTAAGCAAGGACAGTTAGGGATGTTCAACAAAAAGCAGCCTTAGCTCACATCTCATGAATGGAAAAGAAAAGAAAAACATTCCTGAACCTGAAGGTATCTCGCAGGTCAGCCTCTCTACCTTCTCTTTCAAACCTTTGATCACCTGACCCTCCAATAATTCCTCATGTGACGCAGGGTCAGTTTGTGGCCATTGTTTGTTTCACGGAGCAACAGTGCAAGTCGTTGTTGTCCTGTCGGGAGACGCGGATAGCAGAGAGGAAAATTCACCTCACTGAGCATGGCTTGTGGGGCTGTTATTTAAGGGAGAGATGTTCTCTGCTGCCACAGCCTCATCCCTCATCTTAATGAGCACCAGAGCTAGAGTAAAAAGGGCTTGAACAGGATAATAATGACTTAGGTAACTGTATAAAACTGTTAAGGTAGCATTGTGTGTATTTTTAATACAGCCCTACTTTCTCTCCCACATAACCTGGCATTTCCCATAGATTGATGGTAATTGTCATTTGCTGGCACTTCATCGTTATTAGAGAATTTATTACTGTCACTCCAAAAACACAAACCCTTGCTGACTGTCTTCCTTCCTGAGTTTGGCTCATTAAGGAATGGGGCCGCTGCTAATAAAAGGTTGAGTCTCCTTATCCGCCTTCATGCTTCGCTGTGTGTCACAATGAGGGGCCAGCAGGAGGAATAGGCCTTCGGCCCAAGAAGTCCGTCCTCCTTTTCAGGACCCCAACCCTTGTAAACCCTTTCCACTTCTCCCTGCTTCTCTTTATATACCCCTCAATCTGCTTTTCTGTAGCAAGCGCAAGTCAGGAGTGTGATAGAATAGATTGTCTAGACGAATGCAGCTCCACGAACACTGAAGGAGCTCGCCTTCATCCAGGACAGAGCAGCCCGCACAACTGGCACATGATAGCAATGACTACACTGCAAAAGCATTTCCTTGGCTCTAGAGCTATTCGAGATGTTCAGTGGTTGCCTTTTAGTGAAGGCTTTCTTTTCACCCCACCCATCCCCTCAAACATTCACTCCCTTCACCACTGGCATACGGTAGCAGCCATGTGTGCCATCGACAAGATGCATTGCAGGGACTCACCAAGGCTCCTTCAGCAGCACCTACCAAACTGATGACTTCTGTCACCTCAAGGGAACCGGGGCAGCGGCTGCATGGCAACACCACCACTTGTAAGTTCTTCCCGAAGTTTCCATCCTGACTTGGAAATATGTCACTGTTTCTTCGCCGTCGGAGGAACAACTCTGCTCCGAATGGCATCTAGATCAGATAGACTGCAACAGTCCGAGAAGATGGCGCAACACCAACTTGTCAAATGCAATTGGAGATGGCTAACAAATGCTGAGCTCCCAGCGATGGCCCCATCCCACAAATGACAAAAAAGTCAGTGTTTCATTGAGCTTACATCTGCTGTCCTGTGTTTCTGATGAGATGTTTAACCCTGTTCACCCCCCCCCCCCCCCCCCCCGAGGTGAATATAAAATACCTCATTGCACTCTTTGAAGAAGAGTAGGGGAGTTCTCCCTGATATCCTTACCAATATTTATCCACCATTATTCAACGGAGGCATTCAAGAGGTCAGATGGTGATTATTTGAATAGAAACAATGTGCAGGGATTCGAGAAAAAGGCAGGGGAATGATGCTAAGTCATAAAGCTCGTTTGGAGAGCTGGGGCAGGCATGATGGGACAAATGGCCTTCCTCTGCACCATAATTAATCTATGATTCGACTTACCTAGCTCTATGGATGGCACGGTAGAACAGTGGTTAGCACTGTTACTTCACAGCGCCAGGGTCCCAGGTTCGATTCCCGGCTTGGGTCACTGTCTGTGCGTAGCCTGCATGTTCTCCCTGTGTCTGCGTGGGTTTCCTCCGGGTGCTCCGGTTTCCTCCCACAAGTCCCAAAAGACGTGCTTGTTAGATAATTTGGACGTTCTGCATTCTCCCTCCATGTACCCGAACAGGCGCCGGAATGTGGCGACGAGGGGGATTTTCACAGTAACTTTGCCGTGTTAACGTAAGCCTATTTGTGACAAGAAAGATTATTGATACATCTATCTGGTACTGATATCTGGTGAGTGCAAAATTGCAATGGAAGAAATTGTGTTGGAGCTGCACTCATCCAGGAAAGTGGGGAGTTTCCATCACACTCTTGGCTGGTGCCTTGTAGATTGTGGACAGGCTTTGAGGAATCAGGAGGAGGAGTTACTCACCCCAGAATTCCCAGTCTCTGACCTGCTCAGTAGCTGCACCATTTATGTGGTTGGTCTAGTACAGTTTATTGATCAATTCCTTCAATAATTCTTTCTGTTTATCCCTTATTTTGCCCATTGTGTTGCCTGGGAGACCATACATCAGATTAATGCAAGGAATAGGACTGGACCATTTGACCCTTCGAGGCGGCTCCATCATTCAGCAACATCTTCTACCTCACCTCAACTTTTCCGCACTACCCCTTAATTCCCAAAAATCTCTTGACCTCAGTCTCCAATATGCTGAACAACCGGGTTAAAGAATTCCAAGGATTCACAACCCTCTAGCTGAAGAAATTTCTCCTTTATCTCAGCCAAGCGAATAGGATGTTGCTAAACATTTTTCTTGCACTTTCTCAGCTATTTTGGAAGCTTTGGCTGTACAGTGCATTTCCATTCTGGAACGGCCTAGAGTAGGGTCTCACTGATTTGCATGCCATCGGCCCATGGAGCCCTTCATCTACCCATGATGCATTGCTGTGACGACAAAAAAATAAGAAGCCAACCTTCTGAACAACAAGACTTGCATTTATATAGCACCTTTCATATCTCATGACCTCAGGTCCAAAGCATTTTACAGCCAATGAGGTACTTTGGATATGCAATCAACATTTTAATGAGAGAAACGAGTCAGCCAATTTTCACACAGTAAACTCTCACGAAGAACAGTGAGATAATAGCCAAAGGTTCTGATTTAGCTATGTTGGCTGGCGGAATAACTGTTAGTAAGGACATTAGGGAGAGTTCATGTGTTTCTCGGGAATAGTGCCACAGGATCTTTCACATCCACCTAGGGCCGGATAGGGCCTTGTTTAATGCCTCATCCAAAAGACTGCACCTCGGACACTGCAGCATTCCCTCAGCATTGCACTGGGAGTGTCAGCTTGGAGCGTGCGCTCAGGTTTTGGACGGGGGTGGGATTCAAACCCGCATCTGAGCTACTCTCCTCCTCTAAGCCCTTCTCAAGCACATTTCCTCCCCATACTGCACCTCCTCAGCTCCCTGGGTGGCACATGTCACATCCCCGTCTCAGTAATGAATGGTATTTCTATTGTGCCCTTAACATAGTTAAAGTGGTGACATTATGCTGTATTTACAAAAGCAGGGAAGTTATGTTGAATCTTCCGAACGACCTGGTTGGACCATAATGAGAGCATTGTGCCCAGCTCCGGAATATAAAGCTGGTCTCAGGAATGGTGACCATGACAACTATCCTCAATTGGGGTAAAACTCAACTGGGTCACTAATGTCCTAAAGGGAAGGAAATCTGCCGTCCTTACCCGGTCTGGCCGACAAGTGACTCCAGAACCACATCAGTGTGATTGACTATTAATTGCCCTCTGAAATGGTGCAGCAAACCACTCAGTTCAAGGGTAATCAGGGATAAGAAAAGAATGCTGGCCCAGCCAATGCTAACCAGATCCCGCGAAAGAATAAAGAAAAAGGGATTGGATTCTCCGTTCTGCCGCGCCACATTTCTGTTTCACCCTGCCGGCGGGATGCTCCGTTACGCCGGCTGGCCAATGGGGTTTGCCATTGTGGGGCAACGTCACGCCATCGGTAAACCCCCCCCGGGCTGTCGGCAAAATGGAGGATCCTTGAGAGAATGAAGAGGAGATTTACTGTAATGGCTCCAGGGATGGGGAGCAGTAGGGGTTGTTCTCGTTGGAGCAAAGTAGACTGAGGAGGGACTTGATAGAGGTCTACAAGATTGTGATGTGGAGATGCCGGCGTTGGACTGGGGTCAGCACAGTAAGAAGTCTTATAACACCAGGTTAAAGTCCAACAGGTTTGTTTCGATGTCACTAGCTTTCGGAGCGCTGCTCCTTCCTCAGGTGAATGAAGAGGTATGTTTCAGAAACATATATAGAGGCAGATTCAAAGATGCCAGACAATGCTTGGAATGCGAGCATTAGCAGGTGATTAAATCTTTACAGATCCAGAGGTGGGGTAACCCCAGGTTAAAGAGGTGTGAATTGTGTCAAGCCAGGACAGTTGGTCGGATTTCTCAGGCCAGATGGTGGGGGATGAATGTAATGCGACATGAATCCCAGGTCCCGGTTGAGGCCGCACTCATGTGTGCGGAACTTGGCTATAAGCTTCTGCTCGGTGATTCTGTGTTGTCGCGCATCCTGAAGGCCGCCTTGGAGAACGCTTACCCGGAGATCAGAGGCTAAATGCCCTTGACTGCTGAAGTGTTCCCCGATTGGAAGGGAACATTCCTGCCTGGTGATTGTCGCGCGATGTCCGTTCATTCGTTGTCGCAGCGTCTGCATGGTCTCGCCAATGTACCACACTTCGGGACATCCTTTCCTGCAGCGTATGAGGTAGACGACATTGGCCGTGTCACACGAGTATGTACCGCGTACCTGGTGGGTGGTATTCTCACGTGTAATGGTGGTATCCATGTCGATGATCTGGCACGTCTTGCAGAGATTGCCATGGCAGGGTTGTGTGGTGTCGTGGTCACTGTTCTGAAGGCTGGGTAGTTTGCTGCAAACAATGGTTTGTTTGAGGTTGCGCAGTTGTTTGAAGGCAAGTAGTGGGGGTGTGGGGATGACCTTGGCAAAATGTTCATCTTCATCGATGACGTGTTGAAGGCTGTGAAGAAGATGTCGCAGTTTCTCCGCTCCGGGGAAGTACTGGACGACGAAGGGTATTCTGTCGGTTGTGTCCCATGTTTGTCTTCTGAGGAGGTCGGTGCGGTTTTTTGCTGTGGCGGGTTGGAACTGTCGATCGATGAGTAGAGCGCAATATCCCGTTCGTACAAGGGCATCTTTCAACGTCTGTAGATGTCTGTTACGCTCATCCTCGTCTGAGCCGATCCTGTGTATACGGAGAGCTTGTCCATAGGGGATGGCTTCTTTAATGTGTTTAGGGTGGAAGCTGGAGAAGTGGAGCATCGTGAGGTTATCCGTGGGTTTGCGGTAAAGCGAAGTGCTGAGGTGACCGTCCTTGATGGAGACGAGTGTGTCCAAGAATGCAACTGATTTTGGAGAGTAGTCCATGGTGAGTCTGATGGTTGGATGGAACTTATTAATATCATCGTGTAGTCGTTTCAGTGATTCTTCGTCGTGGGTCCAAAGGAAAAAAATGTCATCGATGTATCTGGTGTATAACGTCGGTTGAAGGTCCTGTGCGGTGAGTAAGTCCTGTTCAAACTTGTGCAAGAAGATGTTGGCATATTGAGGTGCGAATTTGGTCCCCATGGCTGTTCCGTGCATCTGGATGAAGAACTTGTTGTCGAAGGTGAAGAGGTTGTGATCCAGAATGAAGCGGATGAGTTGCAGAATTGCGTCTGGAGATTGGCAGTTGTCGGTGTTGAGTACTGAGGCTGTTGCAGCAATGCCGTCGTCATGGGGGATGCTGGTATAGAGTGCCGAGACGTCCATTGTGACGAGGAATGTTCCTAGTTCACTGGTCCATGGGTGCTGAGTTTCTGTAGGAAGTCCCTCGTGCCGCGACAGAAGCTGGGCGTACCTTGTACGATGGGTTTCAAGATGCCCTCGATGGAGCCAGAGAGGTTCTCACACAGGGTCCCATTGCCTGAAACGATAGGACGAAAGTAGATTGAGGAGGGACTTGATAGAGGTCTACAAGATTGTGACAGAGTTAGATGGGCGGCACGGTAACACAGCGGTTAGCACCGTTGCTTCATAACTCCAGGGTCCCAGGTTCGATTCCTGGCTTGGCTCACTGTCTGTGCGGAGTCTGCACGTTCTCCCCGTGTGTGCGTGGGTTTCCTTCGGGTGCTCCGGTTTCCTCCCACAGTCCAAAGATGTGCAAGTTAGGTGGATTGGCCATGCTAAATTGCCCTTAGTGTCCATAAAAAAAAGGTTAGGTGGCGTTACTGAGTTGCAGGGAAAGGGTGGGCTTGAGTAGGGTGCTCTTCCCAAGGGCTGGTACAGACTCAATAGGCCGAATGGCCTCTTTCTTTTCTGTAAATTCTACGATTCTATGATAAGGTGGGTGAGGAAAACCCTTTGGCTGGGGATATAAGCTCTGGGTGACCCAGATTAGAGGTTTTGGGCAAAATCGCGAGAAATAGGAGCAGGAATAGACCAAACAGCTCATCGAGCCCGCTCCGTCATGCAGTATACAATCATGGCTGATCTTGGACTTCAACACCACTCTCCTGCCCGCTCCTAATACCCTTTAATTTCTCGTGGAACCAAAACTCTGTACATCTCAGCCTTGAATGTATTTAACGGTGGAGCACCCATAACCCTCTGGAGTAGAGAATTCCAAAGATGCACAACCATTTTGAGTGAAATAATTTCTCCTCGTAGAATCATAAAATTCCTATAGTGCATTCAGAGGCCATTCAGCCCATCGGGAATGACCAGAAAACTTTGGCCAGTGTTCCAGATGTGGTCTCAGCAAAAACCCTGTAGATTGCAGTGTGAATTTTTTGTTCATATACTCCAATGTCCTTGCAATAAAGACCAGCATATTATTTGCAAGAAATATTGGGGCGGGTGTGAGGAAGAACATTTTTGCGCAGCGGGTGGCAATGGCTTGGAATTCGTTGTCTGTGAGGGCATTGGCAGCAGAGACGATCAATGATATTAAAAGGAGAGTGGATGGGCATATGAGGTAAAGGAACATGCTGGGCTGTGGGGAGGGGAGGAAGGGGAATAGGACTGACTGGATCTCTTCACGGAGCCGACATGGATCTGATGGACCATATGGCCTCCTTCTGTGCTGTAATGATCCTATCACTGAAGTAAAACCTCCAAAGTTTCTTCAAAGGAGGATTATCAAACATAATCTGACACTGAGGAGATATTGAGCGGAATCCTCCAATTCCCACAGGAGCAGCATCAAAAAGGCAGGGAGTAGGGCATCAGGCCGGAAGCCGCATGTATCCCCCTCCCTCCCAACAATTCTGCGGAAGATGTATGAATGTTAGAGCTGGGCAATCCGAGCCCCCATGTATTGGCTGCACAGATCAAAGCCTCAGAGGAGTTTCCTCTTCACTCCGGTGGTCCTATCTGCTTCGGTGCCTCCCCTTATGTTTGAAATCCATTCGTTCCTTCTGAGGGAGAATTCCTCATGCTCTCCTTTCTGCCTCATCAGTGCCCAGCCCTCCCAGCAGGGGTGTCAGATGCCCACAGTTATGGCATTTCTGATTGGTCTGAACCCTCAGGGAGCCACTCAATTGGATAGCAGAGGCCAATGGAAGATCGTTCCAGATGGTGCACTGTGTGGGGGGGAGCAGGGGGGGGGGGGGGGGGGGAGGGCAGAATGGGAATCAGGAATAGTCCTAACTCATTGGGGAAAAGAACTACTCACCACAAGATAAAGGCCTATCTCTGTCAGATGACCAACAGCTTGATCAAATGTGCAGGACTGAAGGTTAGTCTTAAGGCAGGAGAGAGTTTACTGAAGTGGTATGGCGCAGAAGTAGGCCATTTGGCCCATTGTGTCTTCCAGGGCCTGAGTAGCTGAAGACAGCCGGGAATGGTGGAGTGATTAAAATTATGGATGTACAAGAGGCCAGATTGGGAGAAATGCAGGTATCTCGGAAGTTTGCAAGACTGGAAAAGTTAAAGAGGTGGGAAAGGGTGAGGCCATGGAGAAATTCGAATGCAAGGATTATAATTTTAAAATGGAGGCATTGCTGGTCTGGGGGTGAAGCAAAATAGGGCAGATTGCACTGCCAGACATGGATTATCCTCTTTGAGTCGAGTGTCTACCTTTAAACTGCCAGCAGCATGATAAAGTGCAGTGTCGATTGCCTGGCATTAGCACCTCGCAATGACACAATTGCATCTTCTCTGACCCCTACCCCCATCCTATCCCAGCCCTGATTGGTCGATTCCAGTGCATTGAAACCAATCAATAAACACTTTCCTGTTTCATCGTGAGGTAATTATAAAGGAAGGGGGGGGGGGGGGGGGGGGGAGGTGGGGAAGGAGGGAAGCTTAGCTGACCTTTAACCCAAAGTGCATTACTTAGCTGATATGAAGATGGATTGCTTGATTCTACACAAACATATGCTGCAATTGGAGGAACCAGCGTCATAGCACTCTGAGGTAATTGGTATTGATTTTCTCTGGGCCCTTTCACGAGCCGCTGAGCAGACGATTACACAAAGGAGATAATGCAGTTGAGTTTTGCAATATTCAATTTCAAAGACTATACGGAGAAATAAATTAACAGCAAACCTCTGGGTCCCACCACTATTCCGGAAGGCCCCCGTAGATTTGTGTGTCACTGGATGGCGATGATGTCCATTTCTATCCCTTCCTTTTTGAAACCGTTTACTGAAATTTTTTTTTGTGTCTTTGTGAGAAAGAGAAAATGAACACATGCTTTATATCTTTCTCAGAGAGAGAGAGAGAGAGTTGTTGAGCCAAGCTTTTGACTTCCCACTTAAACGGAGATTGAAGATCCTGTCTCAACCAGCAGATTAAATGGTCAATCATCACATTGGTGTTTGTGGGTGAGGTGTTAGGAATGACCCGTTGCCTACACAATAACAAGTCACTGAACTCCAATCGTTATTAATTGTCTGAAGCAATTTTGCCGTGTTTTGAGTTGGTATGGTGCGATACCGATGTATCACAAAATTACACCATGGCATTTTTCATTCAGAGAGCAGGCGGGGGCATGACTTTAATGCTTCACCCTTCCAAACCCATGAATTCTACCACCTATAAAGATGAAGGCAATAGATATCTGGGGAACACCGGCCCACCAAGTTGCTTACCACCCTGCCTTGAAAATACATCGCCGTTACTTCTCTGTCGCTGGGTCTCCATCCAGCTTTATTAGAAATGAGCAATCAAAACGCTGGCTTAGCCAGCGATGCCCAAACCCTGTGAAAGATTGAAATAGCATCTCTGACAGTACAGCACTTCCTCAGTTCTGTGTACTTATTGATTTGTTTACTGTCACGTGTACCGAGGGACAGTGAAAAGTATTTTTCTACCAGCAGCTCAAACAGATCATTTAGTACAAGAAAAGAAAATATATAATAGAGAAACACAAGGTACACAATGTAACTACATAGACACTGGTATCAGGTGAAGCATACAGGAGTGTAGTATTAATCAGGTCAGCCCATAAGAGTGTCGTTTAGGAGTCTGGTAACAGCGGGGAAGAAGCTGTTTTTGAATCTGTTTGTACGTGTTCTCAGACTTTTATATCTCCTGCCCGATGGAAGAAGTTGGAAGAGTGAGTGAGCCGGGTGGGAGGGGTCTTTGGTTATGCTGTCCGCCTTCCCCAAGCAGCGGGAGTCAATGTATGGGAGGCGGGTTTGTGTGATGGACTGGGCTGTGTTCACGACTCTCTGAAGTTTCTTGCGGTCTTGGGCTGAGCAGTTGCCATACCAGGCTGTGATGCAGCCAGATAGGTTGCTTTCTATGGTGCATCTGTAAAATTTGGTAAGAGTTAATGTGGACATGCCGAATTTCCTTAGTTTCCTGAGGAAGTATAGGCACTGTTGTGCTTTCTTGGTGGTAGCATCGACGGGGGTGTACAAGGACCAATTCTTGGTGATGTGCACACCTAGGAATTTGAAACTGCTCACCATCTCCACCTCGGCCCCATTGATGCTGACAGGGGTGAGTACAGTACTTTGCTTCCTGAAGTCAATGACCAGCTCTTTAGTTTTGCTGGCATTGAGGGAGAGATTGTTGTCGTTACATCACTCTTCTAGGTTCTCTATCTCCCTCCTGTATTCTGACTCGTCGTTGTTTGAGATCCGACCCATTATGGTCGTGTCATCAGCAAACTTGTAGATGGAGTTGGAACCAAATTTTGCCACAAATGTTTGTGCTTATTATTCTGGAGTGGGACTTGAACCTGTAACAACTTCTAGCTCAAAGTGCAAGCCACTGAGCCACGATCAATGTAGATTAATGGGTTTAGCCAGTGTGAATATTGTAGGTTGGCATCATGTGTCCTGAAGGTGTTGGTTTTGATGAGATAGTATTAGTAGTGCTCCTGTCAAACAGCCATGGGTTCATGGCTGACTTCAGGACCCTAGTCCTGACTTCAGGACTTCAGCAAAGTATTAAGGAAGTGCTGTGCTGTGAGCAGCAGTGTTTTTAAAGGTAGAAATCTGATCAAGACTTTTCCTGCTTTTGACACATGTAAATCAGAGAATATTCAACCCTTGACCAACTTCACCAACACAGATTAACATTTTAACATATTTTACTGACAGGGTAAGAGTGACTACCCCTCTAATGTGAATCATTGCCTGTGCGATGTCGTGAGAACCCAGAGATTTGAAGGGTGACACGATTAAAGAGGGACGGTCACGGAAAGAGAAAGAGAAAAGCAAAGACAGATCGATGAGCTACTGTGAGCTCTGGCTGATTTTAAACTTGTGGCTTCAAGGCAGCGACTCGAGGTGGTTCCAGGTGGAAAGCAGCCATCGGGGTGGAAACCATCGGGGATGGATGGATATCAGCTGGCATGAGATTTAGACGCCAACTTCAGGAGAAGGCTAACCATAGTATAAGTCAGAGGGCAGGAGAGAGTGGGTTGGTGGGTGTTGAAAGTTTCACTCTGCTGTGCGGAGGTAGAGGGCGTTGGGCAGGGTGGAAAGGAGGGGGTGGGAGACGATACAGGGAGTGATACTGGGATTTAAAGTGTTAAATTATGATGGCAGGTTATGTAACTTGGGGGAAACGGTGACGTTGTGGTATTGGCGTTGGACTTTAAAATTCAGCATCCTCAGTTGCATCTATTTGTACAATGTTTAGGCCTGATTGTCCCCCGCCCTCCCCAATTGGCGGTTCCCTGCGACGTGCACCTAGTGAACAAAAGCTGCCGGAGGCAG
This sequence comes from Scyliorhinus torazame, assembly GCF_047496885.1. NCBI lineage: Eukaryota > Metazoa > Chordata > Chondrichthyes > Carcharhiniformes > Scyliorhinidae > Scyliorhinus > Scyliorhinus torazame. The sequence continues at coordinate 337,109,314 of NC_092709.1, forward strand.
GTGAGTGCTGTCCCCAGTGGGGGAGAGGCCTGGGCAGTACCCTGACACTGCCCAGGCACTGCCCCCCTTGCTGGAGGGGTATCCACTGGAGAGGCACTGGGGGGTCTTCGGTTCGGTGGGGGAGGAGGGGTCTGTGTCCCGGAAGCATGGGGTGGATTCAGTTTCTTGGGCCCTTAAAGTCATAGTGGTCTACAGCATCTGCGCCTCTCAAAAACAACCACTAAAGTATTCTAATCCTATTCACCTGGCCCATAGCCGCGTGTGCCGTGGCATTGCAAGTGCACATCTAAATAATTCTTAAACGTTCTGAGGGTCTCTGCCTTCACCACCTTTTCAGGCAGTGATTTCCAGACTCCCCCCATCCTATGGGGGAAAACGTGTTTCCTCACATTCCCTCTCAACATCTTCCCCTTACCTTAAATCTATGCCCCCTGGTCATTGATCCCGCCACCATGGGGAAAAGTTTCTTCCTGTCTATCTAATGCCCTCATAATTTTATACAACTCAGTCATGTCCCCCCTTAGCCTCCTCCACTCCAAGGAAAACAACCCCAGTCTATCGAATTTCCCTTCATAACTACATCTCTCCATTCCAGGCAACATCCTGGTAAATCTCCTCTGCACACTGTCCAGTGCTATCACATCCCTCCTATAATGTGCATTGCAGAATTGCACGCAACACTCTTGCTGTGCCCTAACCAACATTTTATACAGTTCCAACATAACCTCTCTGCTCTTAAACTCTATACCTCAGCTAATAAAGGCAAGTACACCATGTGGCTTCTTAACCACTGTAGCCACCTGCTCTGGTACCATAAGGGACCAGTGTAATGCACACCAAGGTCCCTCTGATCCTCGTGCTTCCCAGGGTCCTGCCATTTATCATGTGTTCCCCTGCCTTGTTTGTCCTGCCATAGTGCATCACCTCACACTTATCTTCGCACAAGGCTAAAGAGCTGGCTTTTAAAGCAGACCAAGGCAGGCCAGCAGCACGGTTCAATTCCCGTACCAGCCTCCCCGAACAGTTGCCGGAATGTGGCGACTAGGGGCTTTTCACAGTAACTTCATTTGAAGCTTACTTGTGACAATAAGCAATTTTCATTTCATTTCATTTCATTTCATCTGGATTTAATTCCATTTGCCACTGACCAGCTGATCAGACCAGCCCGAGTAAATCCCCCTGTAATCTAAGTTATCCGCCTCACTATTTACCATCCCACCAATTTTGACATCATCCGTGAACTTACTGATCAACCCGCCTACATTCATATCTAAATCATTTATATAAGCCACAAACTGCAAGGGCCCCACTGGCCGTAGGCTTCCAGTCAGAAAAACACCCCTCGATCATGCTTCCTGTCATTCAGCCCATTCTGGATCCAATTTGCCAACTTTTCTTGGATCCCATGGGCTCTTAAATCCGTTATCAGTCTCCCATGTGGTACCTTATCAAAAACCTTGCTGAATTCCAAGTAGACAACGTCAACTGCATTACTACCCTCATCTACACACCTGGTCAGACATGACCTCCCCTTAACAAAACCATGCTGATTTTTCTTGATTAATCCCTGCCTCTCCAAATGCGGATTGATTCTGTTCCTCAGAATTGCTTCCCCACCACTGAGGCTAGACTGACTGGCCTGTAGTTTCCTGGTTTATCCCTTCCTCCCTTCTTGAATAATGGTGCCATATTGGCTATCCTCTGGTCCTCCGACACCTCTCCTGTGGCCAGGGATGAATTGAAAATTATCCCAGCGCCCCTGCTATTTCCTACCTTGCCTAACTCAACAGCCTGGGATACATTTCATCTGCCCCTGGAGATTTGTCTACCTTTAAGCCTGCCAGACCACTCACAACCCCCTCTCTGTCTATGTTAATCTCTTTAACTTTATCACAGTTCTCCCTGATTTCTATGCACAAACCGTCCCTTTTCACGAGTGAACACCGGCACAATGTATTCATTTGGAACCCCACCTATTTTCTCCAGCTCCACACAGTGGTCCTTAATGGGCCCCACTCTTTCCCCAGTTATCCTTTTACCCTTAACGTATTTGTAAAACAGTTTAGGATTTTCCTTTATTTTACCTGCCGTTATCCTTTCATGTCCCCATTTTGTTCTCCTAATTTCCTTTTTAAGTTCCCTTTTACACATTCTTGAGCTTCTGCTGTTTTGAGCCCTTGCTATCTGCCATAAGCCGCCCATTTTCTCCTTTTCCAATGCAATATATCCTTCGATATCCAGGGTTCACTGGAGTTGGTGGTCCCACCCTTTTTCTTGATTGGAACATGTTGGCCCGCTACACTAGCAATGTATGTCTTGAAAGCGTCCCACTGTCCTGTCACAGATTTACCTAAAGCTGTCTTCCCTCAGTCTACTCTAGCCAGATTATATCTGATCTTATTAAAATTGCGTGTCCCCCAGTTTAAAACTTTGATTTCAGGCCCATTATTGTCCTTTTCCATAATAATTTTGAATCTAACGGAGTTATGACCACTGTCTGCAAAATTGATTCTTCAACCACTTGCCAAGTCTTGTTACCTAAAATTAAGTCCAGGATCACACCCTCCCCGAGAGGACCTTCTACATACTGGCTTAAAAATTTATCCGGGTATATTTTAAGAATTCCGCTCCCTCTAAACCTTTTACACCGTGAATACCCCAATTGATGTTGAAATCCCCCACTATCACTACCCTTATCTTTTACACTTCTGCAAAATTGATTCTTCAACCACTTGCCAAGTCTTGTTACCTAAAATTAAGTCCAGGATCACACTCTCCCCAATAGGACCTTCTACATACTGGCTTAAAAATTTCTCCGGGTATATTTTAAGAATTCCGCTCCCTCTAAACCTTTTACACCGTGAATACCCCAATTAATGTTGAAATCCCCCACGATCACTACCCTTAAGTTTTACACTTCTCTGAAGTTTGCCTACATACCTGCTCTTTTATTTCTCTCGGGCTCTTAGAGGCTGATAGAACACTCTCATCAATGTGATTATTACATTTTGGTTGTTAAGCTCTATCCATAAAGCTAAAGTTGAAGAGCCTTCTAATATGTCATCCGCCCTTACTGCTGTAATTGATTCCCTGATCAAAATTGTGACTCCATCTCCTTTTATACCTCTTTCCCTATCTCCCCTGAAGACCCTGTATCCTGGAATATTGGGCTGCCAATCTTGCCCCTCTCTCAACCATGTCGCAGTGACAGCAGTAGTATCATGCCCCCATGTTTTAATTTGTGCCCTCAATTCATCTGCCTTATTCATCAGACCCCTTGCATTTAAATAAATACCATCCAATCTTGCCAAACTCGCTTGTAACTTTACTGGTCTAGTCATTCTGAGCCTTCCTGACTCACTTGATAGTCTCTTCTAATTTTGATTGTGCATCTATCCCTGCTGAACTTTCTGTAAAGATCCCTCCCTGCTGCCATGTTAATTTAAACCCTCCCCAACAACACTAGCAAACCTCCCTTTTCTCTTTTTTACATTGAGGCACCCTTTTTAAACATATGAGAGCTGAAGTTACTGGCGGACGGGTTCATTTGTGGGACTCACTTCCTGTTTTTTTTGATGAAGTGTCAAACAACATGACGGTAAAAGTCGATAGTGCAGCCGATGGGCTACACTCCACTTTTCCTGACTTAGTTGACACAGTTAAAAAATTGGAACATGCCACCCACCATCTATATTCCCTTGTGTATATTCATTCAGGGGTATGGCAGCTCTAAAAGCAGATAGAAAATCATCCAACATGTATCCCAAGCTGCTAAGAGAAGTGGGGAGAAAATAGTGCGGGCTTTGTCTGACAATAAGTGGTGGAGGACACTTATAACATTTACTGTGTTTAAAAATGGAGAAAGGTAGAAACTGATTATTACCGTAAGACCATAAGACACAGGAGAAGAATTAGGCCACTCGGCCCATTGAGTCTGCTCCGCCTTTCAATATTTTTCTCATCCTCATTCTCCTGCCTTCTCCCCATAACCCCTGATCCCCTTATTAATCAAGAACCTATCTAATTCTGTCTTAAGGACACTCAGTGATTTGGCCTCCACAGCCTTCTGCGGTAAAGAGTTCCACAGATTAACCACTCTCTGGCTGAAGAAATTCCTCCTCATCTCTGTTTTAAAGGATCGTCCCTTTAGTCTGAGGCTGTGCCCTCGGGTTCTAGTTTTTCCTACTGGTGGAAACATCCTCTCCACGTCCACTCTATCCAGGCCTCGCAGTATCCTGTACATTTCAATAAGATCCCCCCATCCTTCTAAACTCCAACGAGTACAGACCCAGAGTCCTCAACCGCTCCTCATACGACAAGCTCTTCATTCCGGGGATCATTCTTGTGAACCTCCTCTGGACTCTTTACAAGGCCAGCAAATCCTTCCTTAGCTATGGGGTCTGACCAGAGCGTTATACAGCCTCAGAAGGACATCCCTGCTCTTGTATTCTAGCCCTCTCAGCGTGAATGCTAACATTGCATTTGCCTTACTAACCTCAGATTGAACCTGCATGTTAACCTTAAGAGAACCTTGAACTAGGACCCTCAAGTCCATTTGTGCTCTGATTTCACAAGCATTTCTCCATTTAGAAAACAGTATATGTCTCCGTTCTTCCTTCCAAAGTGCATAACCTCACACTTTTCCACATTGTATTCCATCTGCCACTTCTTTGCCCACTCTTCCCGTCTGTCCAAGTCTTTCTGCAGCCCGCCTGCTTCCTCAATACTACCTGCCCCACTACATATCTTTGTATCATCTGCAAACTTAGTACAGTGTCCTCAGTTCCTTCTTCCAGATCATTAATGTATATTGTGAAAAGTTGTGGTTGCAGCACCGACCTCTGAGGTACACCACTAGTCACCGGCTGCCATCCTGAAAGAGACCCCTTCATCCCCACTCTCTGCCTTCTGCCAGTCAGCCAATCCTCTATCCATGCCAGGATCTTTCTTAACTTATTTATTAACCTTCCATGCGGCACCTTTTAAATAAATAGATAAAAATAAATCAAAGGCCTTCTGGAAATCTAAATAGATCACGTCCACTGGTTCTCCTTTGTTCAACTTCCATGTTACCTCCTCAAAGAATACTAACAGATTTGTCAGACATGACCTCCCTTTGACAAAGTCATGCTGACTCAGTCCTATTTTACCATGCACTTCCAAGTACTCCGCAATCTCATCTTTAAGAATGGACTCTAAAATCTTACCAATGACCGAAGTCAGGCTAACCGGCCTATAATTTCCCATCTTCTGTCTCCCCCCCCCCTTCTTAAACAGGGGTGTTACTTTAGCCATTTTCCAATCCTCTGGGACCTTCCCTGCCCCCAATGATTCCTGAAAGATCACCACCAGTGCCTCCACAATGTCCTCAGCTGTCTCCTTTCGAACCCTGGGGTGGAGTCCATCCGGTCCAGGAGACTTATCCACTTTATGCCCTTTCAGTTTCCCCAGAACCTTCTCCTTAGTGATGGCCACTGCACTCACCTCTGCCCCCTGATTCTCCTGAAGCTCTGGCATCTCACTGGTGTCTTCCACCATGAAGACTGGTGTAAAGTAAGTATTCAGCTCCTCTGCCATTTCTTTGTTTCTTATTATTACTTCTCCAGCCTCATTTTCCAGTGGTCCAATATCTATTGTTGCCTCTCTCTTACCTTTTATGTATTGAGAAAAACTCTTCATATCTTCTTTTATATTACTGGCTCGCTTACACTCGTATTTCATCTTCTTCCACCTTGTTGCTTTTTTGGTTGTCCTTTGTTCACTTTTAAAGACTTCCCAATCCTCTGGCTTCCCACTAGTCCTCGCCACCTTGTATGCTTTTTCTTTTGCTTTCGGCTGTCCTTGACGTCCCTCATCAGCCATGTTTGCCTCGTCCTCCCCTTACCATGTTTCCTCCTCCTTGGGATGAATTTCTGTTGTGCCCCCCCAAAACTCCTGCCATTTCTGTTCTATTGTCTTCCCTGCTAGGCTCCTTTTCCAATCAACTCTGGCCAGGTCTTCCCTCACGTCTTTGTAGTTGCCCTTATTTAATTGTAATACCGTTACATCTGATTGCAGCTTCTCCCTCTCAAACTGCAGGGTAAATTCTATCATGTTGTGGTCACTGCCCGCTATCCTATTCATGTATTTGTCAAGATGCCCCTTAAATGTCACTATCGTCCCTGCTTCCACCACCTCCTCCGGTAGCGAGTTCCAGGCACCCACTACCCTCTGCGTAAAAAACTTGCCTCGTACATCTACTCTAAACCTTGCCCCTCTCACCTTAAACCTATGCCCCCTAGTAATTGACCCCTCTACCCTGGGGAAAAGCCTCTGACTATCCACTCTGTCTATGCCCCTCATAATTTTGTAGACCTCTATCAGGTCTCCCCTCAACCTCCTTCGTTCCAGAGAGAACAAACCGAGTTTATTCAACCGCTCCTCATAGCTAATGCCCTCCATACCAGGCAACATTCTGGTAAATCTCTTCTGCACCCTCTCTAAAGCCTCCACATCCTTCTGGTAGTGTGGCGACCAGAATTGAACACTATACTCCAAGTGTGGCCTAACTAAGGTTCTATACAGCTGCAACATGACTTGCCAATTCTTATACTCAATGCCCCGGCCAATGAAGGCAAGCATGCCGTATGCCGTCTTGACTACCTTCTCCACCTGTGTTGCCCCTTTCAATGACCTGTGGACCTGTACTCCTCGATCTCTTTGACTTTCAATACACTTGAGGGTTCTACCATTCACTGTATATTCCCTACCTGCATTAGACCTTCCAAAATGCATTACTCACATTTGTCCGGATTAAACTCCATCTGCCATCTCTCCGCCCAAGTCTCCAAACAATCTAACTCCTGCTGTATCCTCTGAAAGTCCTCATCGCTATCCGCAATTCCACCAACCTTTGTGTCGTCTGCAAACTTACTAATCAGACCAGTTACATTTTCCTCCAAATCATTTATATATACTACAAAGAGCAAAGGTCCCAGCACTGATCCCTGTGGAACACCACTGGTCACAGCCCTCCAATTAGAAAAGCATCCTTCCATTGCTACTCTCTGCCTTCTATGACCTAGCCAGTTCTGTATCCACCTTGCCAGCTCACCCCTGATCCCGTGTGACTTCACCTTTTGTACTAGTCTACCATGAGGGACCTTGTCAAAGGCCTTACTGAAGTCCATACAGACAACATCCACTGCCCTACCTGCATCAATCATCTTAGTGACCTCCTCGAAAAACTCTATCAAGTTAGTGAGACATGACCTCCCCTTCACAAAACCATGCTGCCTCTCACTAATATGTCCATTTGCTTCCAAATGGGAGTAGATCTTGTCTCGAAGAATTCTCTCCAGTAATTTCCCTACCACTGGAGTAAGGCTCACCGGCCTGTAGTTCCCTGGATTATCCTTGCTACCCTTCTTAAACAGAGGAATAACATTGGCTATTCTCCAGTCCTCCGGGACATCCCCTGAAGACAGTGAGGATCCAAAGATTTCTGTCAAGGCCTCAGCAATTTCCTCTCCAGCCTCCTTCAGTATTCTGGGGTAGATCCCCTCAGGCCCTGGGGACTTATCTACCTTAATATTTTTTAAGACACCCAACACCTCGTGTTTTTGGATCTCAATGTGACCCAGGCTATCTACACACCCTTCTCCAGACTCAACATCTACCAATTTCTTCTCTTTGGTGAATACTGATGCAAAGTATTCATTTAGTACCTCGCCCATTTCCTCTGGCTCCACACATAGATTCCCTGGCCTATCCTTCAGTGGGCCAACCCTTTCCCTGGCTACCCGCTTGCTTTTTATGTACGTGTAAAAAGCCTTGGGATTTTCCTTAACCCTATTTGCCAATGACTTTTCGTGACCCCTTCTAGCCCTCCTGACTCCTTGCTTAAATTCCTTCCTACTTTCCTTATATTCCACGCAGGCTTTGTCTGTTCCCAGCCTTTTAGCCCTGACAAATGCCTCCTTTTTCTTTTTCACGAGGCCTACAATATCTCTCGTTATCCAAGATTCTCGATAATTGCCGTATTTATCCTTCTTCCTCACAGGAACATGCCGGTCCTGAATTCCTTTCAACTGACACTTGAAAGCCTCCCACATGTCAGATGTTGATTTGCCCTCAAACATCCGCCCCCAATCTATGTTCTTCAGTTCCCGTCTAATATTGTTACAATTAGCCTTCCCCCAATTTAGCACATTCATCCTAGGACCACTCTTGTCCTTGTCCACCAGTACTTTAAAACTTACTGAATTGTGGTCACTGTTACCGAAATGCTCCCCTACTGAAACATCTACCACCTGGCCGGGCTCATTCCCCAATACCAGGTCCAGTACCGCCCCTTCCCTAGTTGGACTGTCTACATATTGTTTTAAGAAGCCCTCCTGGATGCTCCTTACAAACTCCACCCCATCTAAGCCCCTGGCACTAAGTGAGTCCCAGTCAATATTGGGGAAGTTGAAGTCTCCCATCACCACAACCCTGTTGTTTTTACTCTGTTCCAAAATCTGTCTACCTATCTGCTCCTCTATCTCCCGCTGGCTGTTGGGAGGCCTGTAGTAAACCCCCAACATTGTGACTGCATCCTTCTTATTCCTGATCTCTACCCATATAGCCTCACTGCCCTCGGAGGTGTCCTCCCGCAGTACAGCTGTGATATTCTCCCGAACCAGTAGCGCAACTCCGCCTCCCCTTTTACATCCCCCTCTATCCCGCCTATACAACTATACAAAATACTAGTTGAACCATTCCTTTTTTTTTCTCTTTATTCTTCTTTGGGATGTGGGTGCCACTGGTAAGGCCAGCATTTGTTACCCATTCCTAATTGCCCTTTAACTAAATGGATTCCCAGGCCATTTTAGAGGGCAGCTCAGAGTCAACCACTTTGCTTGTGCATCTGGAGTCACATGTAGCCAGATGATAGTTGTCATGGCCAAGCATTACTGAGACCAGCTTTAAAAGACAGATTTATTAATTGAATTTAAATTCCACCAGCTGCTATTTGAACCTCCTGCCCCTGGGGCATCAGCCTGGGCCTCTAGATTACTAGTCCAATGACGTTGGCACTATGTCACCATCTTCCCGAGGCTAGGGGTGGCCTACGATTAAGGTTGTGATTGGATTAAAGTAGGAAGTGTGAAGATTTACGTGAATCTTCCCAGGGTTGGAGAATTTTAGCAATGAGGAAAGATTGAATAGATTGGAGTTGTGTTCGTTGGAGCAGAGGAGGCTGAGGGCAAATGTAACTGAGGTGTGAAAAATTATGAGAGGCCAAGAAAGGGTGGAGAGGAGAGAACTATTTCTGTCCGCAGAGAGGATTTATACCATACATTTCTACGACGCGGTGGCACAGTGTTTAGCACTTCGGCCTCACAGCTCCAGGGATCCGAGTTAAATTCCAGCCTCGAGTGATTGTGTGGAGTTTGCACTTTCTCCTCGTGTCTGCGTGGGTTTCCTCCGGGTGCTCCGGTTTCCTCCCACAGTCCAAAGATGTGCAGGTTAGGTGGACTGGTTATGCTAAATTGCCTCTTGGTGTCCAAAACGTCAGAAGTTAGGATAGGTCGGTTTAGTGGGTTAAGGGGAGAGAGTGGGGGGTCTGACCCGAGGTAGTGTACCCTTTCAGAGGGTTGCTGCAGACGCGATGGGCCGAATGGCCCCCTTCTGCACTGTAGTGATTCTATGATTCTACAATTCTATGGTTAAAGGGGTGACCAATTGAGGTGTTTGAGATGATTAAGGGAGTTGATCAGGTAAATTGACAGAAACTATTTTGTGTACAGTTAGGGAATCTTTAAAGAAGGGGAACTCTAACCTTAATGTTAAGGTTAATGTTAATGTTAATGCTAAGGAATGGGCTGCACGGTAGCACAAGTGGTTAGCACTGTAGCTTCACAGTGCCAGGGTCCCCGGTTCGATTCTCCGCTGGGTCACTGTCTGTGCGGAGTCTGCACGTTCTCCCCGTGTCTATGTGGGTTTCCTCCGGGTGCTCCGGTTTTCTCCCACAGTCCAAAGACGTGCAGGTTAGGTGGATTGGCCATGCTAAATTGCCCTTAGTGTCCAAAAAGGTTAGGAGGGGTTATTGGGTTATGGGTATAGGGTGGAAGTGAGGGCTTAAGTGGGTCGGTGCAGACTCGATGGGCAGAATGGCCTCCTTCTGCACTGTATATTCTATGTTCTATGGTAGCATAAGGCCATTCATGGGTGATATAGGAAATACATGTTCACACAGAGCATATAAATCTGAAAGTCTGTCCCCCTAAAAAAATCTCGTGAGGTTGGGAGTCAATTGAAAATTTTTTGTTCTGCAAATATATAAACAGTTGCTAATCAAGGCGGGTAGGTGGAGTTAAGATGCGAGACTGGCCATGATCTCATTGGCAGAACAGGCCTGAGGGGCTGAATGGCCTCCTCTGTTCCTGTGATCGTTCCTCCCCCTACAATTCCTATGATAGCCAAACTTCACTCTTGGGGCCTGTCAGGAGCCGTCGTGCTCCTCTTGCCTCACTTTGGGAAGCTTTATATCTCTCACCTCAGCAGGCTGCTCTGCCCACCCAAGAGGCCCACCTAGCAGCTAGTACCTCTCTGAGGGTCAAGGTAAAATTCCATTGAGGTCTCACATAAGCCAACAGGCCCTGAGTGAGCCTGTTCTGCGGCCTGTTCTGCAGCCTCAACCCCAGCATGGCCTGTCGACCAGCAGGAGTTGGGCCTCTCCTTTCATTGCTGCCCTGTTCTGATCGAATGGGCCAGAGCTGCAAATGCCCCCACAGTGTACAAGCTGGGGAACAAAACAGTGCAGCAAAGACAGAATGGACAGGGGAAGAATGAGGCGTAACTTCTGGTCCCTTGGCCATCCATTCACCAGGAACACCTACTGCCACCATGAAAATATTATCTGGCTCCGCCCCATCTCTTCAGCTATTGAAATTCTCATCTCTGGGCACGATGTACCCGAATGGGGACAGAGACCCGTAGCGCGGGCTTAGAGGGCAAAGAAATACCCAGCTACATGATGCCTATCCGGTTAGAACGGGGTCCCCAGCGTGAAAATACCCAACGAGGCCACTTAACCCTGTTTTTAAATGGCATCCCAATCCCTCGACCCCCAGCGTGACATCTGAACCCCTGCCCAAGCCCCAACTCACTATAAGGGAGTTCCTGCCCCCTCTAACACTCATGGAGTGCACATCCCAGCCCAATCACCTCCATGTAGAAAATGCCTGGCACCCTGGCAGTGCCTTTGTCAGCTGGCAGTGCCACCTGGGCACCTTGGCAGTGCCAGGTTGGCACACAGGTGGCACTGTCAGGGTTCCAGGCTGACTGTGCCAGGGTGCCCAGGTGGCACCAGCAGTGCCAGGGTATCACTCTACCCAGAGGGCACACACCTGGGGCCTCCAATGCCTGGGAGAACCCCGTCTGGTCCCCGTTTGTGGAGACCAGCAGTGAACGGCGCTTGCCTTAAGTCTCCCAAGACGAGGAGGTTAGATTCCACCCTTTGCTTAGATCTCGGGAATGCAGATTTGAGTGAGACTAGCTGTCTCACTGTAATATGCAGATTTGCATCCTTTTTTAGCTGATCCTCCAACCCTAACTCTTTGATCAAGATTCTGGTCAAATGCCTGAAGATCTCCTTATGTGTGTCAGTATAAAATTCTGCCTGATAACGTTCCGGTGTCGCACCTCGGTTTGTTCCTTGGCTATATTGACGGCACTATATAAATGAAAGTTGATGTTGAGGCAGCCAGGAAGAGAATGAGACAGTTAAAGGATACCGAAAGACAGAGCTAGCCCGAGATAAACAGAGGGAAGCTGGACGGTGATGAAAAATGGTCCGAGTCACATAGAGAGTGTAAAGCAAAGAGACAGGGGAGAGAAAAGAATCTGCGTAAATATTTAAATAGGTGAGAGATAAATAAATCAGCCATTTGGATGTAATCAAGCGTATTGCAATAGAACAGCCCAAGTAACAATCCTGAGCTTTAACACCCCTTTGCTCGGTGCAAACAATCTGCCTTAAATCAATTTGATTTATCACAGAGCTCTTGCAAGTAAATCCACTGCAAAGGGTGCTTCAGTGGAAAGCAAATATTGTAATTTGAGTAATAAAGTCTATCTGCAGTTTGCTGACTGAGCTCCAATCTTTGTAAAGGTGTGTGTGCACACGGGGGGAGAACATCTGATTGTTATTCATGAAACGGTGAGTTATTCATATTAGTGCAAACAAGCTATTCGACTTGCTTATATTTGGAGTGTCAATCATTTTAGTGAATACAAGATTTGTACTTGACAAACTGGAGTGAGCAACTTGCTTGACAAATTGTACCCAAAGTCAAATCTGACAGCCGTTTTGTGATTAATGGCCTGATTATGGGAGCATTTTTTTTACACACATATTGAATTTGCATTACATAAAGATGGAAATTGTTTCCATCGTGCAGGCACAGAGGGGGAAATGGATGGCATTTAGTCGGGAGATGTTGTATATTCTTATTCCAGAAATAATAATAATAATCTTTATTGTCACAAGTAGGCTTACATTGCAATGAAGTTACTGTGAAAAGCCCCTAGTCGCCACATTCTGGCACCTGTTCAGGTACACAGAGGGAGAATTCAGAATGTCCAAATTACCTAACAGCACGTCTTTCGGGACTTGTGGGAGGAAATCAGAGCGCCCGGAGGAAACCCACACAGACACAGGGAGAACGTGCAGACTCCACACAAACAGTGTCCTAAGACGGTAATCGAACCTGGGACCCTGGCGCTGTGAAGCCACAATGCTAACCACTGTGCTACGGAGAGGCCTATTGGAGATCTGGGTAGCTTTGGACATGGTGCCTCGCATTTATTGTCGTCACCACACTCGGGCCATCGCTTAGCTCCGAACCTTTAATGGGGCTTTGAGATCAACAAGTCAGCAACATGTTAACATCGGAACACAATTGGGCCACTCAGCCCACCGAACCTATTCCGAGCTCCTTTAAGGTGTCAGCCACGGGTCCTTCAGTGACTCTCTTCACTTTTGAGAAAGGAAGATCGGAGGTTCGATTCCACTTTCTAGACGCGAGCATCAGATCTAGGCCGATGCGGTCAGTGCAGTGCCAGGGAACGGTTGGAGGTAGCGTCTTTCAGAGGAATCATTAATCTAGGTCTTATCTGGCCTCTAAAGCTGAGGTAAAAGATCCCGCAGCATTATTTGGAAGAAGGAGTTTAAGTCAAGATTTACTCCTCATCCAAAATCATTGAAATAGATTCTTTGATCTTTATCGCATTTCTTGTGCATGAATCGATATTTTTGTTTCAATATTACCACAGAAAATGTGAGAAGTTTGTCCTTTGATACAGTGTTGATTACAGAAACACCAAATTTCAGCTACTTCTCAGATTCTATTGCTGGCGTTTGTAAACAGCAAGTCCCGACATTCGTGGTGAATGTTCAGTTTTGTTATTCATCCCTCTTTCAATTGGTGGTGCAGAGCATGACTGTTGCTGAAAAGTGAGACATGTTGCCAAAGCTTTTCATTTCGCACTGATCAGGACAAACACAAGAAAGCCAAATTTCAAACAGTCACAACAGTTCATACTGCGGGAGAATAGGGTACTGATTGGTTGGGAAGTCAACTCTGATTGGTCAAGTTGTTGCCATGGAGAAAGCAACAGAAGAACAATCGGCTCCCCAAGCTCCCGGGTAATTCAAAAAAGGTGCGAGGTTTGAACATATTCCTTTTGTTTTCAGAGAACTGTGGCGAAATTCTCCCCAAACGGCGCGATGTCCGCCGACTGGTGCCCAAAACGGCGCCAATCAGATGGGCATCGCACCGCCCCAAAGGTGCGGAATGCTCCGCATCTTTGGGGGCCGAGCCCCAATATTGAGGGGCTAGGCCGGCGCCGGAGGGATTTCCGCCCCGCCAGCTGGCGGAAACGGCCTTTGTTGCCCCGCCAGCTGGCGCGGAAATGACATGTCGGGGCGGCGCATGCACGGGAGCGTCAGCGGCCGCTGACAGTTTCCCACGCATGCGCAGTGGGGAGAGTCTCTTCCGCCTCCGCCATGGTGGAGACCGTTGCGGAGGCGGAAGGGAAAGAGTGCCCCCACGGCACAGGCCCGCCCGCGGATTGGTGGGCCCCGATCGCGGGCCAGGCCACCGTGGGGGCACCCACCGGGGTCAGATCGCCCCGCGCCCCCCCCAGGACCCCGGACCCCGCCCATGCCGCCTTGTCCCGCCAGTAAATAGGTACTCTAATTTACGCCGGCGGGACAGGCAATTTATCGGTGGGACTTCGGCCCATCCGGGCCGGAGAATGGCGGCCCAATTCACGCCCCCGCCGAATATCCGGTACCGGAGACTTCTGCAACCGGCGGGGCGGGATTCATGGCGGCCAACGGCCATTCTCCGACCCGCAATGACGCCCCCGGTCCCTGCGAATGAAAGTGTGCCGCTTCCAGCAAGTGTAAATAAGACCTTGTATGAGCTCGATAGATCATTTTAAATTGATTGCTGGTGTATCTTTTCTCCTGTGGCACAAATGGTTGTGACCATTTGAAATTTGGTTTTCATGCATGTGTCCTGATGAGTGCAAAACGTAAAGCTTCACAAACGTGTCCCTCTTTCAGCAATAATCCCTCTTTGTTCCTTCCTGCTGAAGCGTGCTTCTTCATTGAGTTCTTTCCAATACTTTCAAGGATTTGAAATTGCTTGGCACACCACTCTTAATGAGTTTGGAAAATCTTTCTAATCACCATTACCAAAGACATTAATTCAGTGTCAATCTAACGGGTTAATGACTTAATTAAAAGAGCAATCAGAGGAATTTTGCCCGAGTCTGTTTGTCAATTTCAAAATAATAAGACATTCATTTCCATTCCATGATGTTTCTGCGAAAAGAGAGTTTCCATTCAGTGTCCCTTCGCTCTTCCAACCATTTGAGGCTGAGAGCAGTGCATGGTGTGAGAAAGAAGGACTTGGATGTCGCTTCTTTCATAACCTCAGGACATCCGAAAGCATTTCACAGGCAATTGAACATTTCTGAACGAATGTTCACTGTTGTGGAAAATGCAGCTGCCAATTCGAGCACACAGCCAGGACGCGCAAGCACCAAAGAGATTATGTTGTTGGTTGAGGGAGAAATCCCCTCTTGGTCTTTGAAGATAATGCCCCGGGATCTTTAAAGTTCGTCTGAGAAGGAGGTTCAGGTCACAGTAAACGTCTCGGATTGAGAAGCTGGCCATTTAGTACTGATTTGAGAAACTCGGGGCAGGGGAGGGGTTGTGAATCTCCTTCCCTTCCCGAGGGTGGTGGGTGCCCGATGATTGAGTATATTCAAGACAGAGAGCTGTTGGTATTTGGATATTAATAATAATCTTTATTAGTGTCACAATCACAAGTTAGGGGCTGGTTTAGCACAGTGGGTCAAATCGCTGGCTTGGAATGCAGAACACAGCCAGCACCGCGGGTTCAATTCCCGTACCAGCTTTTCACAGTAACTTCATTGAAGCCTACTTGTGACAATAAGTGATTATTATTATTATTAATAAGTAGGCTTACATTAACACTGCAATGAAGTTACTGTGAAAATCCCCTAGTTGTCACATTCCGGCCTGTTCACGTACACTGAGGGAGAATACAGAATGTCCAATTCACCTAACAACATGTCTTCTTGGACATGTGGGAGGAAACCAGAGCACCCGGAGAAATCCCACGCAGATACGGGGAGAACGTGCAGATTCCGCACAGACAGTGACCCAAGCCGCAAACCGAACCGGGTCCCTAGATCATAGATCATAGAATTTACAATGCAGAAGGAGGCAATGGAGTCTGCACCGGTCAAATGGAAAGATCACCCGATCTAAGCCCACATCTCCACCCTATCCCCGTAACCCAGTAAACCCATCTAACCTTTGTGGACACTTAAGGGCAATTTAGTATGGCCAATCCACCTCACCTGTACATCTTTGGACTGTCCCTGGTGCTGTGAAGTCACAGTGCTAACCACTGTGCTACCGTGTTGCCCAAGAGACGGTCAAGTGACACAGGGACGGTACAGGAAGATGGAATTGAGGTCAAAGGTCAGTCATGATCTTATTGACTGGGGAGATGGCAGAGTAGTGGAATTGGCACTGGATTTATAACCCAGAGACCTGGGGCGGGATTCTCCCCTACCCGGCGGGGCAGGGGGTCCCGGCGCCAAAGAGTGGCGTGAATCACTCCGGCGTCGGGCTGCCCCAAATGTGTGGAATCCTCCGCACCTTCAGGGGCTAGGCCCGACCCGGAGTGGTTTGCGCCCTGCCGGATGGCGGAAAAGGGGCTTGGCGCCGCACCAACCGGCGCAGAAGGGCCTCCGCCGGCCAGCGCGAGTTGGCGCATGCGCGGGTGTGCCAGCTTAGTTTCCGCACCGGCAATGGCAGACCGCTGCAGCCGCTGGTGCGGAAGAATAGAGTGCCCCCACGGCACAGGCCCGCCCGTGGATCGGTGGGCCACGATTATGGGCCAGGCCAACGTGGGGGCACCCCCATGGGCCAGGTCCCCCTGCACCCCCCAAGAACCCCGGAGGCCGCCCGCGCCGCCAGGTCCCGTCGGTAACGACCTACTCCAATTTACGCCGGGGGGACTGGCAAAAAACGGGCGGGACTTCAGCCCATCGCGGGCCGGAGGATCCGGGTGGCCCATTGAGTCGCGCTTGTCCCCGCCATTCTCTGAGGCGGGCAGCGCGATTCACGCCGGGGCGATTTTTGGGGGGCCGGAGAATTCGGAGGACGGCGGGGGCGGGATTCACGCCGACCCCCGGCAATTCTCCGACCCGGCGGGGGGGGGGGGGGTCGGAGAATCCCGCCCAAAGAGTAATGCTCTGGGGACCCCGGTTTGAATCTTACCACAGCTGATGGTGAAATTTGAATTAAATAAAAATCTAAAATTCAAAAGTCTCATGATGACCATGAAACCATTGATGTGAAAACCAATCTGTTTTTTCCCTGTCGGGAAGAAAATCCTTATCTGGTCTGGCAATGTGGGTCTTGAATGCTCTTTGGAATCCTAGAGAGCCAATCAGATCACGTGCAATTAGGGATAAATGCTGGCCCAATCGTGTTGCCCACATTCTATGAATAAATTAAAAGTAAGCACTCTTCTGGTCCACTCCAGCTACTATTTCTTATGTTCCGATCTGAAAGGCAGCTTCTTTGACAGTAAAGTACTCTCAGACTGTTGGCCGAGTTGCTAATGTCTCTGAAGGATTGAAATAATTAAAAATAAATTATTGTCCCATGGGATGTGCTGGTAAAGGCAGAGTTTGTTGACGTCCCTAATTGCCCTTGAACTGAGTGGTTTGCTGGGCCATTTCAGAGGGCAGTTGAGAGTCAACCACATTGCTGTGGGTCTGGAGTCACGTGCAGGCCAGACCGGGTAAGGACGGCAACTTTCCCCCCCCCAAGTCAGATGGCTTTTTATGACAAGCGATGATAGTCTGGTGGTCACTATTACTGAGAGAGAGAGAGAAAGAACTTGCATCTGTATCCCTTTTCACAATCGGCAGACATATCAAGCGCTAACAGGTGATGAAGTACTTTTGGAAGTGTAGTCGCTGTTGTGATGTGGAAACGCAGCAGTTAATGCAGAGTAAACTGCCTCAAGCCGCAAAGTGATAATGGCCACTTAATCTGTTTACCTTTCTGCTGTTGATTTTGGTATGAATATTGGCCAGCAGCGCCAAGGATAACTCCCCTGCTCCTCTTCAAAATATTGCCACGGGATCTTTTACACCCACCCGAGCAGGCAGGCGGGGCATCACTTAACATCTCACCCACAGTGCAGCACTCCCCTCAGTACCGCATTGGGAGAGTCGGTGCAGATTTTTATAATCAAGTCTTGGACGTGAACCTTGCGACTCAGAGACAGAGTGCTGCCCACCGAAGAACAGCTGGAAGCCACATCAGCTGGCTCTGACCTACTGGCAATAGATAATAATGGTGTCATCGCAGCTGGTTGGATCTCAAACTTCGACAACAGACTAAATGAAAATCTATTAACCGCGATGTTGTAACCTGCCCGGATCCTATTGGCCGTGGACAATTGGTTACCCGATGTAACTTGGGGAATATGAGCTCCCCAAATGAGAGAGGAGGTGGGGCAATCAATAGCATTGGAGTTGTATAAATAGGGCTGGCCAGTGTGGTACCAGCTAGGGAGGGAACCAGTAGTGGGCTACTGCCCCTGTGTACATATTCTTGTCAATAAAGTTACTTCCTGTTTGACTCTCCAAACTCGTGCTGGATTCTTCGTGGCCCTCACAAAATGCGAGACCTCAGTTCGTTACTAGCAGGCAGAGACAGGAGCAAAGCAAACGCAGCCTACAACAAAACTGCAGAACATGCCCAGATGGGAGTGCTCACACATAAATCCAATTATAACAATCCAGCTAGACTTGTATGAAAAAAATAATTAAGTTCTATTTGGCTTCTGAAAGTTCAATGTGTTATTATTGCTAAGAGCCATCGAGGAAATATTATTTCATAAGCGTACAGGAAGAACCATGAAAAATACCCACAAGTGTTCCTCTGCACCAATAAATATCGGCATCATCCAGTATTCTCAAGTGCAGTAAGTCTGTTATTCAGAGAGCTTTCACTGTTTTTTTAACTAAGGGGCAATATAGCATGGCCAATCCACCTATCCTGCACATCTTTGGGTTGTGTGCGTGAGACCCATGCATACACGGGGAGAATGTGCAAACTCCACACGGACAGCAACCCAGTGCTGGGATCGAACCCGTATCCTCAGCGCCATGAGGCAGCAGTGCTAACCACTGCGCCACCATGGCGCCCGAGCCTTCGCTTTGTGTCTGTCTTTTTCTTTCCTTTCTCATTTTCGCTCCTCCTTTCCTGACATTTTCAAATTGTCCTGAGGTACCATTCCAAGGATTTAATTGTCATGCTCCCCCAGCACTTCCTCATACTTCACCCAGATAGCCCATCTGCCAGAGGGAGCAGTGAATGTTGGCAATCTACCAGCCCATCAGAGCCCAGCCCTTTCTTTTCATTCATTCTTGAAATAGGAGCGTCGTAACAATTCCAGCATTTATTTCCCACTCCTCTTTGCCCCTGAGAACGGTGTGGTGAGCTGCCTTCTTGAACTGCTGCAGTCCATGTGGTGTACGTACACCCACAGTGCCGTTAGGGAGGGAGTTCCAGCCAATATATTTCCAAGTCAGGATGGTGAGTGGTTTGGAGGGTTGTGTCCACTGCTCTTGATCTTCTAGGTGATAGTGGTTGAAGGTTTGGAAGGTACTGTCGAAGGGGCCTTAGCGAGTTACTGCAATGCATCTTGTAGATGCCGCACACTGCTGTCACTATTTTTCGTTGGAGGAGGAAGTAAATGTTTAAGGTAATGGATGGGGTACCAATCAAGTAGGCTGCATTATCCTGGATGATATTGAGCATTTGACTTTTCCATCACATTCTTGGCTCCGATTTGAACGTGAATGTGGGGAGTATGATTTGGACGTGAACGTGGGGGGCTTTTCACAGTAACTTCATTGAAGCCTACTTGTGACAATAAACGATTATTATTATTATTATTATTATTATTATTGGGAAATTTGCAGACAACGCAAAGATTGACAAAGTGGTGGATAGTGGAGAGAACAGCTATAATCTTCAAAATGATATAGATGGATTGGTGGAGTGGGTGATAAAAGTGTCAGATGCGATTTAACACAGGTAAGTGTTAGGTCATGCATTTAGGGATGTCAAACAGTTGTAGGGAGTACACAATAATTGGGAATATACAAAGAGGGGTAGTTGAAGTGAGAGATCTTGGCGGACAGATGCACAGGTCCCTGAAGGCAACAGTTCAAGTAGACAAGGTTGTTAAGAAGCATATGGAATGCTCTCCTTCGTTGGCAGAGATATTGAATGTAAAAGTAAGGATATAATGTTAGAGTTGTATAAAACACCGGGGAGGCCACAACTGGAGTATTTTGTGCAGTTCTGGTCACCACATTACAGGAAGAATGTTATTGCTCTGGAGAGAGTGCAGAGGAGGTTTACAAGAATGTTGCCAGGGCTGGAAAAGTGTGGCTATGAGGAGAGATTGGACAGGTTGGGGTTTTCCTTGGAACAAAGGAGGCTGAGGGGTAACTTGATTGAGCTATCCAAAATTATGAGGGGACGAGATGGGGTGGACAGGATGAAATTGTTTCCCTTGGTGGAGAATTTTAGAACCAGGGGACATAGATTCAAGATACGTGGCAGAAGGTGTAGAGGGAACATGAGGGAAAACATTTTTGCGGAGAGGGTAGTGGGAGTCTGGAATTCACTGCCCGAGTCGGTGGAGGCAGAGACCCTAAACTCTTTTTAAAAAGTACCTGGATCTGCACCGTAAGTGCTCTAAACTACAGAGTTATGGACCAGGTGCGGGAAGGTGGGATTAGAAAGGACACCTGGATGTCCTCAGCCTGGCATGGACTAGATGGGCTGAATGGCCTCCTTCTGTGCTGTAACCTTTCAGTGATTCTATGACTTATACCTTATAGATGGGGGACAGGCTTTGGGGAGTCATTACTCTCTGCAGAATTCATAGAATCATCGAATTTACAGTGCAGAATTAGGCCATTTGGCTCATCGTGTCTGCACCAGCCCTTGGAAAGAGCACCCTACCCATGCTCACACATCCACCCTATCCCCGTAACCCAGTAACACCACCCAACCTGTTTTTTGGACATTAACCTTTTTTTTGGACATTAAGGGCAATTTATCATGGCCAATCCACCTAACCTGCTCATTTTGGACTGTGGGAGGAAACCGGAGCACCCGGAGGAAACCCAGGCAGGCACGGGGAAAACTGGCAGACTCCGCCCAGGCAGTGACCCAAGCTGGGAATCGAACCTGGGACCCTGGAACTGTGAAGCTACTGCTTAACCACTGTGCTACCGTGCTGCCAGCCTTTATCCTGCACTTGTGCCACAGTATTTATAAGACTGGCCCAATTCAGTATCTGGCACATCCTCCAACCCGCCCATCCATTTACCAGTTAAATAACATAAGAGATGTTACTTTCTTTTATTATTTTCCCCTCCAAGCTGTTCTGACCAGAACCTTCTGTCAGGCCTGAGGCTTCTTCACACTGGTGAACATGGCTGTCTGAGGTTAGGATGTCAGCTCTAGATGGACATAGTCCTAAAGGTTCCATCACATGACCTGCTGCCCACAACTGCCCCTCCCCCACTGTGCTGTAACCATTGCACATCTATATGTCCACCCTCACAGTGCACACCACCTTCCCACGGCCAATGGACAGTGAGTTGATTTCTGTTACCAAGTTTGGATGATTGATTCTTCTTTGTTTCTTTCTCACTGCCAATATTTTTGTCACTATTGAGCAAAAGCCTTTGAAGAAAATGAAAAAAGCACTTGGGGGGCGATTCTCCAAAATGGAGACAAAGGGCGACATTCTCCGACCCCCCGCTGGGTCGGAGAATCGCCGGGGGCTGGCGTGAATCCCGCCCCCGTCGGTTGCCGAAGTCTCCGGCACCGGATATTCGGCAGGGGCGGGAATCGCGGCGTGCCGGTTGGCGGGCCCCCCCGCTCGATTCTCCGGCCCGGATAGGCCTAAGTCCCGCCGCTAAAATGCCTGTCCCGCCGGCGTAAATTAAATCACCTACCTTACCGGCGGGACAAGGCGGTGCGGGCGGGCTCCGGGGTCCTGGAGGGGGGCGCGGGGTGATCTGGCCCCGGGGGGGTGCCCCCACGGTGGCCTGGCCCGCGATCGGGGCCCACCGATCCGCGGGCGGGCCTGTGCCGGGGGGGCACTCTTTCCCTTCCGCCTCCGCCACGGTCTCCACCATGGCGGAGGCAGAGGAGACTCCCTCCAATGCGCATGCGCGGAAATGCCGTCAGCGGCCGCTGACGCTCCCGCGCATGCGCCGCCCGGAGATGTCATTTCCGCGCCAGCTGGCGGGGCACCAAAGGCCTTTCCCGTCAGCTGGCGGGGTGAAAATTCGTCCGGCGCCGACCTAGCCCCTCAAGGTTGGGGATCGGCCCCCAAAGATGCGGAGGATTCCGCACCTTTGGGGCGGCGCGATGCCCGACTGATTTGCGCCGTTTTGGGCGCCAGTCGGCGGACATCGTGCCGTTTCCGGAGAATTTCGCCCAAAGTGTTTGCGCCGTCGTGAATGCTGTGGCGTTTCACAACGGTGCGAAACTGGCATGGGGATGACCGATTCTGGCCCCCACAGGTTCATGCCGCTCCAGCCTCCCTTCCCGGCGCCAACTGGGCACGGCGCCAACCCGCGCATGCGCAGTTGGGGTGCGCCAACCTCCGCATGCGCGGGGGATTTCTTCAGCGCGCCGGCCCCGACTCAACATGGGGTTCAGGGGCCGGCCGCGCAACAAAGTAGGCCCGGGGGTGGAGAGGCCGGCCCGCCGATCAGTGGGCCCCGATCGTGGGCCAGACCCCACCGGAGGCCCCCCCCGGTGAAGCAGCGCTTTTCCCCGCCCCACAGCACTTTTCCCCGACCCTTCGCGCAGAGTTCCCGCCGGCAGCGACCAGGGGTGAACGGCGCCTGCGGGACTCTGTCGTATCTGCGCGGCTATCCGTGCTGGAGAATCGGCGGCCTCGCCGATTCCAGCGGCCGGCGCCGGCTGCCGATTCTCCGCAACCCGGGGCGTTGTGGCGCGGTTGCGCCGATTCTCCTGCCCGGCGCGGGGCTCGGAGAATTGCCACCTTGGTTTTTCTCCGCCATTATTTTTCTACTGATATTCCTTGCAGCAGTGTCCCGAACATAAATTTTCAATTCTTGGACTTACCAGGGTTTCCTCACGGGATTACCTCCTGTTAAGATACCAGACCTGAATCCAATATTTGTTAGGTTACCGGGCGAGAAACTCAAACAAGTTTTTTAAATTTGTTAAAATGCTGCCTGGATGTTTTTTTAAAATGTCCCAACTTTGATTTTACTAAAGTAAACAATTTGGAATACAAAATATCACATGGCTGCCACCCTCAAGGACAGTAAATGTTAAATTGTTATAACTGCCGGTTCTCCTCTTAGCGATCATCTCCGTATTTTATTGCTTTCAGCCTCAGCTTCTCCTTTTAGTTGATTTTTTTTCGCAAACTGCTTGTTTCTCAGGAACTTGAGATCAATTGCTTTCCGTGGTTCAAATCGATAAAACTTGGGGATTTTGATCCCTGTCCTGTGCCACTCGCTGGACTGATTGTGGTTGGTGTGATTCTTGGACTTGGGGCCATGTCTCTTACCTGACCTTCTGAGACTTGCTCCCCCACCACCAGTGGCTAACTGGAAAAGTGCCTTCATTTACTTTAGACCAGGGTTTTTAGTAACATTACTGCAACAGAATATAACATGTAATATATAACAATTTCTATATTCATCACTTTGATTACTCCCCCTTGAGCATTTTCTGGCTGCTTTGATGGGCGAGTGTTCCTTTAAGACTTTCCATCCTTTCCATCCAGTGCAACCTTTCTTACTTCTCTAATTTCATCAGTACAACTCCGCTCAGTGCTGCACCTCAGGTCTGAAAGCTTTGTCCCCTTTTTAGTTCCCGTAACAGCCTCCCCGAACAGGCGCCGGAATGTGACGACTGGGGGCTTTTCACAGTAACTTCATTTGAAGCCTACTTGTGACAATAAGCGATTTTCATTTCATTTCAGTTCCTGCAAACCTCTCTTCTGTCCCACAAACACACCTCAACAACTTTAGTTTATGCAGCCGCTTCAATGTAAAGAAAATTGGATAAATGCTTGAAGTGCATGAATTATCAGGGCGATGAGGCAAAGAGCAGAAAGGAATGGGTCTAATTGGCTGTCTCTCTCAAAGGGCCAGCACAGGTAGGATGGGCTGAATTACCTTCTGGGCTGTATGATGCTATGGGCAGCATGGTAGCTGGCACAGTTGCTTCAAAGCTCCAGGGTCCCAGGTTTGATTCCCGGCTTGGGTCGCTAACTGTGTGGAGTCTGCACGTTCTCCCTGTGTCTGCGTGGGTTTCCTCCGGGTGGTCCGGTTTCCTCCCACAGTCCAAAGATGTGCAGGTTAGGTGGATTGGCTATGCTAAATTGCCCTTAGTGTCCAAAAAAGGTTAGGTGGGTTACTGAGTTACGGGGGTAGGTTGGAAGTGTGGTCTTAAGTGGGGTGCCCTTTCCAAGGGCTGGTGCAGACTCGATGGGCCAAGTGGCCTCCTTCTGCACTATAAATTCTCTGAGATTCTATGAGGTGATTCGATGATAATCTCTAACTCAGAGAGGAGAGTTCCACCAACTAAACCAAACTGACAATCAGAAGCCCAGGTCTGATGGCTCTCTCCCCAACTTCATTGGGTTATTAGCCTCAGAGTCTAATTGAGTTTTTAACTGTCGCTGAGTGATCCTTTTCTTATGGCCCCATTGGACTTTGCAATCTCCAATGTGGAACTGCTCAGTGCAAACTAGGAATGTCTCATTTACAATGTGTGCTATGCTGACATCTTTTGGGGAGCAGTGATAAGATTACTGCAGTTTGCTTCAGCACCCTGAACTAGGATTTAACTGTCTCTTCCACTCAGCGGAGGTTAGCTATTGCTGAGCCTTACTGTGCAATGTCCTGCCGACATGTCACTGACTGATTCCTCCTTCCTTTAACTCTGCAGCATTGAATGAACCCACCATTGACTATGGATTTCAGCGGCTACAAAAGGTGATCCCACGGCACCCAGGCGACCCTGAGCGATTACCCAAGGTTAGATTTTTATATATGTGATCTTTCATTCACTAAAGAAAGAGCATTTAAATTATTAAGGGGAACAGGGCATTATAATAGTTATAGAACCTTAGAAAGGTCATCAGTCATTGAGACAACACTGAGACTAGAGCAATCATTTGGGGATTGTTCATACATTAGGAGGAATTATGGTACTTTGGGGTGAAAGCTACTTTGGGGTGAAAAGGTATATTGTAGTATATGGTGGTACATTGGGGTGAAGGATTCATTGGGGTGTACAATGGTACATTGGGGCGAAGGATACATTGGGGTGAAGAGGTACATGGGGTGTATGATGATACATTGGGGTGAAAGAGTATATTGGGGTGCAAGATGGTACATTGGGCTGAAAGGGGTACATTGGGGTGTATGATGATATATTGAGGTATGTGATGGTACATTGGGATGGAGGATACATTGGGGTGTATTATGGTTCATTGGGGTGAATGGTACACTGGAGTGATGGGTACATTGGGGTGTAAGATGGTACATTGGGGTGAAGGTGACATTGGGGTGTATGATGGTACATTGAGGTGAAAGGGATACATTGAGGTGAAGTCGACATATTGAGGTGCATGATGATACATTGGGTTGAAAGGGGTTTATTGGGGTATATGATGGTACATTGGGGTGTAGGGTGGTACATTGGAGTGAAAGGGGTTCATTGGGATGTATGATGGTACATTGGGTTGAAAGGGGTCTATTGGGGTCTATGATGGCACATTGGGGTGTAAGATGGTACACTGGGGTGAAAGGGGTACATTGGGGTGTATGATGGTACATTGGGCTGAAAGGGGTACATTGGGGTGAAAGGGGTACATTGGGGTGAAAGGGGTACATTGGGGTGTATGATGGTACATTGGGGTGTATGATGGTACATTGGGGTGTATGATGGTACATTGGGGTGTATGATGGTACATTGGGGTGTATGATGGTACATTGGGGTGTATGATGGTACATTGGGGTGTATGATGGTACATTGGGGTGTATGATGGTACATTGGGGTGTATGATGGTACATTGGGGTGTATGATGGTACATTGGGGTGAAAGGGGTACGTTGGAATGAAAGGGGTACATTGGGGTGAATGGGGTACATTGGGGTGAATGGGGCACATTGGGGTGAATGGGGCACATTGGGGTGAATGGGGCACATTGGGGTGAATGGGGCACATTGGGGTGAATGGGGCACATTGGGATGAATGGGGCACATTGGGATGAATGGGGCACATTGGGGTGAATGGGGTACATTGGGGTGAAAGGGATATATTGGGATGAATGGGGTACATTGGGATGAAAGGGTAATAATTGGATTAAAAAGAGGCCCTGCAGCAATTCCCAGAATTGAAGTATCTGGGCATTGGCTGAATCCACTGCCAAACTGCCACATTCCCACCAGTCCTGCAGTGGGATTGTGCTGGGTTGGCTACACATGCAGATCCTCAATGTGCACACACATCATCTCGAAGTCCCAAAGTTGTGATTCCCGAGATCACGCAACACAAACAACCATGCGGAAGTCCGTGCAGGATGGGAGTACTCTTCAGCTCCACTTTGGAGCAGCCTCTGGATTTTATGGGCTGCTATGCTTGGACTCCTTGGAGAACCTTTGCTCTCCCGGAAAAGCATTTTGACTTCATGAAATCATACAGTTCAGGAGGCTTTTTGGCCCAGTATACCCGTGCCAGCTCTCAGGATGAGCGATCGGATTAACATCATCATTGCCACCCTCCTCCCTCCCAACAACCCCCACCCACCCACCAACCACCACCACCAACAGCACATTCCACTCTTGTCCCACTGCCCAGATCTCCTTTTCAAGTGTATAACCAATTTCCTTTTGAAAGTCACTATTGAATCTGCATCCAGCACCCTCTCAGCCACCGTTCTTCCAATCATCAGAACTCACTGAATAAAAATAAATTCTCTTCAGCTCCCTTTCTGATTCTTTTGATTTCATTCTCTACCGCCTGTTCTCCATTTTCCTACCAGTGAAAACCCCTTCTCTTTATTTTCACAAATCAAACATACTATTAAAATGCCCTTAACCTTTTCTGTTCCAAGGGAGAAAATCCTGGTTCCTCTCTTCACCTCACCACCCAACTGGAGTTTCTCCTCTATCCAGCATTCGGTCGCGGTGCAGGGTCCCCAATTCAGTTCCAGTCTCTGCTAAGCCATGTGCTGTGGAGCCTGTAACCCCTGAAGGAACTCTCCAGGTTCATCGAACCTGGGACCAGGACAGAGAGGTGACTTCCATCACATCAGCCCATCTGTCCACTCGGGCGGATGTTAAAGATCGCACAGCACTATATCGAAGGAGAATAGGGGAGTTCTGCCTGGTGTCCTGGCCAATATTTATCCCTCAACTAACATCACGAAAAGAAGATTATCGGGTCATTCTCGCATTGTCGCCGGTGGGATCTTGCTCTGCGCAAATTGGATGCTGCAATTCCCAACATTAATTTCTTTTTAAATTGGAAATTTAGCGTGGCCAGTCCACCTACCCTGCACATCTTTTTGGGTTGTGGGGGTGAGACGCACGCAGTCACGGGAAGAATGTGCAAACTCCACACAGACAGTGACCCGGGGCCAGAATCGAACCCTGGTCCTCGGCGCTGTGAGGCAGCGGTGCTAACTACTGTGCCAGGGTGCCCCCCTTAATTTCCTACATTAAATCGGGGAGAAAAATTAAGAGTGCGACAGAAAGCTAACTGAAAATGTAAAAACCAATAACAGAGTTTCCTCCAAATGTTTCAAAACGAAATGAGTTAACAAAGTGGGTCTGGAGAATTGATAACGGAAAACAAGGAAATGGCAGATGGATTGAACAGGTATTTTGCATCAGTCTTACAAAGAACAGTACAGCACAGGAACAGGCCCTTCAGCCCACCAAGACTGTGCCGACCATGGTACCTGCCTAAACTAAAACCGTCTACACTTATGGAGTCCGTATCCTCCCATTCCCACCCGATTCATGTATTTGTCTGGATGCCCCTTAAATGCCGCTATCGTACCTGCTTTCAGCACCTCCTCAGGCAGCGCGTTCCATATATTTACCACCCTCTGTGTAAAAAACTTGCCTCGCACATCTGTTCTAAACTTTTCCCCACGCACTTTTCCCCCCTAGTACTTGACTCTCCTACCCGAGGAAAGAGCATCTGACCATCCACTCTGTCCATGCCACTCATAATCTTGTACACCTCTATCAGGTCCCATCTGAACCTCCGTCGTTCCAGTGAGAACAGACCGTGTTTATCTAACCTCTCCTCATAGCTAATGCCCCCCATACCAGGCAACATCCTAGTAAACCGCTTCTGTACCCTCTCCAAAGCATCCACATCCTTCTGGTAGTGTGGCAACCAGAATTGTACATAATATTCCAAATGAGGCCTAACAGAGTAGGGCAGTATGATAGCACAGTGGTTAGCACTGTTGCTTCACTGCTCCAGGATCCCAGGTTCGATTCCCGGCTTGGGTCACTGTCTGTGCGGAGTCTGCACGTTCTCCCTGTATCTGCGTGGGTTTTCTCCGGGTGCTCCAGTTTCCTCCCACAAGTCCCGAAAGACGTGCTGTTAGGTAAATTGGACATTCTGAATTCTCCCTCTGTGTACCCGAACAGGCGCCGGAGTGTGGCGACTAGAGGCTTTTCACAGTAACTTCATTGCAGTGTTAATGTAAGCCGACTTGTGACAATAAAGATTATTATTATACTAAGGATCTGTACAGCTGCAACATGACTTGCCAATTTTTATATTCAGTGCCCCGACCGATGAAGGGCAGCATGCCATATGCCTTCTTGACCACCTTATCCACATGCGTTGCCACTTTCAGTGATCGGTGGACATGCCCGCCCAGATCTCTCTGCCTGTGAAGACTCGCAAGATTTCTACCATTTATTACCTCACACTTTTCGGATTAAACTCCATCTGCTATTTCTCCGCCCAAGAATCCAACCAGTTTATATTTTGCTGTATCCTCTGACAATCCTCTTCACTATACACAACTCCACCAATTTTTGAGTCGTCTGCAAACTTACTAATCAGACCAGCTACATCTTCTTCCAAATCATTTATATACACCATGAACAACAAAGGTCCCAGAACTGATCCCTGTGAAATGCCGCTAATCACAGCCTTCCGTTCAGAAAAGCACCCTTCTACTGCTACCCTCTGTCTTCTGTGCCCAAGCCAGTTCTGTATCCAACTTGCCAGCTCTCCTCTGATCCCATGTGACTTCACCTTTTGTACCAGTCTACCATGAGGTACCTTGTCAAAGACTTTACGGAAGTCCATGTATACAACATCTACTGCCTTCCCCTCATTTATCATCTGTCACTTCCTCGAAAAACTCAATCAAATTAGCGAGGCACGACCTCTCCTTCACAAAACCATGCTGT
The DNA here is from genome assembly GCF_047496885.1 of Scyliorhinus torazame. NCBI lineage: Eukaryota > Metazoa > Chordata > Chondrichthyes > Carcharhiniformes > Scyliorhinidae > Scyliorhinus > Scyliorhinus torazame. The sequence continues at coordinate 337,138,440 of NC_092709.1, forward strand.
CCATCACTAATAAATCCATTTGTTTCCAAATATGAGTAAATCCTGGCTCCAAGAATCTTTTCCAATAATTTCCCTACCACTGACGTAAGGCTCACCAGCCTATAATTTCCTGGAATATCTTGGATTATTTCCTGGATAACTTCCTGGATTAAGTAGTAGAAGGGTGCTTCTTAAACAATGGAACAACATTGGCTACTCTCCAGTCCTCTGGACCTGCACCAGAGGATACAAAGATTACTGTCAAGGCCCCAACAATTTCCTCCCTTGCCTCCCTCAGTATTGTGGGGTAGATCCCATCAGGCCCTGGGGATTTTCATTTAGTATTCATTTGGTATCTCTTCCATTTCCTCTGATTCCATACATAGATTCCCTCCAATATCCTTGAATGGACCAACCCGTTCTCTGGTTACCCTCTTGCTCTTTACATATGTATAAAACGCCTTTGGATTTTCTTTTCTGTTTGCCAATGACATTTCATGACCCCTTTTAGCCTTCCTAACTCCTATCTTAAGATCCTTTCTACTTTCTTTATATTCTTCAGGTTTTATCTGTCCTGAGCCTTTTAGACCTTATGAATGATTTTTTCTTTTTGACAAGGTTCATAATACCACTCGTTCTCCAGTGTTCCCTATACTTGCCACCCTTACCTTTTGTCCTCACAGGTACCTGCCGGTCCTGAATTCTAATCAACTGGCATTTGACAGCCTCCCACATGCCAGATGTTGATTTTCCCTCAAACAGCCTCGCCCAGTCAACACTCTCCAGATCTTGGCTAATGCTGTTTTAATTAGCCTTCCCCCAGTCTAACACTTTCACCTGAGGACTCTTGTCCTGATCCATAAGCAGCTTAAAACTTACAGAATTATGATCACTGTTCCTGAAATGATCTCCCACTGAAACTTCGATCACCTGGCCGGGCTCATTCCCCAGCATCAGATCTAATATGGCCCCTTCCTGAGTTGGGTTATTTACATATTGTTTCAAGAAACCCTCCTGGATTCTCCTTACAAATTTTGCTCCATCCATATCTCCAGCAGTAAGTGTGTCCCAGTCAATATGGGGAAAGTTAAAATCACCCACCACAACAACCCTATTGTTTATGCAGCTTTCCAAGATCTGTCTGCATATCTGCTCCTCTATCTCCCGCTGGCTATTAGGAGGTCTGTAGTAAACCCCCAACATTGCGACAGCACCCTTCCTTCTCCTGAGCTCTACCCATATTGCCTCGCTGTCTGAACCCTCCAAGGTGTCCTCCCTCAGCACAGTTGTGATATTCTCCTTAACCAATAATGCAACTCCCCCACTCTTTTTGCATCTCCCTCTATCCTGCCTGAAGCATCGAAATCCTGGAATGTTCAGTTGCTAATCCTGTCTCTCTTTCAACCAAGTTTCTGTAATAGCAACAACATCATAATTCCATGCGCTAATCCAAGTTCTTAAGTTCATCTGTTTTACCTGAAATACTCCTCGCATTGAAACTAATGCACTTCAGCCCACCACTCCCTGCCTGCTCTTCCTCTTAATCTCACTGGCCTTAGTCTGTAGCTCTCCCTCAGTTATTTCTCCTGCTGACCTACTGCTCTGGCTCCCACCCCCCCTGCTCTACTAGGCAGTTCAATCTGTTTTTCTGCCTTCCACATTTCTCCTTATTAGCTTTTGTTTCTATCCCCCCTTTACTACCTTCTGACTTCCTGTAATGGTTCCCATCCCCCTAGCCACATTCGTTTAAACCCTCCCCAACAGCGCTAGCAAACAACCCCCCAGGACATTGGTTCCAGCCTTGCCCAGGTGGAGACTGTCTTCACTATAAAATCCCAGCAGCAACTATAAATCAGGAAATTGGAAGGGGGGGGGAGAAATTCAGGAGCATTACAATCACCAGAGAAGTGCTACTGAGTAAATTGCTGGAGCTACGGGCTGAGCCTGGGTCCTGATGAACTGCATTAGTAAGTTTGGGGGCGACACAAAGGGTGGTGGAATTGTGGATAGCGATGAGGACTGTCAGGGGGTACAGCAGGATTTAGATCGTGTGGAGACTTGGGCAGGAGATGGCAGATGGAGTTTAATCCGGACAAATGTGAGGTAATGCATTTTGGAAGGTCTAATACAGGTAGGGCATATACAGTGAATGGTAGAACCCTCAAGAGTATTGACAGAGAGATCTTGGTGTACAGGTCCACAGGTCACTGAAAGGGGCAACACAGGTGGAGAAGATAGTCAAGAAGGCATACGGCATGCTTGCCTTCATTGGCCGGGGCATTGAGTATAAAAGTTGGCAAGACATGTTGCAGCTGTATAGAACCTTAGTTAGGCCACACTTGGAGTATAGTGTTCAATTCTGGTTGCCACACTACCAGAACGATGTGGAGGCTTTAGAGAGGGTGCAGAAGAGATTTAAGAGGGCAGCACATTATTCAACATAGTGGTTAGCACAATTGCTTCACAGCTCCAGGGTCCCAGTTTCGATTCCTGGCTTGGGTCACTGTCTGTGCGGAGTCTGCACGGTCTCTTCGTGTCTGTGTGGGTTTCCTCCGGGTACTCCAGTTTCCTCCCACAGTCCAAAGGTGTGCAGGTTAGGTGGATTGGTCATGCTAAATTGCCCTTAGTGTCCAAAATTTCCCTTAGTGTTGGGTGAGGTTACTGGGTTGTGGGGATAGGATGGAGGTGTAGGCTTGAGTGGAGTGCTCTTCCCAAGGGCTGGGGCAGACTTGATGGGCCGAGTGGCCTCCTTCTGCACTGTAAATTCTATACCAGGATGTTGCCTGTATGGAGGGCATTCGCTATGAGGAGAGGTTGAATAAACTTGGTTTGTTCTCACCGGAACAAAGGAGGTTGAGGGGCGACCTGATAGAAGTCTAAAAAACTATGAAGGGCATAGACAGAGTGGATAGTCAGCGACTTTTTCCCAGGGTAGCGGGGTCAATTACTCGGGGGCATAGGTTTAAGGTGCGAGGGGCAAGGATTAGAGTAGATGTACGAGGCAAGTATTTTAGACAGAGAGTAGTGGGTGCCTGGAACACGCTGCCGGAGGAGGTGGTAGAAGCAGGGACGATAGTGACATCTAAGGGGCATCTTGACAAATACATGAATAGGATGGGAATAGAGGGATACGGACCCAGGAAGTGTTGAAGATTTTAGTTTAGACGGGCAGCATGGTCGGCGCAGGCTTGGAGGGCCGAAGGGCCTGTTCCTGTGCTGTACTTTTCTTTGTTCTTTGTCCTTTGTTCATCCTAGTGTCTTGAAAGAAGTGGCTAGTGAGATAGTTGATTTATTAGTTTTAATTTTCTGAAACTCCCGAAATTGGAAGGCAGCAAATGTAACTCCATTATTCAAAAAGGGAAGGAGACGGAAAGTGGGAAACTGCAGGCCTGTTAGCTTACCATTTGTTGTCGGGAAAACGATAGAAGTTATTATTAAAGAAGCTGCAGCAGGGCCCTCGGATAAGTTCAAGATAATCAGGCGGAGGCAAAATGGTTTTGCAAAAAGGAAAGCAGGTTTATCCAACTTATTGGAGTTATTTGAGGTGCATGGACAGGGTGGCTCGGGAGCACCCTCAGCTGAAGGGTCAGTTACGAGTGGACACAAGTTCAAAGTGAGGGGTGGGAGTTTAAGGGGGGATTTGAGGAAAAACCTTTTTTTACCCAGAGTGGTGAGGTTCTAGAATGCACTGCCTGGAAGGGTGGGAGAGATGGGATGCCTCACACCCTTTCAAAAGTACCTGGATGCAGATGGAACTGGACGTCCTACTGCTTGACTAAGGTACAGCAAGTAATTAGAAGTAATTATGCACGGCAAGTAATTATGGGTGGCACTGTGGTTAGCATTGCGCAGCACCAGGGATCCGGGTTTGATTCTGGCCTTGGGTGACTGTCTGTGTGGAGTTTGCATGTTGGCATCTTGACCGGTACAGGCTTGGAGGGCTGAAGGGCCTGTTCCTGTGCTGCATTGTTTCTTTGTTTTCCCTGTGTCTGCGTGGGTTTCCTCCAGGTGCTCCGGTTTCCCCCACAGTCCAAAAGATGTGCAAGTTAGGTGGATTGGCCATGCTATAAATTGCCCCTTAGTGATCACAGATGTGCCAATTAACTGAGAATAGGGCGGGGCAGTGGGCCTGGGTGGGGTGCTGTTTCATAAGAACATAAGAGCATAAGAACTAGGAGCAGGAGTAGGCCATCTGGCCCCTCGAGCCTGCTCCGCCATTCAATGAGATCATGGCTGATCTTTTGTGGACTCAGCTCCACTTTCCCGCCCGAACACCATAACCCTTTATTCTTTAAAAAAATATTTATCTTTATCTTGAAAACATTTAATGAAGGAGCCTCAACTGCTTCACCGGGCAAGGAATTCCATAGATTCACAACTCTTTGGGTGAAGACGTTCCTCCTAAACTCAGTCCTAAATCTACTTCCCCTTATTTTGAGGCTATGCCCCCTAGTTCTGCTTTCATCCGCCAGTGGAAACAACCTCCCTGCATCTATCCTATCTACTCCCTTCATAATTATATATGTTTCTATAAGATCCCCCGCATCCTTCTAAATTCCAATGAGTACAGTCCCAGTCTACTCAACCTCTCCTCATAATCCAACCCCCTCAACTCTGGGATTAATCTAGTGAATCTCCTCTGCACACCTTCCAGCGCCAGTACATCCTTTCATCTGTACAGACCAAAACTGAACACAACAGGTGTGGCCTCACTAACACCTTGTACAACTGCAGCATAACCTCCCTAGTCTTAAACTCCATCCCTCTAGCAATGAAGGACAAATCTCCATTCGCCTTCTTAATCACCTGTTGCACCTGTGAACCAACTTTTTGCGACTCATGCACTAGGACACCCAGGTCCCTCTGCACAGCAGCATGTTTTAATATGTTTCAGAGGGTCAGGGCAGACACGGTGGGCCGAATGGCCTCCCTCTGCACAGTAGGGATTCTATGGAAAAGCTAATAGAACATTATCATTTTTTGCAAGGGGAATTGATTACAAAAGTAGGGGTGTTATGCTTCAGCCTACACAGCATTGGTGAGATCACATCTGGAGTACTGCATACAGTATTGGTCACCTTATAGAAGGAAGAATGTAAATGTGTTGGAAGCTGGTCAGGGAAGGTTTACCAGACTAATACCTGGAATGGGCAAGTCTTTGGAATTCTCTTCGTGAAAAGGTAGTGGAAACAGAGCCTTTGAATATTTTTAAGGCAGAGGTGGTTAGATTATTGGTAAGTCAGGAGTGAAAGGTTATTCGGAGTAGGCGGGATGCAAATCTGAGGTTACTGTCAGATCAAGCACAATCTTGTTAAAGCAGGCTCTTGCAGTTGAATGACCTACTCCTGCTCCTTGTTGAACAGTGACCACATTTTAAAAGTACTTCGGGGGGTGCAAAGCACTTTAGGAAGGACAAGGTCCTAAATGGCACTAAAGAAATGCAATCTGTTTCCTTCCTTTTTCCTTATTTCCTGCACTTCCTTCTTTTCATCGCATTAGTCTCAGATGGATTCAGAATTAGACACCAGAGATTAAAATATGGGGCACTAATCTATTGTACTGCCCAGCCTCACAGCATATTATATATGTTATTAAATAATACATCATATTATTGCTATAAAAGATTGAGGATTGTTTAATTATCTGTTGTACACTGCTTTTTTTTTAATAATCTCGTGGTGTTCTGCTTAATATTGAAGTCCTAAAGGGGGTGACATGATTTTTTACAATTTTCCTCTTAATTGTTTTATCTTTGGATTCCCTTTTCCCTCAGGTGATACTTATTTTATTAATATAGAAGGGCGCTTGATATAACATTAGGAGGAATGGAGGTAATGTTAGCCTGTACATGGTAGTGTGTCAGGACTGCTGAACTGTAGATAGCACTTGAAAGCTGCACATATTCTCGGTACACAGGCTGGAGGGCTTTATACGGGCAGGGAAACTTGATGCTTGCCTCTGTGTTCGCAGATAGCAAAGAACGTAAGCATATTGGTGATGTTAGTTGACCAGTCCTGGATTAATAATCCTGAGACGAAAGAGAAAATGCTGGAAATCTCAGCAGGTCCGGCAGCATCTGGAGGGAGAGGAAAGAGCAAGGGCGAAATTCTCCGTAATCGGTGCGATGTCCGACGACCGGCGCCAAAAACGGTGCAAATCAGTCCGGCATCGCGCCGCCCCAAAGGTGCGGAATCCTCCGCATCCTGGGGGGCCAAGCCCTAACCTTGAGGGGCTAGGCCCGCGCCGGATTGATTTCCGCCCCGCCAGCTGGCGGAAAAGGCCTTTGGTGCCCTGCAAGCTGGCGCGGAAATGACATTGCCGGGCGGCGCATGCGTGGGAGCGTTAGTGGCCGCTCACGGCATCCCCGCGCATACGCTGTGGAGGGAGTCTCTTCCGCCTCCGCCATGGTGGAGACCGTGGCGAAGTCGGAAGGAAAAGAGTGCCCCCACGGCGCAGGCCTGTCCGCGGATCGGTGGGCCCCAATCGCGTGCCTGGCCACCGTGGGGGCACTCCCCGGGGCCAGATCGCCCCGCGCCCCCCACAGGACCCCGGAGCCCGCCCACGCCTCCTTGTCCCGCCGGTAAGAGAGGTGGTTTAATCCACGCCGGCGGGACAGGCATTCTAGCAGCGGGACTTCGGCCCATCCGGGCCGGAGAATCATGGGGGGGGGGGCCCGCCAACCGGCACGGCGCGATTCCCACCCCCACCGAATCTCCGATGCCGGAGAACTCGGCAACCGGCGGGGGCGGGATTCACGCCAGACCCCGGCGATTCTCCGATCCGGCGGGGGGTCGGAGAATCGCCGGGGGCTGCCGTGAATCCCGCCCCCGCCGGTTGCCGCGTCGCATCGCGTCATTTACGCGTGCCGGACCTTGGCACCGCATAAATGACGTCACCCGCACATGCGCGGGTTGGCCGGCGCCAACCCGCGCATGCGCGGTCGCCGTCCTCCCCGAGGCCGGCCCGCAAGAAGATGTCGGATGGATCTTGCGGGACAGTGGAGGAAAGGAGCTCCTCCTTCAGAGAGGCCCGCCCGCCAATCGGCCGCCCCCCTCCCGAGCGTTCCCGCGTTGTTCCCGCCGGCAGCAACCATGTGTGGACGGCGCCGGCGGGAACCCGTCGTATTGGGCAGGCCGCTCGGCCAATCCGGGCCGGAGAATCGCCGCTCGCCCGTTGCAAACGGCGAGCGCCGATTCTCCCAGCGGCCAGCCGTGATTCTCGCCGCGCCGGTTAGGGGGCGGGTGGGAGAATCACATGCGGCCGTCGGAGCAGCATGGCGGGACACGCGCGCCACCCGGCGATTCTCCCACCAAGCATGGGGGGGAAGAATTCCGCCCAGAGAGTGGGAAAATATACTGTGGAGTGAGAATGAAAGATGAGTCATAGCCACAGAAACCCAGGAAAACAGGGTGCTAAAGGCCACAGAAACGAAGGGAAAAGAGTGAGAATGGCAGTCCCCAGAGTGAGAGGCCAAACAGCAGAGAAACTAATATAAGTCTGGGGACGGCCATTAGCATTCTTTCCCCTTGGTTTCTGTGCCTATTAGAACCCGGTTTCCCTGAGTTTCTGTGGCTCTGACCCATTTTTCATTCTCACTCCACAGTATAAATATTTCCCACTTTCTCTGTCTGTTAGCTTTGACAAAGAGTCATCGGACTCGAAACGTGAGCTCTTTTCTCTCCCTACAGATGCTGCCAGACCTGCAGAGATTTTCCAGCATTTTCTCTTTCGTTTCCGATTCCAGCATCCGCAGTAATTTGCTTTAAATAATCCTGAGACCTGAGTTCCAACCCCATCAACGAATTTAAATTCGATCAATTAATTCAATCTGGAATGAAAAGCTAGTAACAGTGTTTTTATTTATTCAACCTCGGGACCTGGGTGTTGCTGGCGGGGCAAGCCTTTATTGCCCAACCCTAATTACCCTTGGACAGAATTGCTTGCTGGGCCATTTCAGGGAGCATTTAAAAGTCAACCACATTGCTGTGGTTCTGGAGTCACATGTAGGCCAGACCGGGTAAGGATGGCAGATTTCCTTCCCTGAGGGACATTCGGTACTCAGATGGTTTTTTAACAATGGTTTCATAGCTCTGACGTTGAAGCAACTGGATTTTTGTAAAGACCCACCCTCTTCGCGAATGCTCTTCAGGGAAGGAAATTTGCCAACCTTAACCTGACCGGCCGACATGTGAGTCCAGACCTACAGAATGTGATTTGCGTTTAATGGTTTAGCAAGTTATTCAGTTGTCAAAATCCTGGAAATCCCTAACAAATCTGTGGACGTACCTACACCACATGGACTGCAGCGCTTCAGGAATGCGGGTCACCATCACCTTTTCGGGGCAATTAAAGATGGGCAACAAATGCTGGCCTAGCCAGTAACGCCCACATTCCACGAATGGTTACTTGAAAGATGCACCGTGCTCAAGGACCACATCCGGGAGCACTAGACAGAGGAAGGGTAAGAATGTTGGAAGGATCACTGACAGATGTACTTTGCAGGCGTTTGGAGAGTAGATTCGTCTGGGGATTTTGTGGGAAAGGATGGTTGCACTTTCCATCTCTACGAAATGATCCCAAGAGACGTCATGGGTTGAAACACCTCCTGTGAAAAAACAACCCAAGGCCGTGCTGGAGGAAACCATTTGAACACGCCCAGTAAATTTAAAAGCAAGTGAACAGAGGCTTACCACGTTTATCAGAATTCCTTGGAAGAAATTAATAGAATTGGTGGGTGAGGGTAATGTGGTTGGAAAATGTATCAGGAAACATTTGAAAAGGTTCCTCACCGGAGATTTGTGACTAATTTAAAAGCTGCTAAAGGTGAAGGAAGAATCGTAACCTAGTGATGAATTTGAATCAAACTGAGGTGATCAATAAAAATATAGTTTTTTTTTCAGTCTGGGCAAAACCTATAACCCTTCTTACTTTAAATTAATCAACTGGATGTAATCACCATGTGACAAAAGTTCCTTCTCTCTCCAAAGGGCTATTGAAACTCAGAGGTATTGTCCACTATAACTTAAATCGAATACACTTCAGAAGCATACAGGTTATTCATGAAGGCCCCGCCTTCTCAACCTTGCCCTGCGCCTGAGGTGTGGTGACCCTCGGGTTAAATCACCACCTGTCAGCTCTCCCCCACAAATGGGAAAACAGCCTATGGTCATCTGGGACCATGGTGGCTTAACTTACTTTTATTTGCAGCAGAAAAGGAGGCCATTCAGCCCATCTTGCCTGTGCCAGCTGTTTGAAAAGAGCTAGCCAATTTGCCCTGCTCCTCTTCGCTTTCCTCATAGTTTTTCAAGTTTTTCATTTTTAAGTACTTATTGAGTTTCTTTTGAAAGTTGTTACTGAGTCTGCTTCCAACACTAGTTCTAGTGCAGTTTAGATCACAACCAATTGTTTGTTGGGACGGTAAGGAGGTCAGATGGGATATTTGCATGCAAACGTGAGGCCATCGTTGCCAGGTAACAATACCTGGGTGGTGCAGCACAAGCACCTCCATCACTACAGCACCTACAGATGCACAGCCCAGGGCCCCGAAGGTCAGAAGGCAACTGATTGATTGATATTTAGTGTCACATGTACCGAAGTACTATGAAAAGTATTTTTCTGCGGCCAAGGGAACGTACACAGTACGTACATAGTAGACAAAAGAATAATCGACAGACAACGTTGACAAATGGTACATCAACAAACAGTGATTGGTTAAAGTGCGGATCAAGGGCCAAACAAAGCAAATACATGAGAATGAGCAGCAGAAGGCGTCATGAATAGTGTTCTTACAGGGAACAGATAAGCCTGAGGGAGGGTCGTTGAGGAGTCTAGCAGCTGTAGGGAAGAAGCTGTTCCTATATCTGGATGTGCGGGTCCTCAGACCTTGAGTATCTTTCCTTGAGTATCTTCTGCCTGATGGAAGAGTCTGGAAGAGGGCAAAGCCTGGGTGGGAGGGGTCTCTGAGAATGCTGTAATTTCAGACCTGGGACTGAACATTTCTTTGTTCTTTGTTGTTCTTTGAACCAAGGCCCAATAATGATACCTGGCAGGGGAGGGGGAATTAGCGTGTGGGAGGGGAGGGATGGTTTTTGGGAAAGAATAATCTAGGGACCAGTAACTCCGAGATGGGCATAAGTTGGCATGGCCGACTGCAACTTCCCTCCTAAGTTGCTTGGCCTTGTTTCCCTCACACCATCAATTTGTAGCGGACAGCAAACAGACTGCTGGCAGACATCCCAGTGGGGATGAAGAGGAAAATCAAGGTCAGGGTTGAAAGGTGACAATAGTCTCGCTGTCCAATTTACTGCTGTTTTCATTTAAGTGTCAGAGTGGAAGCATATCCCATTTCCCCAATTTTACATCACTCCTCTCCTCCTTTCTTCCTTTCTATTGCACTCTCATATTCGCTCTTTCTCTCAAAGGCACTAATAGAATATTTCTATTGCCCCATGTTTCCCCTCTTCTTTCCTTGAGTGTTCTCATTACTCCTGTCTGTCACGGTGTTTTTGTGTTTCTCTATCTGGTTTTCTGTCCATCTGTCACGGTGTCTCTTCTCTCTATCTGGTTTTCTGTCTGTCTCGGTGTCTCTCTGTTTCTCTATCTGGTTTTCTGTCTGTCTTGGTGTCTCTCTTCTCTCTATCTGTTTTTCTGTCTGTCTGTCTCGGTGTGTCTGTTTCCCTATCTGTTTTTCTGATCTGTCTATCTAAGTGTTGCGGTGTTTATCTGTTTTTCTGTCTGTCTGTCTCGGTGTCTCTCTGTCTCTCTATCTGTTTTTCTGTCTGCCTGTCTCGGTGTCTCTGTTTCTCTATCTAGTTTTCTGTCTGTCGCGGTGTCTCTGTTTCTCTTTCTGGTTTTCTGTCTGTCTCGGTGTCTCTCTGTTTTTCTATCTGGTTTTCTGTCTGTCTCGGTGTCTCTCTCTGTCTCTCTATCTGTTTTTCTGTCTGTCTGTCTCGGTGTCTCTCTGTCTCTCTATCTAGTTTTCTGTCTGTCTGTCGCGGTGCCTCTCTGTTTCTCTATCTGGTTTTCTGTCTGTCTTGGTGTCTCTCTGTTTCTCTATCTGGTTTTCTGTCTGTCTTGGTGTCTCTCTGTTTCTCTATCTGGTTTTCTATCTGTCTCGGTCTCTCTGTTTCACTATCTGGGTTTCTGTCTGTCTGTCTCGGTGTCTCTCAGTTTCTCTATCTGGTGATCTGTCTGTCTCGCTGTCTCTGTTTCTCTATCTGGTTTTCTGTCTGCCTGTCTCGGTGTCTCTATTTCTCTATCTGGTTTTCTGCCTGTGAGATACCCTCAATTACGACTCAGGAGAGGAGTTCGATAACACAAAGTCTTTAATAACCAGAAAACCAGACAGCTGCCGAGAAGTGTGCTCACTGCACACTGCCTACTGAACGTAACCTTATATACAGCTTCCTGGGTGCGGAGCCGGAGGCGGAGTCCCCCAGGGTTCCAAACCCGGTCTTAAAGGGGCCTAAACATTAAGGGTACACATGGATACAGATATCATTCACCACATTCACCACCTGTTTAAAAAAAACACATAGTCCGTGGGGGGTGAAGTGGAATTACAAGTTCAGTCTTTTGAGTGGTCTGATTGCCGGTGTCGACCCTCTCAGCTCCGGTGGTGGTGCGACGGATACGGTCGTCCTCGGTGGTGCTATATCCGGGAGCACTGTTGTCTGAGCCTTTGCCCGCGTTGGAGCAAGGGGGGTATCCGGGGTGATTAGGGTGATTGGTGCCGGCGCTGGCTGGGGGGGAGGGGGGCGCTATGGAAGGGGTGCTGTCGGAGTCGACTGCCAGTGCGGGGAGGGGAGCGTCGGTGGAAGGGGGGACGTCGGTGGGCGGGCCAGCGGGTGCCAGGTCTCACAGGGAAAGGGTGTCCTGCCTGCCGTCGGGGTGCTCGACGTAGGCGTATTGGGGGTTTGAGTGTAATAGCTGGACCCTCTCGACCAGTGGATCTGTCTTATGGCTCCTCACGTGCCTCCGGAGTCGAACTGGTCCCGGAGTCGTCAGCCAATGTGGAAGCGAGACCCCAGAGGTGGACTTCCTGGGGAAGACAAACAAAGGGTTGTGAGGTGTCCCGTTCGTGGCCGTACAGAGGAGCGACCTAATGGAGTGTAGGGCATCTGGTAGGACCTCCTGCCAACGGGCGTTTGGGAAACTTCTTGACCATAGGGCTAGAAGAACAGCCTTCCAAACTGTTGCGTTCTCCCTCTCCACCTGCCCGTTTCTCCGCGGGTTATAGCTGGTCGTTCTGCTCGAGGCGATGCCCTTGTTGAGCAGATACTGACGCAGCTCATCGTTCATGAACGATGTATCCCGGTCGCTGTGGATATAAGCGGGGAAACCAAACAGGTTGAAGATGCTGTGCAGTGCTTTGATTACGGAGGCCGAGGTCATATCGGGGCTGGGGACAGCGAATGGGAAGCGGGAGAATTCGTCGATGACAGTGAGGAAGTAGGTGTTGCGGTTGGTGGATGGGAGGGGCCCTTTGAAGTCCATGCTTAGTCGCTCAAAGGGCCCAGAGGCCTTTACCAGGCGGGCCTTGTCTGGTCGATTGAAGTGCGTTTTGCACTCCGCACAGATCTGGCAAGCCTTGGTCATGGTCTTTACCTCCTCGGTGGAGTAAGGTAGGTTGCGGGACTTGATGAAATGGGCAAGCCGGGTGACCCCCGGGTGGCAGAGGTCATTGTGGATGGCCCGCAGACGGTCTTTCCGCGCGTTGGTGCACGTGCCGTGGGACAGGGCATCTGGGGTCTCGTTGAGCTTCCCCGGACGATATGTAATATCGTATGTGTAGGTGGAGAGTTCGATCCTCCACCTCAGAATTTTATCATTCTTTATTTTGCCCCTGTAGCGCACAAAGACTCCGTGAGACGAATAGAGTGAAGTCGATGAGGCTTTATTAAGCGTGTCTGTTCCCCCGCAGCTCGATAGTAAACTGGCCTGCGGGGGAAGACTCCGGCTTCTTATACTCCGCCTTCAGGGCGGAGCTAGAGGTCAATGGCCAACCAGGACCCGGGATCTGTCAGCCAATGACATTAGGGCTTCCAGTCCCACATGACCCCCAATACATACTACCACATTCACCCCTTGTCAAAAATGAACCCGGCGGGGTGATGCTTCGTATGGTGGTAAGGGTTTACAGGGCTGGTCCTGGGAGGAAAAAAACATTCACAAGGCAATACAGTATTGTACAATTTTGTCCTGTTGCAACTATTTACAGAGGGTATGGGAAGAAAAGCAAAATATTCTTGTGAAAGTCCATATTTAGTTTTAGATCGACGCCACGAGTCGGTCGGGTGGTCTGGTCGTCCGTGTCGATCGCCTCGGCCCCGGTGGTGGTGGTGCTTGTACCGTTGTCGTCGCCTCCAGGAGCCTTACGGTTTCAGCTTGGGCTCTATTCTTGGTCGGTGCTGAGGGGAGGGGAACCGATCCTCCTGGGAAGGGGGCGGTCGCGGGGTGCGGCGGTGGCAGGAAGGGGGGGGTTGGGTTGATGGTGTCGGGGGGGTGTGTGTGTTGCCGGCGGGCGCCAGATCCTGCAGGGAGACCGTGTCCTGTCGGCCGTCGGGGTACTCCACGTAGGCGTACTGGGGGTTCGCGTGGAGGAGGTGAACCCTTTCGACCAACGGGCCTTATGTGCCCGCACATGCTTTCGGAGCAGGATGGGTCCTCGGGCCGCCAGCCAGGTCGGCAGCGACGTTCCAGAGGAGGACCTCCTCGGGAAAACAAGGAGACGCTCATGAGGCGTTTGATTAGTGCTCGTACATAATAACGACCGGATGGAGTGGAGAGCGTCCGGGAGGACCTCCTGCCACCGTGAAACTGGGAGGTCCCTGGACCGTAGGGCCAGTAGGACGGCCTTCCAGACCGTGCCATTCTCCCTCTCTACTTGCCCGTTCCCCCGGGGGTTGTAGCTGGTCGTCCTGCTTGAGGCTATGCCCTTGCTGAGCAGGAATTGGCGCAGCTCGTCACTCATGAAAGAGGACCCCCTGTCGCTGTGGACGTAAGCGGGGTAACCGAACAGTGTGAAGATGCTGTTCAGGGCTTTAATGACTGTGGCCGCGGTCATGTCAGAACAGGGAATGGCAAAAGGGAAGCGGGAATATTCGTCCACCACATTAAGAAAATATGCGTTGCGGTCGGTGGAGGGGAGGGGCCCTTTGAAATCGCGACTGAGGCGTTCAAAGGGGCGGGAAGCCTTAATCAGGTGCGCTCCATCTGGCCTGAAAAAATGTGGCTTGCATTCCGCGCAGATGTGGCAGTCCCTTGTGACTGTACGGACCTCCTCTAAAGAGTATGGGAGATTGCGGGACTTGATGAAGTGGTAAAACCGAGTGACCCCCGGGTGGCAGAGGTCCTCGTGGAGGGTTTGGAGGCGGTTAATTTGTGCGTTGGCACATGTGCCGCGGGATAGGGCATCGGACGGCTCGTTCAGCTTTCCGGGACGATACAAAATCTCATAGTTGAAGGTGGAGAGCTCGATCCTCCACCTTAAGATCTTGTCGTTTTTGATTTTGCCCCGCTGTGCATTATCGAACATGAAGGCTACCGACCGTTGGTCCGTGAGGAGAGTGAATCTCCTGCCGGCCAGGTAATGCCTCCAATGTCGCACAGCTTCCACTATGGCTAGGGCTTCCTTTTCTACTGAAGAGTGGCGGATTTCTGAGGCGTGGAGGGTCCGGGAGAAAAAGGCCATGGGTCTGCCCGTTTGGTTAAGGGTGGCCGCTAGAGCTACGTCGGAGGCGTCGCTCTCGACCTGGAAGGGGAGGGACTCGTCGATGGCGCGCATCGTGGCCTTTGCGATATCCGCTTTGATGTGGCTGAAGGCCTGGCAAGCCTCTGTCGACAGAGGGAAGGTCGTGGTCTGTATTAGGGGGCGGGCCTTGTCTGCGTACTGGGGGACCCACTGGGCGTAGTATGAAAAGAACCCCAAGCAGCGTTTCAGGGCTTTTGGGCAGTGTGGGAGGGGAAATTCCATGAGTGCGCGCATACGTTCGGGGTCGGGGCCTATTATCCCATTGCGCACTACGTAGCCCAGAATGGCTAGCCGATCGGTGCTAAAAACGCACTTGTCCTCGTTGTACGTGAGGTTCAAGGCTTTGGCGGTCTGGAGGAATTTTTGGAGGTTGGCGTCGTGGTCCTGCTGATCGTGGCCGCAGATGGTTACATTGTCGAGATACGGGAACGTGGCCCGCAACCCATGTTGATCAACCATTCGGTCCATCTCCCGTTGGAAGACCGAGACCCCATTTGTGACGCCAAAAGGGACCCGTAGGAAATGGTATAATCGCCCGTCTGCCTCGAAGGCTGTGTACTTGCGGTCACTTGGGCGGATGGGGAGCTGATGGTAGGCGGACTTGAGGTCCACGGTGGAGAAGACTTTATATTGGGCAATCCGGTTGACCATGTCGGATATGCGGGACTTCGGACCGAATGAAGGTCCGGTCCTGGGCGCTGTACCGTCTGCTCCTAGTGGCGACGGGTTTGCAATCCGGGGTGAGGTTCGCAAACAAGGACGGGGGTTGCACCTTGAGGGTTGCGAGGCCGCAGATAGTGAGTGGGGGTATGGGGCCGCCGAATTTGAACGTAAGGCTCTGTAGATTGCATTGGAAATCTAATCCCAGCAAGGTGGGGGCACAGAGTTGGGGAAGGATGTTTAGTTTGTAGTTTTTGAACTCCCTCCCCTGCACCGTTAGGGTAACTATGCAGAATCCCTGGATCTGTACGGAGTGGGATCCTGCAGCTAGACAAATCTTTTGTGCGCTGGGATAGGTGGTCAAGGAACAGCGTCTTACCGTGTCGGGGTGTATAAAGCTCTCCGTGCTCCCGGAGTCGACTAGGCATGGCGTCTCGTGGCCGTTTATTAGCACCGTTGTCGTCGTCGTCTGGAGTGTCCGGGGCCGAGCTTGATCGAGCGTAATTGAAGCGAGCCGTGGTTGTAGTAGTGGAGTGGGGTCCGTTGTTGCCGTCCAAGATGGCGTCGGGGATGGACAAAATGGCCGCCCCCATACATCGCACCTGGCTGGGGGGTCACAAGATGGCGGCGGGGGTGGACAAAATGGCCGTCCCCACGCGTCGTACAGGTCTGGGGCGGTCCAAGATGGCGGCGCCCCTCCTCCCCTCGTGGTGGCCGGGACCCAAAATGGCGGTGTCTGCATGTCGCACATCGGCGCCCCTCCTCCCCTCGTGGTGGCCGGGACCCAAAATGGCGGCGTCTGCGGGTTGCACATGGTGTGCTGGGGGGGCTGGGGAGCGCTAGGACCGCGAGCGCTAGGACCGCGAGCGCTAGGACCGCGCGGAGCTCCCTCACCGGGGACAGCGGTGGTCGGGGCCCAAGTAGGTGGCGCCGGCGGGTCAGGCGTGGGGCGCGGGGTGGGGGTTAGGATGGTGTTAGGGATGCGCAAAACTCCCTCCTCTCCGTGGAGAGTGTTGGCCGGGACCCAAAGCGGTAGCGCCGACGGCGTGTCATACATGGGCTGCGGGGAGGGGGGTTGGGGAGCGTAAGCGGCGTGCAGAGCTCCCAGTTCTCCCGGGACTGCGGTGGTCGGGACCCAGAGCGGCTGCGCCTGCGGGTCGTACATGGCGTGCTGGGGGGGTTGGGGCGCGTAAACTGCTTGCAGGGCTCCCTGTGCTCCCGGGACAGCGGCGACCTCGCGGGACCGGCACACAACCGCATAATGGCCCTTTTTCCCGCAGCTTTTGCAGATAGCTGCGCGGGCCGGGCAGCGCTGTCGGGGGTGTTTCGCCTGGCCGCAGAAATAACAGCGGGCGCCCCCGGTGCGACTCGGCGTTTGGACCGCGCAAGCCTGTGGGGTGTCCGGGGGGGGGGGGGGTAGGGGGTTTGCCGCGACGGGTACGTACGGGGCCCAATGGGTTGCCGCGCGGTCAGGGCCGTAGGCGCGGGTATTACGTGCGGCCACGTCTAGGGAGGCTGCTAGGGCCCGTGCCTCTGAGAGTCCTAGCGACTCTTTTTCTAGAAGTCTTTGGCGGATTTGGGAGGATTGATACCTGCCACAAAAGCAGCGCGGCGTAGAATTCGTCCATCGATTCTCCGGGAGCTTGCCGTCTCGTCGCGAGCTGTTAGCGAGTGTAGATTTGGTTAACTGGACGGACATAGAGACTTTTCAGTGCTGCGAACGTCGTCTGGAAATCCTCCGAGTCTTCGATGAGGTAGAAAATCTCCGTGCTCACCCTCGAGTGCAGGACCTGCAGTTTTTGTTCGTCTGAGACTCGGCCGGTGGTCGTTCTGAGGTAGGCCTCGAAGCAAGTCTGCCAGTGCTTGAAGGCTGCTGCCGAGTTCACTGCGTGGGGGCTGATCCTCAGGCATTCCGGAATGATCCTGAGCTCCATAGTCCTTTTTAGGCACGCTTAATAAATTGTAGCGCACAAAGATTCCGTGAGACGAATAGAGTGAAGTCGATTAGGCTTTATTAAGCGTGTCTGTTCCCCCGCAGCTCGATAGTAAACTGGCCTGCGGGGGAAGACTCCGGCTTCTTATACTCCGCCTTCAGGGCGGAGCTAGAGGTCAACGGCCAACCAGGACCCGGGATCTGTCAGCCAATGACATTAGGGCTTCCAGTCCCACATGACCCCCAATACATACTACCACAGCCCCGATGTGCGTTATCGAACATAAAGGTGACCAACCGTTGGTCGGTGACGAGGGCGAACCTCCTACCGGCTAGGTAGTGCCTCCAGTGCCGCACAGCCTCCACAATGGCTTGTGCCTCCTTCTCGACTGCAGAGTGTCGAATTTCCGAGGCGGTGAGGGTTCGGGAGAATAACGCTACTGGTCTGCCCGCCTGGTTGAGGGTAGCAGCCAGGGCGACGTCTGATGCGTCGCTTTCTACCTGGGAGGGAATGGTTTCGTCCACCGCGTTCATGGCGGCCTTGATGATATTGGCCTTGATACGACTGAAGGCCAATTGAGCCTCAGCCGTCAGGGGAAAAACCGTGGTCTTAATGAGTGGACGGGCTTTGTCCGCATACCTTGGGACCCACTGGGCATAATAGGAAAAGAGCCGCATGCACCGTTTGTGTGCCTTGAGGCTACGGGGGAGGGGAAGTTCCTTAAGGGGGTGCATGCGGTCAGGGTGTGGCCCTAGGACCCCGTTTTCCATGACGTAGCCGAGGATGGCTAACCGGGTTGTGTGGAACACGCATTTCTCTTTATTGTATGTCAGATTGAGGGCGCGGGAGGTCTGGAGGAACTTCCTCAGGTTTTCGTCATGGTCCTGCTGGTCATGGCCGCAGATGGTGACGTTGTCCAAGTACGGGTGTGTAGCCCGTAAGCCGTACTGGTCCACCATTTGATCCATTGCCCTTTGGAAAACGGAGACTCCGTTTGTGACACCAAAAGGGACCCTGAGGAAGTGGAAGAGCCGACCGGCTGCTTCGAAGGCTGTAACGGGGCGGTCCTCTGGGTGGATTGGGAGTTGATGATAGGCCGATTTTTGGTCGACCATGGAGAATACTCGAAACTGGGCGATTTGGTTCACCATTTCTGCTATGCGGGGAAGTGGGTACGCATCTAGTTGCGTAAAGTGGTTTATGGTCTGGCGAGAGTCCACCATACGTTGTTTTTCCCCGGAGCGGACTACCAGTACTTGTGCCCTCCAAGGGCTGTTGCTAGCCTCTATGACCCCTTTTAGTAGCCTCTGAACCTCTGACTTGATGAAAGTCATGTCTTGGGCACTGTACCGCCGAGTCCTGGTGGCGATGGGCTTACAGTCGGGGGTGAGGTTCGCGAAGAGGGGGGTGGTGCAACTTTGAGTGTCGCCAGGCTACATACCGTGAGCGGGGGCAGGGGTCCGCCGAACTTCAGGGTCAGGCTTCGGTGGCTGCACTGAAAGTCCAGGCCGAACAGCAGGGGGGCGTAGAGGTGAGGGAGGACATAAAGTTTAAAACGGGTGTATTTGGTGCCTTGGATAGTGAGGTTTGCGACACAATGCCCCGCGATTTGGACCGAATGAGACCCAGATGCGAGGGCGATAGTTTGGGAGGCGGGATAGGTGCGCAGGGAGCAGCGTCTTACCGTGTCTGGATGGATAAAACTCTCCGTGCTCCCGGAGTCAAAAAGGCAGGGGGTGTCGCGGCCGTTGATTTGAACCTGCATCATTGAATATCGCAGGTGCTTCGGCCGCGATTGATTGAGCGTGATCGCTCCTAGTTGCGGGCAGTCAGAGTCCTCGGCTGAATTGGACTCGCAAAATGGCCGCCACCGTCGGTCGCACGTTTTGAGTTTTGAAGATGGTCGCTGCCAAGGTGGCCGCCTCCATGACTCGCACGAGGCCGATGACGCATCGGAAGTAGGCGTGTCCAGCCGCCGCACGGCCGCGTTGCGGGGCCTGTGGTCCTGGGAGTTCGATTTCTGGGTCTGATGAGACTTTTGTTTCTGGCCTTTGGGCCCAGCCAGGCAGACCTTCGCGAAGTGCCCCGTCTTTCCGCATTCGCTGAAGATAGCGCTGCGGGCCGGGCAACGCTGGCTTGTGTGCTGGCCTTGCCCACAGAAATAGCATTGGAGGCCCCCGGTGTGAGTGGGTCGCCGTGTGGCGCAGGCCTGAAGTGTGGCCGAGTCTGGAGGGGATCGAGAGGGGTTTGCAAGGTCCGCAGAGTACGCGCGGAGATTATGGTGGGCCGGCTCCAGGGAAGGGGCGAGCGTTACCGTGCCTTGGAGGTCCTTCGCTCCGTCTTCTAGGAGCCGCTGCCGAATGTACGTGGATCGGATACCGGACACGAAAGCATCACAAATATGTAAGATCATGTGGACTTCTGCCATCACCTCTTTATGGTCGCAGTTCCTGGCGACCGAGGTGAGTCTCTCCAAGTATTCATCCAGCGTTTCCCTGGAGCGCTGGCAGCAGGTCAAGAGCAAATGTTTGGTGTGTACCTCGTTTATCGGCTTTACGAAGCGCTTCTGTAGGATTTCGACCGCCGTTTCGTACATCGTAGCTTTCTCGATCACGGAGGATAGTCGGTGGCCCACTCGGGCATGTAGTAAGCTCAGCTTGCGAGGTCCGTCAACTTCAGTCTCTGAGGAATTCAGATAGGCCTCAAAGCACCGGAGTCAGTATTTAAAAATTTCAGTGGCTTCCGGCGCCCGAGTGTCCAAATTGAGCTTCTCCAGCTTTAGACCACTGTCCATCATGATGTAGTCTGGTTATTAAATTGAGATACCCTCAATTACGACTCAGGAGAGGAGTTTGATAATACAAAGGCTTTAATAACCAGAAAACAAGACAGCTGCCGAGAAGTGTGCTCACTGCACGCTGCCGACTGAATGTAAACTTATATACAGCGTCCTGGGGGTGGAGTCCCCCAGGGTTCCAAACCCGGTCTTAAAGGGGCCTACGCATTAAGGGTACATCTGTATACAGATATCATTCACCACAGTCTGTCTGTCTCAGTGTCTCTGTTTCTCTATCTGGTTTTCTGTCAGTCTCGGTGTCTCTGTTTCTCTGTCTGGTTTTCTGTCAGTCTCGGTGTCTCTGTTTCTCTATCTGATTTTCTGTCTGTCTCGGTGTCTCTCTGTTTCTATATCTGGTTTTCTGTCTGTCTGTCTCGGTGTCTCTGTTTCTCTATCTGATTTTCTGTCTGTCTCGGTGTCTCTCTGTTTCTCTATCTGATTTTCTTTCTGCCTGTCTCGGTGTCTCTCTGTTTCTCTATCTGATTTTCTGCCTGTCTCGGTGTCTCTCTGTTTCTCTATCTGGTTTTCTGTCTGTCTCGGTGTCTCTGTTTCTCTATCTGGTTTTCTGTCTGTCTCGGTGTCTCTGTTTCTATATCTGGTTTTCTGTCTGTCTGTCTCGCTGTCTCACTGTTTCTCTATCTGGTTTTCTGTCTGTCTCGATGTCTCTCTGTTTCTATATCTGGTTTTCTGTCTGTCTGTCTCGCTGTCTCTCTGTTTCTCTGTCTGGTTTTCTGTCTGTCTCGATGTCTCTCTGTTTCTCTATCTGGTTTTCTGTCTGTCTCGGTGTCTCTCTGTTTCTCCATGTGGTTTTCTGTCTGTCTGTCTCGGTGTCTCTCTGTTTCTCTATCTGGTTTTCTGTCTGTCTGTCTCGGTGTGTCTCTGTTTCTCTGTCTGGTTTTCTGTCTGTCTCGATGTCTCTCTGTTTCTCTATCTGGTTTTCTGTCTGTCTGTCTCGCTGTCTCTCTGTTTCTCTGTCTGGTTTTCTGTCTGTCTCGATGTCTCTCTGTTTCTCTATCTGGTTTTCTGTCTGTCTCGGTGTCTCTGTTTCTCTCTCTGATTTTCTGTCTGTCTCGGTCTCTCTGTTTCTATTTCTGGTTTTCTGTCTGTCTGTCTCGGTGTCTCTCTGTTACTCCATCTGGTTTTCTGTCTGTCTCGGTGTCTCTCTGTTTCTATATCTAGTTTTCTGTCTGTCTGTCTCGGTGTCTCTGTTTCTCTTTCTGGTTTTCTGTCTGTCTCGGTGTCTCTCTGTTTCTCTCTCTGATTTTCTGTCTGTCTCGGTGTCTCTCTGTTTCTATATCTGGTTTTCTGTCTGTCTGTCTCGGTGTCTCTGTTTCTCGATCTGATTTTCTGTCTGTCTCGGTGTCTCTGTTTCTCTATCTGGTTTTCTGTCAGTCTCGGTGTCTCTGTTTCTCTGTCTGGTTTTCTGTCAGTCTCGGTGTCTCTGTTTCTATATCTGGTTTTCTGTCTGTCTCGGTGTCTCTCTGTTTCTATATCTGGTTTTCTGTCTGTCTGTCTCGGTGTCTCTGTTTCTCTATCTGATTTTCTGTCTGTCTGTCTCGGTGTCTCTGTTTCTCTATCTGGTTTTCTGACGATCTTGCAGTCTCTCTGTTTCTCTATCTGATTTTCTGCCTGTCTCGGTGTCTCTCTGTTTCTCTATCTGGTTTTCTGTCTGTCTGTCTCGATGTCTCTCTGTTTCTCTATCTGGTTTTCTGTCTGTCTCGGTGTCGCTGTTTCTCTATCTGGTTTTCTGTCTGTCTCGGTGTCTCTCTGTTTCTATATCTGGTTTTCTGTCTGTCTGTCTCGGTGTCTCTGTTTCTCTATCTGATTTTCTGTCTGTCTCAGTGTCTCTGTTTCTCTATCTGGTTTTATGTCTGTCTCGGTGTCTCTGTTCCTCTATCTGGTTTTCTGTCTCTCCGTCTCGGTGTCTCTCTGTTTCTGTCTGGTTTTCAGTCCGTCTGTCTCGTTGTCTCTCTGTTCCTCTATCTGGTTTGCTGTCTGTCTGTCTCGGTGTCTCTCTTTCTCTTTCTGGTTTTCTGTCTGTCTGTCTTGGTGTATCTCTGCTTCTCTATCTGATTTTTTATCTGTCTGTCTCGATGTCTCTCTGTTTCTCTATCTGGTTTTCTGTCTGTCTCGGTGTCTCTCTGTTTCTCTATCTGGTTTTCTGTCTGTCTGTCTCAGTGTCTCTCTGCTTCTCTATCTGGTTTTCTGTTTGTCTCGGTGTCTCTCTGTTTCTCGACCTGGTTTTCTATCTGTCTCTCTGTTTCTCTATCTGGTTTTCTGTCTGTCTCAGTGTCTCTGTTTCTCTATCTGGTTTTCTATCTGTCTCGGTGTCTCTCTGTTTCTCTATCTGGTTTTCTGTCTGTCTCGGTGTCTCTCTGTTTCTCAACCTGGTTTTCTGTCTGTCTCGGTGTCTCTCTGTTTCTCTATCTGGTTTTCTGTCTGTCTCGGTGTCTCTCTGTTTCTCTATCTGGTTTTCTGTCTGTCTGTCTCGCTGTCTCTGTTTCTCTATCTGGTTTTCTCTCAGTCTTGGTGTCTCTGTTTCTCTATCTGGTTTTCTGTCTGTCTGTCTCGGTGTCTCTCTGTTTTTCTATCTGGTTTTCTGTCTGTCTCGGTGTCTCTGTTTCTCTATCTGGTTTTCTCTCTGTCTTGGTGTCTCTCTGTGTCTCTTTCTGGTTTTCTGTCTGTCTCGATGTCTCTGTTTCTCTATCTGTTTTTCTGTCTGTCTGTCTCGGTGTCTCTGTTTCTCAATCTAGTTTTCTGCCTCTCTGCCTCGGTGTCTCTCTGTTTCTCTATCTGGTTTTCTTTCTGTCTCTCTCGATGTCTCTCTGTTTCTCTATCTGGTTATATGTCTGTCTGTCTCGGTGTCTCTCTGTTTCTCTATCTGGTTCTCGGTCTGTCTGTCTCAGTGTCTCTGTTTCTCTATCTGATTTTCTATCTGTCTGTCTCGATGTCTCTCTGTTTCTCTATCTGGTTTTCTGTCTGTGTGTCGCGGTGTCTCTGTTGCACTCTCTGGTTTTCTGTCTGTCTGTCTCGGTGTCTCACTGTTTTTCTATCTGGTTTTCTGTCTGTCTGTCTCGGCGTCTCTGTTTCTCAATCTAGTTTTCTGCCTCTCTGCCTCGGTGTCTCTCTGTTTCTCTATCTGGTTTTCTTTCTGTCTCTCTCGATGTCTCTCTGTTTCTCTATCTGGTTATATGTCTGTCTGTCTCGGTGTCTCTCTGTTTCTCTATCTGGTTCTCGGTCTGTCTGTCTCAGTGTCTCTGTTTCTCTATCTGATTTTCTATCTGTCTGTCTCGATGTCTCTCTGTTTCTCTATCTGGTTTTCTGTCTGTGTGTCGCGGTGTCTCTGTTGCACTCTCTGGTTTTCTGTCTGTCTCGGTGTCTCTCTGTTTCTCTATCTGGTTTTCTGTCTGTCTGTCTCGATGTCTCCCTGTTTCTCTATCTGGTTTTCTGTCTGTGTGTCGCGGTGTCTCTGTTGCACTCTCTGGTTTTCTGTCTGTCTGTCTCGGTGTCTCACTGTTTTTCTATCTGGTTTTCTGTCTGTCTGTCTCGGCGTCTCTGTTTCTCAATCTAGTTTTCTGCCTCTCTGCCTCGGCGTCTCTCTGTTTCTCTATCTGGTTTTCTGTCTGTCTCGGTGTCTCTCTGTTTCTCTATCTGGTTTTCTTTCTGTCTCTCTCGATGTCTCTCTGTTTCTCTATCTGGCTATATGTCTGTCTGTCTCGGTGTCTCTCTGTTTCTCTATCTGGTTCTCGGTCTGTCTGTCTCAGTGTCTCTGTTTCTCTATCTGATTTTCTATCTGTCTGTCTCGATGTCTCTCTGTTTCTCTATCTGGTTTTCTGTCTGTGTGTCGCGGTGTCTCTGTTGCACTCTCTGGTTTTCTGTCTGTCTCGGTGTCTCTCTGTTTCTCTGTCTGGTTTTCTGTCTGTCTGTCTCGGTGTCTCTCTGTTTCTCTATCTGATTTTCTGTCTGTCTGTCTTTGTGTCTCTCTGTTTCTCTACCTGGTTTTCTGTCTCTCTGTCTCGGTGTGTCTCTGTTTCTGTATCTGGTTTTCTGTCCGTCTGTCTCGTTGTCTCTCTGTTCCTCTATCTGCTTTGCTGTCTGTCCGTCTCGGTGTCTCTCTTTCTCTTTCTAGTTTTCTGTCTGTCTGTCTTGGTGTCTCCCTGTTTCTCTATCTAGTTTTCTGTCTCTCTCGGTGTCTCTGTTTCTCTATCTGGTTTTCTGTCTGTCTGTCTCGCTGTCTCTGTTTCTCTATCTGGTTTTCTGTCTGTCTGTCTCAGTGTCTCTTTGCTTCTCTACCTGTTTTCTGTTCGTCTCGGTGTCTCTCTGTTTCTCTCTCTGGTTTTCTATCTGTCTCGGTGTCTCTCTATCTGGTTTTCTGTCTGTGTGTCGCGGTGTCTCTGTTGCACTCTCTGGTTTTCTGTCTGTCTTGGTGTCTCTCTGTTTCTTTCTCTGGTTTTCTGTCTGCCTCGGTATCTCTGTTTCCCTTTCTGATTTTCTGTCTGTCTCAGTATCTCTCTGTTTCCAAACCTGGTCTTCTGTCTGTCTGTCTCGGTGTTGCTGTTTTTGTATCTCGTTTTCTGTCTGTCTGTCTTGGTGTCTCTGTTTCTCTGTCTGGTTTTCTGTCTGTCTGTCTCGGTGTCTCTGTTTCTCTATCTGGTTTTCTGTCTGTCTGTCTCTGTGTCTCTCTGTTTCTCTGTCTGATTTTCTGTCTGTCTGTCTCGGTGTCTCTCTTTCACTTTCTGTCTTTCTGTCTGTCTGTCTCGTTGTCTCTCTGTTCCTCTATCTGGTTTTCTGTCTGTCTGTCTTGGTGTCTCTCTTTCTCTTTCTGGTTTTCTGTCTGTCTGTCTCAGTGTCTCTCTGTTTCTCTATCTGGTTTTCTGTCTGTCTGTCTCGGTGTCTCTCTGCTTCTCTATCTGGTTTTCTGTCTGTCTGTCTCGGTGTCTCTCTGCTTCTCTATCTGGTTTTCTGTCTGTCTGTCTCGGTGTCTCTGTTTCTCAATCTAGTTTTCTGTCTGTCTCGATGTCTCTGTTTCTCTATCTGTTTTTCTGTCTGTCTGTCTCGGTGTCTCTCTGTTTTTCTATCTGGTTTTCTGTCTGTCTCGGTGTCTCTCTGTTTCTCTATCTGGTTTTCTGTCTGTCTGTCTCGGTGTCTCTCTGTTTTTCTATCTGGTTTTCTGTCTGTCTGTCTCGGCGTCTCTGTTTCTCAATCTAGTTTTCTGCCTCTCTGCCTCGGCGTCTCTCTGTTTCTCTATCTGGTTTTCGGTCTGTCTCGGTGTCTCTCTGTTTCTCTATCTGGTTTTCTTTCTGTCTGTCTCGGTGTCTCTCTGTTTTTCTATTTGGTTTTCTGTCTGTCTCGATGTCTCTCGGTTTCAAAATCCGGATTCTGTCTGTCTCGGTGTCTCTGTTTCTATCTCTGGTTTTCTGACTGTCTCGGTGTCTCTCTGTTTCTCTATCTGATTTTTTGTCTGTCTTGGTGTTCTCTGTTTCTCTATCTGGTTTTCTGTCTGTCTGTCTCGGTGTCTCTCTGTTTCTCTATCTGATTTTCTGTCTGTCTGTCTTGGTGTCTCTCTGTTTTTCTACCTGGTTTTCTGTCTGTCTGTCTCGTTGTCTCTCTGTTCCTCTCTCTGGTTCTCTGTCTGTCTGTCTCAGTGTCTCTGTTTCTCTATCTGACTTTCTATCTGTCTGTCTCGATGTCTCTTTGTTTCTCTATGTGGTTTTCTGTTTGTCTCGGTGTCTCTCTGTTTCTCTCTGTGGTTTTCTATCTGTCTCGGTGTCTCTATCTGGTTTTCTGTCTGTGAGTCGCGGTGTCTCTGTTGCACTCTCTGGTTTTCTGTCTGTCTCGGTGTCTCTGTTTCTCTATCTGGTTTTCTGTCTGTCTGTGTCGGTGTCTCTGGTTCTCTCTCTGGTTTTCTGACTGTCTCGGTGTCTCTCTGTTTCTATATCTGTTTTCTGTCTGTCTGTCTCGATGTCTCTCTCTTTCCCTAACTGTTTTTCTGTCTGTCTCGTTGTCTCACTGTTTCACAATCCGGCTTTCTGTCTGTCTCGGTGCCTCTCTGTTTCCCGTTCTGAGTTTCGGTCTGTCTGGGTGTCTCTCTGTTTCTTTCTCTGGTTTTCTGTCTGCCTCGGTATCTCTGATTCCCTTTCTGATTTCTGTCTGTCTCAGTGTCTCTCTGTTTCCAAACCTGGTCTTCTGTCTGTCTGTCTCGGTGTTTCTGTTTTTGTATCGCGTTTTCTGTCTGTCTGTCTCGGTGTCTCTGTTTCTCTATCTGATTTTCTGTCTGTCTGTCTCGGTGTCTCTGTTTCTCTATCTGGTTTTCTGACGATCTTGCAGTCTCTCTGTTTCTCTATCTGATTTTCTGCCTGTCTCGGTGTCTCTCTGTTTCTCTATCTGGTTTTCTGTCTGTCTCGGTGTCTCTCTGTTTCTATATCTGGTTTTATGTCTGTCTCGGTGTCTCTGTTCCTCTATCTGGTTTTCTGTCTCTCCGTCTCGGTGTGTCTCTGTTTCTGTCTGGTTTTCTGTCCGTCTGTCTCGTTGTCTCTCTGTTCCTCTATCTGGTTTGCTGTTTGTCTGTCTCGGTGTCTCTCTTTCTCTTTCTGGTTTTCTGTCTGTCTGTCTTGGTGTCTCTCTGCTTCTCTATCTGATTTTTTATCTGTCTGTCTCGATGTCTCTCTGTTTCTCTATCTGGTTTTCTGTCTGTCTCGGTGTCTCTCTGTTTCTCTATCTGGTTTTCTGTCTGCCTGTCTCAGTGTCTCTCTGCTTCTCTATCTGGTTTTCTGTTTGTCTCGGTGTCTCTCTGTTTCTCGACCTGGTTTTCTATCTGTCTCTCTGTTTCTCTATCTGGTTTTCTGTCTGTCTCAGTGTCTCTGTTTCTCTATCTGGTTTTCTGTCTGTTTCGGTGTCTCTGTTTCTTTGTCTGGTGTTCTATCTGTCTCGCTGACTCTGTTTCTCTATCTGGTTTTCTGTCTGTCTCGGTGTCTCTGTTTCTCAACCTGGTTTTCTGTCTGTCTCGGTGTCTCTCTGTTTCTCTATCTGGTTTTCTGTCTGTCTGTCTTGGTGTCTCTCTGTTTCCCTATCTAGGTTTTCTGTCTGTCTGTCTCGCTGTCTCTGTTTCTCTATCTGGTTTTCTCTCAGTCTTGGTGTCTCTGTTTCTCTATCTGGTTTTCTGTCTGTCTGTCTCGGTGTCTCTCTGTTTTTCTATCTGGTTTTCTGTCTGTCTCGGTGTCTCTGTTTCTCTATCTGGTTTTCTCTCTGTCTTGGTGTCTCTCTGTGTCTCTTTCTGGTTTTCTGTCTGTCTCGATGTCTCTGTTTCTCTATCTGTTTTTCTGTCTGTCTCGGTGTCTCACTGTTTTTCTATCTGGTTTTCTGTCTGTCTGTCTCGGCGTCTCTGTTTCTCAATCTAGTTTTCTGCCTCTCTGCCTCGGCGTCTCTCTGTTTCTCTATCTGGTTTTCTGTCTGTCTCTCTCGATGTCTCTCTGTTTCTCTATCTGGTTATATGTCTGTCTGTCTCGGTGTCTCTCTGTTTCTCTATCTGGTTCTCGGTCTGTCTGTCTCAGTGTCTCTGTTTCTCTATCTGATTTTCTATCTGTCTGTCTCGATGTCTCTCTGTTTCACTATCTGGTTTTCTGTCTGTGTGTCGCGGTGTCTCTGTTGCACTCTCTGGTTTTCTGTCTGTCTCGGTGTCTCTCTGTTTCTCTATCTGGTTTTCTGTCTGTCTGTCTCGATGTCTCTCTGTTTCTCTATGTGGTATTCAATCTGTCTCAGTGTCTCTGTTTCTCTATCTGATTTTCTGTCTGTCTGTCTTTGTGTCTCTCTGTTTCTCTACCTGGTTTTCTGTCTCTCTGTCTCGGTGTGTCTCTGTTTCTGTCTGGTTTTCTGTCCGTCTGTCTCGTTGTCTCTCTGTTCCTCTATCTGCTTTGCTGTCTGTCCGTCTCGGTGTCTCTCTTTCTCTTTCTAGTTTTCTGTCTGTCTGTCTTGGTGTCTCTCTGTTTCTCTATCTGGTTTTCTGTCTCTCTGTCTCGGTGTCTCTGTTTCTCTATCTGGTTTTCTGTCTGTCTGTCTCGCTGTCTCTGTTTCTCTATCTGGTTTTCTGTCTGTCTGTCTCAGTGTCTCTTTGCTTCTCTACCTGTTTTCTGTTCGTCTCGGTGTCTCTCTGTTTCTCTCTCTGGTTTTCTATCTGTCTTGGTGTCTCTCTATCTGGTTTTCTGTCTGTGTGTCGCGGTGTCTCTGTTGCACTCTCTGGTTTTCTGTCTGTCTTGGTGTCTCTCTGTTTCTTTCTCTGGTTTTCTGTCTGCCTCGGTATCTCTGTTTCCCTTTCTGATTTTCTGTCTGTCTCAGTATCTCTCTGTTTCCAAACCTGGTCTTCTGTCTGTCTGTCTCGGTGTTGCTGTTTTTGTATCTCATTTTCTGTCTGTCTGTCTTGGTGTTCTCTGTTTCTCTATCTGGTTTTCTGTCTGTCTGTCTCTGTGTCTCTCTGTTTCTCTGTCTGATTTTCTGTCTGTCTGTCTTAGTGTCTCTCTGCTTCTCTATCTGATTTTTTATCTGTCTGCCTCGATGTCTCTCTGTTTCTCTATCTGGTATTCAGTCTGTCTCAGTGTCTCTGTTTCTCTATCTGATTTTCTGTCTGTCTGTCTTTGTGTCTCTCTGTTTCTCTACCTGGTTTTCTGTCTCTCTGTCTCGGTGTCTCTCTGTTCCTCTATCTGGTTTTCTGTCTGTCTGTCTCAGTGTCTCTCTTTCACTTTCTGGCTTTCTGTCTGTCTGTCTCGTTGTCTCTCTGTTCCTCTATCTGGTTTTCTGTCTGTCTGTCTTGGTGTCTCTCTTTCTCTTTCTGGTTTTCTGTCTGTCTGTCTCAGTGTCTCTCTGCTTCTCTATCTGGTTTTCTGTCTGTCTCGATGTCTCTGTTTCTCTATCTGTTTTTCTGTCTGTCTGTCTCGGTGTCTCTCTGTTTTTCTATCTGGTTTTCTGTCTGTCTGTCTCGGCGTCTCTCTGTTTCTCTATCTGGTTTTCTGTCTGTCTCGGTGTCTCTCTGTTTCTCTATCTGGTTTTCTTTCTGTCTGTCTCGGTGTCTCTCTGTTTTTCTATTTGGTTTTCTGTCTGTCTCGATGTCTCTCTGTTTCACAATCCGGCTTTCTGTCTGTCTCGGCGTCTCTGTTTCTCAATCTAGTTTTCTGCCTCTCTGCCTCGGCGTCTCTCTGTTTCTCTATCTGGTTTTCTTTCTGTCTGTCTCGGTGTCTCTCTGTTTCTCTATCTGGTTTTCTGTCTGTCTCGGTGTCTCTGTTTCTCTCTCTGGTTTTCTGACTGTCTCGGTGTCTCTCTGTTTCTCTATCTGATTTTTTGTCTGTCTTGGTGTTCTCTGTTTCTCTATCTGGTTTTCTGTCTGTCTGTCTCGGTGTCTCTCTGTTTCTCTATCTGATTTTCTGTCTGTCTGTCTTGGTGTCTCTCTGTTTCTCTACCTGGTTTTCTGTCTGTCTGTCTCGTTGTCTCTCTGTTCCTCTCTCTGGTTCTCTGTCTGTCTGTCTCAGTGTCTCTGTTTCTCTATCTGACTTTCTATCTGTCTGTCTCGATGTCTCTTTGTTTCTCTATGTGGTTTTCTGTTTGTCTCGGTGTCTCTCTGTTTCTCTCTGTGGTTTTCTATCTGTCTCGGTGTCTCTCTATCTGGTTTTCTGTCTGTGAGTCGCGGTGTCTCTGTTGCACTCTCTGGTTTTCTGTCTGTCTCGGTGTCTCTCTGTTTCTCTATCTGGTTTTCTGTCTGTCTGTCTCGGTGTCTCTGGTTCTCTCTCTGGTTTTCTGACTGTCTCGGTGTCTCTCTGTTTCTATATCTGTTTTCTGTCTGTCTGTCTCGGTGTCTCTGTTTCTCTATCTGGTTTTCTGACGATCTTGCAGTCTCTCTGTTTCTCTATCTGATTTTCTGCCTGTCTCGGTGTCTCTCTGTTTCTCTATCTGGTTTTCTGTCTGTCTGTCTCGATGTCTCTCTGTTTCTCTATCTGGTTTTCTGTCTGTCTCGGTGTCTCTGTTTCTCTATCTGGTTTTCTGTCTGTCTCGGTGTCTCTGTTTCTATATCTGGTTTTCTGTCTGTCTGTCTCGCTGTCTCTCTGTTTCTCTGTCTGGTTTTCTGTCTGTCTCGATGTCTCTCTGTTTCTATATCTGGTTTTCTGTCTGTCTCGGTGTCTCTCTGTTTCTCTCTCTGATTTTCTGTCTGTCTCGGTCTCTCTGTTTCTATTTCTGGTTTTCTGTCTGTCTGTCTCGGTGTCTCTCTGTTACTCCATCTGGTTTTCTGTCTGTCTTGGTGTCTCTCTGTTTCTATATCTAGTTTTCTGTCTGTCTGTCTCGGTGTCTCTGTTTCTCTATCTGATTTTCTGTCTGTCTCAGTGTCTCTGTTTCTCTATCTGGTTTTCTGTCTGTCTCGGTGTCTCTCTGTTTCTATATCTGGTTTTCTGTCTGTCTGTCTCGGTGTCTCTGTTTCTCTATCTGATTTTCTGTCTGTCTCAGTGTCTCTGTTTCTCTATCTGGTTTTCTGTCTGTCTCGGAGTCTCTCTGTTTCTATATCTGGTTTTCTGTCTGTCTGTCTCGGTGTCTCTCTTTCTCTTTCTGGTTTTCTGTCTGTCTGTCTTGGTGTCTCTCTGCTTCTCTATCTGATTTTTTATCTGTCTGTCTCGATGTCTCTCTGTTTCTCTATCTGGTTTTCTGTCTGTCTCGGTGTCTCTGTTTCTCTATGTGGTATTCAGTCTGTCTCAGTGTCTCTGTTTCTCTATCTGGTTTTCTCTCAGTCTTGGTGTCTCTGTTTCTCTATCTGGTTTTCTGTCTGTCTGTCTCGGTGTCTCTCTGTTTTCCTATCTGGTTTTCTGTCTGTCTCGGTGTCTCTGTTTCTCTATCTGGTTTTCTCTCTGCCTTGGTGTCTCTCTGTGTCTCTTTCTGGTTTTCTGTCTGTCTCGATGTCTCTGTTTCTCTATCTGTTTTTCTGTCTGTCTGTCTCGGTGTCTCACTGTTTTTCTATCTGGTTTTCTGTCTCTCTGTCTCGGCGTCTCTGTTTCTCAATCTAGTTTTCTGCCTCTCTGCCTCGGCGTCTCTCTGTTTCTCTATCTGGTTTTCTGTCTGTCTCGGTGTCTCTCTGTTTCTCTATCTGGTTTTCTTTCTGTCTCTCTCGATGTCTCTCTGTTTCTCTATTTGGTTATATGTCTGTCTGTCTCGGTGTCTCTCTGTTTCTCTATCTGGTTCTCGGTCTGTATGTCTCAGTGTCTCTGTTTCTCTATCTGATTTTCTATCTGTCTGTCTCGATGTCTCTCTGTTTCTCTATCTGGTTTTCTGTCTGTGTGTCGCGGTGTCTCTGTTGCACTCTCTGGTTTTCTGTCTGTCTCGGTGTCTCTCTGTTTCTCTATCTGGTTTTCTGTCTGTCTGTCTCGATGTCTCTCTGTTTCTCTATGTGGTATTCAGTCTGTCTCAGTGTCTCTGTTTCTCTCTCTGATTTTCTGTCTGTCTGTCTTTGTGTCTCTCTGTTTCTCTACCAGGTTTTCTGTCTCTCTGTCTCGGTGTGTCTCTGTTTCTGTCTGGTTTTCTGTCCGTCTGTCTCGTTGTCTCTCTGTTCCTCTATCTGCTTTGCTGTCTGTCCGTCTCGGTGTCTCTCTTTCTCTTTCTAGTTTTCTGTCTGTCTGTCTTGGTGTCTCTCTGTTTCTCTATCTGGTTTTCTGTCTGTCTGTCTCGGTGTCTCCCTGTTTCTCTATCTGGTTTTCTGTCTCTCTGTCTCGGTGTCTCTGTTTCTCTATCTGGTTTTCTGTCTGTCTGTCTCGCTGTCTCTGTTTCTCTATCTGGTTTTCTGTCTGTCTGTCTCAGTGTCTCTTTGCTTCTCTACCTGTTTTCTGTTCGTCTCGGTGTCTCTCTGTTTCTCTCTCTGGTTTTCTATCTGTCTCGGTGTCTCTCTATCTGGTTTTCTGTCTGTGTGTCGCGGTGTCTCTGTTGCACTCTCTGGTTTTCTGTCTGTCTTGGTGTCTCTCTGTTTCTTTCTCTGGTTTTCTGTCTGCCTCGGTATCTCTGTTTCCCTTTCTGATTTTCTGTCTGTCTCAGTATCTCTCTGTTTCCAAACCTGGTCTTCTGTCTGTCTGTCTCGGTGTTGCTGTTTTTGTATCTCGTTTTCTGTCTGTCTGTCTCTGTGTCTCTCTGTTTCTCTGTCTGATTTTCTGTCTGTCTGTCTTGGTGTCTCTCTGCTTCTCTATCTGATTTTTTCTCTGTCTGCCTCGATGTCTCTCTGTTTCTCTATCTGGTATTCAGTCTGTCTCAGTGTCTCCGTTTCTCTATCTGTTTTTCTGTCTGTCTGTCTCGGTGTCTCTGTTTCTCTATCTGGTGTTCGGTCTGTCTCGATGTGTCTCTGTTTCTCTATCTGGTTTTCTTTCTGTCTGTCTCGGTGTCTCTCTGTTTCTCTATCTGGTTTTCTTTCTGTCTGTCTCGGTGTCTCTCTGTTTCTCTCTCTGGTTTTCTGACTGTCTCGGTGTCTCTCTGTTTCTCTATCTGATTTTTTGTCTGTCTTGGTGTTCTCTGTTTCTCTATCTGGTTTTCTGTCTGTCTGTCTCGGTGTCTCTCTGTTTCTCTATCTGATTTTCTGTCTGTCTGTCTTGGTGTCTCTCTGTTTCTCTACCTGGTTTTCTGTCTGTCTGTCTCGTTGTCTCTCTGTTCCTCTCTCTGGTTCTCTGTCTGTCTGTCTCAGTGTCTCTGTTTCTCTATCTGACTTTCTATCTGTCTGTCTCGATGTCTCTTTGTTTCTCTATGTGGTTTTCTGTTTGTCTCGGTGTCTCTCTGTTTCTCTCTGTGGTTTTCTATCTGTCTCGGTGTCTCTCTATCTGGTTTTCTGTCTGTGAGTCGCGGTGTCTCTGTTGCACTCTCTGGTTTTCTGTCTGTCTCGGTGTCTCTCTGTTTCTCTATCTGGTTTTCTGTCTGTCTGTCTCGGTGTCTCTGGTTCTCTCTCTGGTTTTCTGACTGTCTCGGTGTCTCTCTGTTTCTATATCTGTTTTCTGTCTGTCTGTCTCGGTGTCTCTGTTTCTCTATCTGGTTTTCTGACGATCTTGCAGTCTCTCTGTTTCTCTATCTGATTTTCTGCCTGTCTCGGTGTCTCTCTGTTTCTCTATCTGGTTTTCTGTCTGTCTGTCTCGATGTCTCTCTGTTTCTCTATCTGGTTTTCTGTCTGTCTCGGTGTCTCTGTTTCTCTATCTGGTTTTCTGTCTGTCTCGGTGTCTCTGTTTCTATATCTGGTTTTCTGTCTGTCTGTCTCGCTGTCTCTCTGTTTCTCTGTCTGGTTTTCTGTCTGTCTCGATGTCTCTCTGTTTCTATATCTGGTTTTCTGTCTGTCTCGGTGTCTCTCTGTTTCTCTCTCTGATTTTCTGTCTGTCTCGGTCTCTCTGTTTCTATTTCTGGTTTTCTGTCTGTCTGTCTCGGTGTCTCTCTGTTACTCCATCTGGTTTTCTGTCTGTCTTGGTGTCTCTCTGTTTCTATATCTAGTTTTCTGTCTGTCTGTCTCGGTGTCTCTGTTTCTCTATCTGATTTTCTGTCTGTCTCAGTGTCTCTGTTTCTCTATCTGGTTTTCTGTCTGTCTCGGTGTCTCTCTGTTTCTATATCTGGTTTTCTGTCTGTCTGTCTCGGTGTCTCTGTTTCTCTATCTGATTTTCTGTCTGTCTCAGTGTCTCTGTTTCTCTATCTGGTTTTCTGTCTGTCTCGGAGTCTCTCTGTTTCTATATCTGGTTTTCTGTCTGTCTGTCTCGGTGTCTCTCTTTCTCTTTCTGGTTTTCTGTCTGTCTGTCTTGGTGTCTCTCTGCTTCTCTATCTGATTTTTTATCTGTCTGTCTCGATGTCTCTCTGTTTCTCTATCTGGTTTTCTGTCTGTCTCGGTGTCTCTGTTTCTCTATGTGGTATTCAGTCTGTCTCAGTGTCTCTGTTTCTCTATCTGGTTTTCTCTCAGTCTTGGTGTCTCTGTTTCTCTATCTGGTTTTCTGTCTGTCTGTCTCGGTGTCTCTCTGTTTTCCTATCTGGTTTTCTGTCTGTCTCGGTGTCTCTGTTTCTCTATCTGGTTTTCTCTCTGCCTTGGTGTCTCTCTGTGTCTCTTTCTGGTTTTCTGTCTGTCTCGATGTCTCTGTTTCTCTATCTGTTTTTCTGTCTGTCTGTCCCGGTGTCTCTCTGTTTCTCTATCTGGTTTTCTGTCTGTCTCGGTGTCTCTGTTTCTCTATCTGGTTTTCTCTCTGCCTTGGTGTCTCTCTGTGTCTCTTTCTGGTTTTCTGTCTGTCTCGATGTCTCTGTTTCTCTATCTGTTTTTCTGTCTGTCTGTCTCGGTGTCTCACTGTTTTTCTATCTGGTTTTCTGTCTCTCTGTCTCGGCGTCTCTGTTTCTCAATCTAGTTTTCTGCCTCTCTGCCTCGGCGTCTCTCTGTTTCTCTATCTGGTTTTCTGTCTGTCTCGGTGTCTCTCTGTTTCTCTATCTGGTTTTCTTTCTGTCTCTCTCGATGTCTCTCTGTTTCTCTATTTGGTTATATGTCTGTCTGTCTCGGTGTCTCTCTGTTTCTCTATCTGGTTCTCGGTCTGTATGTCTCAGTGTCTCTGTTTCTCTATCTGATTTTCTATCTGTCTGTCTCGATGTCTCTCTGTTTCTCTATCTGGTTTTCTGTCTGTGTGTCGCGGTGTCTCTGTTGCACTCTCTGGTTTTCTGTCTGTCTCGGTGTCTCTCTGTTTCTCTATCTGGTTTTCTGTCTGTCTGTCTCGATGTCTCTCTGTTTCTCTATGTGGTATTCAGTCTGTCTCAGTGTCTCTGTTTCTCTCTCTGATTTTCTGTCTGTCTGTCTTTGTGTCTCTCTGTTTCTCTACCAGGTTTTCTGTCTCTCTGTCTCGGTGTGTCTCTGTTTCTGTCTGGTTTTCTGTCCGTCTGTCTCGTTGTCTCTCTGTTCCTCTATCTGCTTTGCTGTCTGTCCGTCTCGGTGTCTCTCTTTCTCTTTCTAGTTTTCTGTCTGTCTGTCTTGGTGTCTCTCTGTTTCTCTATCTGGTTTTCTGTCTGTCTGTCTCGGTGTCTCCCTGTTTCTCTATCTGGTTTTCTGTCTCTCTGTCTCGGTGTCTCTGTTTCTCTATCTGGTTTTCTGTCTGTCTGTCTCGCTGTCTCTGTTTCTCTATCTGGTTTTCTGTCTGTCTGTCTCAGTGTCTCTTTGCTTCTCTACCTGTTTTCTGTTCGTCTCGGTGTCTCTCTGTTTCTCTCTCTGGTTTTCTATCTGTCTCGGTGTCTCTCTATCTGGTTTTCTGTCTGTGTGTCGCGGTGTCTCTGTTGCACTCTCTGGTTTTCTGTCTGTCTTGGTGTCTCTCTGTTTCTTTCTCTGGTTTTCTGTCTGCCTCGGTATCTCTGTTTCCCTTTCTGATTTTCTGTCTGTCTCAGTATCTCTCTGTTTCCAAACCTGGTCTTCTGTCTGTCTGTCTCGGTGTTGCTGTTTTTGTATCTCGTTTTCTGTCTGTCTGTCTCTGTGTCTCTCTGTTTCTCTGTCTGATTTTCTGTCTGTCTGTCTTGGTGTCTCTCTGCTTCTCTATCTGATTTTTTCTCTGTCTGCCTCGATGTCTCTCTGTTTCTCTATCTGGTATTCAGTCTGTCTCAGTGTCTCCGTTTCTCTATCTGTTTTTCTGTCTGTCTGTCTCGGTGTCTCTCTGTTTCTGTATCTGGTTTTCTGTCCGTCTGTCTCGTTGTCTCTCTGTTCCTCTATCTGGTTTTCTGTCTGTCTGTCTCGGTGTCTCTCTTTCACTTTCTGGCTTTCTGTCTGTCTGTCTCGTTGTCTCTCTGTTCCTCTATCTGGTTTTCTGTCTGTCTGTCTTGGTGTCTCTCTTTCGCTTTCTGGTTTTCTGTCTGTCTGTCTCAGTGTCTCTCTGCTTCTCTATCTGGTTTTCTGTCTGTCTGTCTCGACGTCTCTGTTTCTCAATCTAGTTTTCTGTCTGTCTGCCTCGGCGTCTCTCTGTTTCTCTATCTGGTTTTCTGTCTGTCTCGATGTCTCTGTTTCTCTATCTGTTTTTCTGTCTGTCTGTCTCGGTGTCTCTCTGTTTTTCTATCTGGTTTTCTGTCTGTCTGTCTCGGCGTCTCTGTTTCTCAATCTAGTTTTCTGCCTCTCTGCCTCGGCGTCTCTCTGTTTCTCTATCTGGTTTTCTGTCTGTCTCGGTGTCTCTCTGTTTTTCTATTTGGTTTTCTGTCTGTCTCGATGTCTCTCTGTTTCACAATCCGGCTTTCTGTCTGTCTCGGTGTCTCTGTTTCTCTCTCTGGTTTTCTGTCTGTCTCGGTGTCTCTGTTTCTCTATCTGATTTTTTGTCTGTCTTGGTGTTCTCTGTTTCTCTATCTGGTTTTCTGTCTGTCTGTCTCGGTGTCTCTCTGTTTCTCTATCTGATTTTCTGTCTGTCTGTCTTGGTGTCTCTCTGTTTCTCTACCTGGTTTTCTGTCTGTCTGTCTCGTTGTCTCTCTGTTCCTCTCTCTGGTTCTCTGTCTGTCTGTCTCAGTGTCTCTGTTTCTCTATCTGACTTTCTATCTGTCTGTCTCGATGTCTCTTTGTTTCTCTATGTGGTTTTCTGTTTGTCTCGGTGTCTCTCTGTTTCTCTCTGTGGTTTTCTATCTGTCTCGGTGTCTCTCTATCTGGTTTTCTGTCTGTGAGTCGCGGTGTCTCTGTTGCACTCTCTGGTTTTCTGTCTGTCTCGGTGTCTCTCTGTTTCTCTATCTGGTTTTCTGTCTGTCTGTCTCGGTGTCTCTGGTTCTCTCTCTGGTTTTCTGTCTGTCTGTCTCGATGTCTCTCTCTTTCCCTAACTGTTTTTCTGTCTGTCTCGTTGTCTCTCTGTTTCACAATCCGGCTTTCTGTCTGTCTCGGTGCCTCTCTGTTTCCCGTTCTGAGTTTCGGTCTGTCTGGGTGTCTCTCTGTTTCTTTCTCTGGTTTTCTGTCTGCCTCGGTATCTCTGATTCCCTTTCTGATTTCTGTCTGTCTCAGTGTCTCTCTGTTTCCAAACCTGGTCTTCTGTCTGTCTGTCTCGGTGTTTCTGTTTTTGTATCGCGTTTTCTGTCTGTCTGTCTTGGTGTTCTCTGTTTCTCTATCTGGTTTTCTGTCTGTGTGTCTCGGTGTCTCTCTGTTTCTCTGTCTGATTTTCTGTCTGTCTGTCTCGGTGTCTCTCTGTTTCTCTCTCTGATTTTCTGTCTGTCTGTCGCGGTGTCTCAGTTTCTCTATCTGGTTTTCTGTCTGTCTTGGTGTTCTCTGTTTCTCTATCTGGTTTTCTGTCTGTCTGTTTCGGTGTCTCTCTGTTTCTCTCTCTGATTTTCTGTCTGTCTGTCTTGGTGTCTCTCTGTTTCTCTACCTGGTTTTCTGTCTGTCTGTCTCGGTGTCTCTCTGCTTCTCTCTCTGATTTTCTGACTCTCTGTCTCGGTGTGTCTCTGTTTCTCTATCTGGTTTTCTGTCTGTCTGTCTCGGTGTCTCTCTGTTTCTCTATCTGGTTTTCTGTCTGTCTGTCTCAGTGTCTCTCTGTTTCTCTATCTGGATTTCTGTTTGTCTCGGTGTCTCTCTGTTTCTCTCTCTGGTTTTCTATCTGTCTCGGTGTCTCTCTGTTTCCCTATCTGGTTTTCTGTCTGTCTGTCTCGCTGTCTCTGTTTCTCTATCTGGTTTTCTGCCTGTCTCGGTGTCTCTCTGTTTCTCTATCTGGTTTTCTGTCTGTCTGTCTCGGTGTCTCTCTGTTTTTCTATCAGGTTTTCTGTCTGTCTCGGTGTCTCTGTTTCTCTATCTGGTTTTCTCTCTGTCTTGGTGTCTCTCTGTGTCTCTTACTGGTTTTCTGTCTGTCTCGATGTCTCTGTTTCTCTATCTGTTTTTCTGTCTGTCTGTCTCGGTGTCTCACTGTTTTTCTATCTGGTTTTCTGTCTGTCTGTCTCGGCGTCTCTGTTTCTCAATCTAGTTTTCTGCCTCTCTGCCTCGGCGTCTCTCTGTTTCTCTATCTGGTTTTCTGTCTGTCTGTCTTGGTGTCTCTCTGTTTCCCTATCTGGTTTTCTGTCTGTCTGTCTCGACGTCTCTGTTTCTCTATCTGGTTTTCTCTCAGTCTTGGTGTCTCTGTTTCTCTATCTGGTTTTCTTTCTGTCTCTCTCGATGTCTCTCTGTTTCTCTATCTGGTTATATGTCTGTCTGTCTCGGTGTCTCTCTGTTTCTCTATCTGGTTCTCGGTCTGTCTGTCTCAGTGTCTCTGTTTCTCTATCTGATTTTCTATCTGTCTGTCTCGATGTCTCTCTGTTTCTCTATCTGGTTTTCTGTCTGTGTGTCGCGGTGTCTCTGTTGCACTCTCTGGTTTTCTGTCTGTCTCGGTGTCTCTCTGTTTCTCTATCTGGTTTTCTGTCTGTCTGTCTCGATGTCTCTCTGTTTCTCTATGTGGTATTCAGTCTGTCTCAGTGTCTCTGTTTCTCTATCTGATTTTCTGTCTGTCTGTCTTTGTGTCTCTCTGTTTCTCTACCTGGTTTTCTGTCTCTCTGTCTCGGTGTGTCTCTGTTTCTGTCTGGTTTTCTGTCCGTCTGTCTCGTTGTCTCTCTGTTCCTCTATCTGCTTTGCTGTCTGTCCGTCTCGGTGTCTCTCTTTCTCTTTCTAGTTTTCTGTCTGTCTGTCTTGGTGTCTCTCTGTTTCTCTATCTGGTTTTCTGTCTGTCTGTCTCGGTGTCTCTCTGTTTCTCTATCTGGTTTTCTGTCTGTCTGTCTCAGTGTCTCTGTTTCTCTATCTGGTTTTCTGTCTGTCTGTCTCGCTGTCTCTGTTTCTCTATCTGGTTTTCTGTCTGTCTGTCTCAGTGTCTCTTTGCTTCTCTACCTGTTTTCTGTTCGTCTCGGTATCTCTCTGTTTCTCTCTCTGGTTTTCTACCTGTCTCGGTGTCTCTCTATCTGGTTTTCTGTCTGTGTGTCGCGGTGTCTCTGTTGCACTCTCTGGTTTTCTGTCTGTCTTGGTGTCTCTCTGTTTCTTTCTCTGGTTTTCTGTCTGCCTCGGTATCTCTGTTTCCCTTTCTGATTTTCTGTCTGTCTCAGTATCTCTCTGTTTCCAAACCTGGTCTTCTGTCTGTCTGTCTCGGTGTTGCTGTTTTTGTATCTCGTTTTCTGTCTGTCTGTCTTGGTGTTCTCTGTTTCTCTATCTGGTTTTCTGTCTGTCTGTATTGGTGTCTCTCTGCTTCTCTATCTGATTTTTTATCTGTCTGCCTCGATGTCTCTCTGTTTCTCTATCTGGTATTCAGTCTGTCTCAGTGTCTCTGTTTCTCTATCTGATTTTCTGTCTGTCTGTCTTTGTGTCTCTCTGTTTCTCTACCTGGTTTTCTGTCTCTCTGTCTCGGTGTGTCTCTGTTTCTCTATCTGGATTTCTGTTTGTCTCGGTGTCTCTCTGTCTCTCTATCTGGTTTTCTGTCTGTGTGTTGCGGTGTCTCTGTTGCTCTCTCAGGTTTTCTGTCTGTCTCGGTATCTCTCTGTTTCTCTATCTGGTTCTCTGTCTGTCTGTCTCGGTGTCTCTCAGTTTCTATATCTGTTTTCTGTCTGTCTGTCTCGATGTCTCTCTCTTTCCCCAACTGTTTTTCTGTCTGTCTCGTTGTCTCTCTGTTTCACAATCCGGCTTTCTGTCTGTCTCGGTGCCTTTGTTTCTCTATCTGGTTTTCTGTCTGTCTGTCTCGGTGTCTCTGTTTCTCTATCTGGTTTTCTGTCTGTCTGTCTCAGTGTCTCTCTGTTTCTCTATCTGGTTTTCTGTCTGTCTCGGTGTCTCTCTGTTTCGCTATCTGGTTTTCTGTCTGTCTGTCTCGCTGTCTCTGTTTCTCTATCTGGTTTTATCTCTGTCTGTCTCGGTGTCTCTCTGTTTCTCTATCTGGTTTTCTGTCTGTCTCGATGTCTCTCTGTTTCTCTATCTGGTTTTCTGTCTGTCTGTCTCGGTGTCTCTCTGTTTCTCTATCTGGTTTTCTGTCTGTCTCGATGTCTCTGTTTCTCTATCTGGTTTTCTGTCCGTCTGTCTCGGTGTCTCTGTTTCTCTATCTGGTTTTCTGTCTGTCTCGGTGTCTCTCTATCTGGTTTTCTCTCTGTCTGTCTTGGTGTCTCTCTGTTTCTCTATCTGGTTTTCTGTCTGTCTCTGTTTCTCTATCTGGTTTTCTGTCTGTCTGTCTCAGTGTCTCTTTGCTTCTCTATCTGGTTTTCTGATTGTCTCGGTGTCTCTCTGTTTCTCTCTCTGGTTTTCTATCTGTCTCGGTGTCTCTCTATCTGGTTTTCTGTCTGTGTGTCGCGGTGTCTCTGTTGCACTCTCTGGTTTTCTGTCTGTCTCGGTGTCTCTCTGTTTTTCTATTTGCTTTTCTGTCTGTCTCGATGTCTCTCTGTTTCCCTAACTGTTTTTCTGTCTGTCTCGTTGTCTCTCTGTTTCACAATCCGGCTTTCTGTCTGTCTCGGTGACCCTGTTTCTCTATCTGTTTTTCTGTCGGTCTGTCGCTGTGTCTCTGTTTCTCCAACTGGTGTTCTGACTGTCTCAGGGTCTCTCTGTTTCTATATCTGGTGTTCAGTCTGTCTCAGTGTCTCTCTGTTTCTCTATCTGGTGTTCTGTCTGTCTCGGTGTCTGTCTCTTTCTCGATCTGAATTTCGGTCTGTCTGGGTGTCTCTCTGTTTCTTTCTCTGGTTTTCTGTCTGCCTCGGTATCTCTGTTTCCCTGTCTGATTTTCTGTCTGTCTCAGTGTCTCTCTGTTTCCAAACCTGGTCTTCTGTCTGTCTGTCTCGGTGTTTCTGTTTTTGTATCTCGTTTTCTGTCTGTCTGCCTTGGTGTTATCTGTTTCTCTATCTGATTTTCTGTCTGTGTGTCTCGGTGTCTCTCTGTTTTTCTATTTGGTTTTCTGTCTGTCTCGGTGTCTCTCTGTTTCTCTATCTGGTTTTCTGTCTGTCTGTGTCGGTGTCTCTGTTTCTCTCTCTGGTTTTCTGACTGTCTCGGTGTCTCTCTGTTTTTCTATTTGGTTTTCTGTCTGTCTCGATGTCTCTCTGTTTCTATATCTGTTTTCTTTCTGTCTGTCTCGATGTCTCTCTCTTTCCCTAACTGTTTTTCTGTCTGTCTCGTTGTCTCTCTGTTTCACAATCCGGCTTTCTGTCTGTCTCGGTGCTTCTGTTTCTCTATCTGGTTTTCTGTCTGTCTCGGTGTCTCTCTGTTCCTATTTATGATTTTCTGTCTGTCTCGGTGTCTCTCTGTTTTTCTATTTGGTTTTCTGTCTGTCTCGGTGTCTCTCTGTTTCTCTATCTGGTTTTCTGTCTGTCTGTCTCGGTGTCTCTCTGTTTCTCTCTCTGCTTTTCTCTCTGTCTGTCTCGGTGTCTCTCTGTTTTTCTATTTGGTTTTCTGTCTGTCTCGGTGTCTCTCTGTTTCTCTATCTGGTTTTCTGTCTGTCTCGGTGTCTCTGTTTCTCTACCTGGTTTTCTGTCTGTCTGTCTCGGTGTCTCTGTTTCTCTATCTGGTTTTCTGTCTGTCTCGGTGTCTCTCTGTCTCTGTATCTGGTTTTCTGTCTGTCTCGATGTCTGTCTGTTTCTCTATCTGGTTTTCTGTCTGTCTCGGTGTCTCTCTGTTCCTATTTCTGGTTTTCTGTCTGTCTCGATGTCTCTTTGTTTCTCTATCTGGTTTTCTGTCTGTCTCGGTGTCTCTCTGGTTCTATATCTGGTTTTCTGTCTGTCTCGGTGTCTCTCTGTTCCTATATCTGGTTTTCTGTCTGTCCAGGCGTCGCTGTTTCTCAATCTAGTTTTCTTCCTCTCTTCCTCGGTGTCTGTTTTTCTGTCTGTCTCGATGTCTGTCTGTTTCTCTATCTGGTTTTCTGTCTGTCTCGGTGTCTCTCTGTTCCTATTTCTGGTTTTCTGTCTGTCTCAATGTCTCTTTGTTTCTCTATCTGGTTTTCTGTCTGTCTCGGTGTCTCTCTGTTTCTATATCTGGTTTTCTGTCTGGCTCGGTGTCTCTCTGTTCCTATATCTGGTTTTCTGTCTGTCTCGGTGTCCCTGTTTCTCTGTCTGATTTTCTGTCTGCCTCGGTATCTCTGTTTCTCTATCTGGTTATCTGTCTGTCTCGATGTCCCTGTTTCTCTATCTGGTTTTCTGACTGTCTGTCTCGGTGTCTGTTTCTCTGTCATTTTTGGTCTGTCTCGGTGTCTCTGTTTCTCGACCTGGTTCTCTGTCTGTCTCGGTGTCTCTCTGTTCCTATATCTGGTTTTCTGTCTGTCTCGGCGTCTCTGTTTCTCAATCTTGTTTTCTGTCTGTCTCGGTGTCTCTCTGTTTCTCTATCTAGTTTTCTGCCTGTCTCGGTGTCTCTGTTTCGCTATCTGGTTTTCATTCTGTCTGTCTCGATGTCCCTGTTTCTCTGTCTGATTTTCTGCCTGCCTCGGTGTCTCTGTTTCTCTATCTGGTTATCTGTCTGTCTCGATGTCCCTGTTTCTCTATCTGGTTTTCTGACTGTCTGTCTCGGTGTCTGTTTCTCTATCATTTTTTTGTCTGTCTCGGTGTCTCTGTTTTTCAACCTGGTTCTCTGTCTGTCTCGGTGTCTCTGTTTCGCTATCTGATTTTCTGTCTGTCTGTCTCGCTGTCTCTGTTTCTCTATCTGGGGTTCTCTCTGTCTGTCTCGGTGTCTCTGTTTCTCTATCTGGTTTTCTGTCTGTCTCGCTGTCTCTCTGTTTCTCTATCTGGTTTTCTGTCCGTCTGTCTCGTAGTCTCTCTGTTTCTCTATCTAGTTTTCTGTCTGTCTCGGTGTCTATGTTTCTCGTCCTGGTTTTCTGTCTGTCTCTCTCGGTGTCTCTGTCTCTGTATCCGATTTTCTGTCTGTCACGATGTCTGTCTGTTTCTCTATCTGGTTTTCTGTCTGTCTGTCTCGGTGTCTCTGTTTCTCTACCTGGTTTTCTGTCTGTCTGTCTCGGTGTCTCTGTTTCTCTACCTGGTTATCTGTCTGTCTGTCTCGGTGTCTCTGTCTCTGTATCTGATTTTCTGTCTGTCTTGATGTCTCTGTTTCTCTATCTGGTTTTCTGTCTGTCTGTCTCGGTGTCTCTCTGTTTCTCTATCTGGTTTTCTGTCTGTCTCGGTGTCTCTCTGTTTCTCTATCTGGTTGTCTGTCTGTCTGTGTCAGTGTCTGTTTCTCTATCTGGTTTTCTCTCTCTCTGTCTCGGTGTCTCTCTGTTTCTCTATCTGGTTTTCTGTCTGTCTCGGTGTCTCTGTTTCTCTAGCTGGTTTTCTCTCTGTCTGCCTCGGTGTCTCTGTTTCTCTATCTGGTTTTCTGTCTGTCTCGGTGTCTCTGTTTCTCTACCTGGCTTTCTCTCTGTCTGTCTCGGTGTCTCTGTTTCTCTATCTGGTTTTCTGTCTGTCTCGGTGTCTCTCTGTTTCTCTGTCTGGTTTTCTGTCTGTCTCGATGTCTCTCGATCTGGTTTTCTGTCTGTCTCGATGTCTCTCTGTTTCTCTATCTGGTTTTCTGTCTGTCTCGGTGT
Organism: Scyliorhinus torazame; assembly: GCF_047496885.1. Lineage (NCBI taxonomy): Eukaryota > Metazoa > Chordata > Chondrichthyes > Carcharhiniformes > Scyliorhinidae > Scyliorhinus > Scyliorhinus torazame. The sequence continues at coordinate 337,182,036 of NC_092709.1, forward strand.
CTCTCTGTTTCTCTATCTGGTTTTCTGTCTGTCTGTCTGTCTCGGTGTCTCTCTGTTTCTCTGTCTGGTTTTCTGTCTGTCTGTCTCGGTGTCTCTCTGTTTCTCTATCTGGTTTTCTGTCTGTCTGTCTCGCTGTCTCTGTTCCTCTATCTGGTTTTCTGTCTGTCTTTGTGTCTCTCTGTTTCTCTATCTGGTTTTCTGTCTGTCTGTCTCGCTGTCTCTGTTTCTCTATCTGGTTTTCTGTCTGTCTGTCTCGGTGTCTCTCTGTTTCTGTATCTGGTTTTCTGTCCTTCTCGGTGTCTCTCTGTTTCTCTATCTGGTTTTCTTTCTGTCTGTCTCGGTGTCTCTGTTTCTCTATCTGGTTTTCTGTCTGTCTCGGTGTCTCTGTTTCTCTATCTGGTTTTCTGTCTGTCTCGGTGTCTCTGTTTCTCTATCTGGGCATCTGTCTGTCTGTCTCGGTGTCTCTCTGTTTTTCTATCTGTTTTTCTGTCTGTCTGTCTCGGTGTCTCTCTGTTTCGCTATCAGGTTTTCTGTCTCTCTGTCTCGGTGTCTCTGTTTCTCTATCTGGTTTTCTGTCTGTCTCGGTGTCCCTCTGTCTCTGTGTCTGGTTTTCTGTCTGTCTCGATGCCTGTCTGTTTCTCTAACTGGTTTTCTGTCCTTCTCGGTGTCTCTCTGTTTCTCTATCTGGTTTTCTTTCTGTCTGTCTCGGTGTCTCTGTTTCTCTATCTGGTTTTCTGTCTGTCTCGGTGTCTCTGTTTCTCTATCTGGTTTTCTGTCTGTCTCGGTGTCTCTGTTTCTCTATCTGGGCATCTGTCTGTCTGTCTCAGTGTCTCTCTGTTTCTGTATCTGGTTTTCTGTGTGTCTGTCTCGGTGTCTCTCTGTTTCTGTATCTGGTTTTCTGTCCTTCTCGGTGTCTCTCTGTTTCTCTATCTGGTTTCCTGTCTGTCTGTCTCGATGTTTCCCTGTTTCTCTATCTGGTTTTCTGACTGTCTCGTTGTCTCTCTGTTTTACTATCTTGTTTTCTGTCTGTCTGTCTCGGTGTCTGTCTGTTTAACGATCTGGATTTCTGTCTGTCTCTGTGTTTCTCTGTTTCTCTATCTGGTTTTCTGTCTGTCTGTCTCAGTGTCTCTCTGTTTCTCTTTCTGGTTTTCTGTCTGTCTGTCTGTCTGTCTCTGTTTCTCTATCTGGTTTTCTGTCTGTCTGTCTCGGTGTCTCTGTTTCTCTATCTGGTTTTCTGTCCGTCTCGGTGTCTCTCTGTTTCTCCATCTGGTTTTCTGTCTGTCTGTCTCGGTGTGTCTCTCTGTTTCTCTATCTGGTTTTCTGTCTGTCTCGATGTCTCTGTTTCTCTATCTGGTTTTCTGTCTGTCTGTCTCGATGTCTCTCTGTTTCTCTATCTGGTTTTCTGTCCGTCTCGGTGTCTCTCTGTTTCTCCATCTGGTTTTCTGTCTGTCTGTCTCGATGTCTCTCTGTTTCTCTATCTGGTTTTCTGTCCGTCTCAGTGTCTCTCTGTTTCTCCATCTGGTTTTCTGTCTGTCTGTCTCGATGTCTCTCTGTTTCTCTATCTGGTTTTCTGTCCGTCTCGGTGTCTCTCTGTTTCTCTATCTGGTTTTCTGTCTGTCTCGGTGTCTCTGTTTCTCTATCTGGTTTTCTGTCTGTCTGTCTCGATTTCTCTCTGTTTCTCTATCTGGTTTTCTGTCCGTCTCGGTGTCTCCCTGTTTCTCTATCTGGTTTTCTGTCTGTCTGTCTGTCTGTCTCTGTTTCTCTATCTGGTTTTCTGTCTGTCTGTCTCGGTGTCTCTGTTTCTCTATCTGGTTTTCTGTCCGTCTCGGTGTCTCTCTGTTTCTCCATCTGGTTTTCTGTCTGTCTGTCTCGGTGTGTCTCTCTGTTTCTCTATCTGGTTTTCTGTCTGTCTCGATGTCTCTGTTTCTCTATCTGGTTTTCTGTCCGTCTCGGTGTCTCTCTGTTTCTCCATCTGGTTTTCTGTCTGTCTGTCTCGGTGTGTCTCTCTGTTTCTCTATCTGGTTTTCTGTCTGTCTCGATGTCTCTGTTTCTCTATCTGGTTTTCTGTCTGTCTGTCTCGATGTCTCTCTGTTTCTCTATCTGGTTTTCTGTCCGTCTCGGTGTCTCTCTGTTTCTCCATCTGGTTTTCTGTCTGTCTGTCTCGATGTCTCTCTGTTTCTCTATCTGGTTTTCTGTCCGTCTCGGTGTCTCTCTGTTTCTCCATCTGGTTTTCTGTCTGTCCGTCTCGATGTCTCTCTGTTTCTCCATCTGGTTTTCTGTCCGTCTCGGTGTCTCTCTGTTTCTCTATCTGGGGTTCTCTCTGTCTCGATGTCTCTCTTTTTCTCTATCTGGTTTTCTGTCTGTCTTGGTGTCTCTCAGTTTCTCTATCTGGTTTTCTGTCTGTCTTGGTGTCTCTCTGTTTCTCTATCTGGTTTTCTGTCTGTCTCGGTGTCTCTCTGTTTCTCTATCTGGGTTTCTGTCTGTCTGTCTTGGTTTCTCTCTGTTTGTCTATCTGGTTTTCTGTCTGTCTGTCTCGGTGTCTCTCAGTTTCTCTATCTGGTTTTCTGTCTGTCTGTCTCGGTGTCTCTCTGTTTCTCTATCTGGTTTTCTGTCTGTGTGTCTCGGTGTCTCTTTGTTTCTCTGTCTGGTTTTCTGTCTGTCTGTCTCGATGTCTCTCTGTTACTCTGTCTGGTTTTCTATCTCTGTCTGTCTGTTTCGGTGTCTCTCTGTATCTCTATCTGGTTTTCTGTCTGTCTCGATGTCTCTCTGTTTCTCTGTCTGGTTTTCTGTCTGTCTCGATGTCTCTCTGTTTCTCTATCTGGTTTTCTGTCTGTCTGTCTCGGTGTCTCTGTTTCTCTATTTGGTTTTCTGTCTGTCTCGATGTCTCTCTGTTTCTATATCTGTTTTCTTTCTGTCTGTCTCGATGTCTCTCTCTTTCCCTAACTGTTTTTCTGTCTGTCTCGTTGTCTCTCTGTTTCACAATCCGGCTTTCTGTCTGTCTCGGTGCTTCTGTTTCTCTATCTGGTTTTCTGTCTGTCTCGGTGTCTCTCTGTTCCTATTTATGATTTTCTGTCTGTCTCGGTGTCTCTCTGTTTTTCTATTTGGTTTTCTGTCTGTCTCGGTGTCTCTCTGTTTCTCTATCTGGTTTTCTGTCTGTCTGTCTCGGTGTCTCTCTGTTTCTCTCTCTGCTTTTCTCTCTGTCTGTCTCGGTGTCTCTCTGTTTTTCTATTTGGTTTTCTGTCTGTCTCGGTGTCTCTCTGTTTCTCTATCTGGTTTTCTGTCTGTCTCGGTGTCTCTGTTTCTCTACCTGGTTTTCTGTCTGTCTGTCTCGGTGTCTCTGTTTCTCTATCTGGTTTTCTGTCTGTCTCGGTGTCTCTCTGTCTCTGTATCTGGTTTTCTGTCTGTCTCGATGTCTGTCTGTTTCTCTATCTGGTTTTCTGTCTGTCTCGGTGTCTCTCTGTTCCTATTTCTGGTTTTCTGTCTGTCTCGATGTCTCTTTGTTTCTCTATCTGGTTTTCTGTCTGTCTCGGTGTCTCTCTGGTTCTATATCTGGTTTTCTGTCTGTCTCGGTGTCTCTCTGTTCCTATATCTGGTTTTCTGTCTGTCCAGGCGTCGCTGTTTCTCAATCTAGTTTTCTTCCTCTCTTCCTCGGTGTCTGTTTTTCTGTCTGTCTCGATGTCTGTCTGTTTCTCTATCTGGTTTTCTGTCTGTCTCGGTGTCTCTCTGTTCCTATTTCTGGTTTTCTGTCTGTCTCAATGTCTCTTTGTTTCTCTATCTGGTTTTCTGTCTGTCTCGGTGTCTCTCTGTTTCTATATCTGGTTTTCTGTCTGGCTCGGTGTCTCTCTGTTCCTATATCTGGTTTTCTGTCTGTCTCGGTGTCCCTGTTTCTCTGTCTGATTTTCTGTCTGCCTCGGTATCTCTGTTTCTCTATCTGGTTATCTGTCTGTCTCGATGTCCCTGTTTCTCTATCTGGTTTTCTGACTGTCTGTCTCGGTGTCTGTTTCTCTGTCATTTTTGGTCTGTCTCGGTGTCTCTGTTTCTCGACCTGGTTCTCTGTCTGTCTCGGTGTCTCTCTGTTCCTATATCTGGTTTTCTGTCTGTCTCGGCGTCTCTGTTTCTCAATCTTGTTTTCTGTCTGTCTCGGTGTCTCTCTGTTTCTCTATCTAGTTTTCTGCCTGTCTCGGTGTCTCTGTTTCGCTATCTGGTTTTCATTCTGTCTGTCTCGATGTCCCTGTTTCTCTGTCTGATTTTCTGCCTGCCTCGGTGTCTCTGTTTCTCTATCTGGTTTTCTGACTGTCTGTCTCGGTGTCTGTTTCTCTATCATTTTTTTGTCTGTCTCGGTGTCTCTGTTTTTCAACCTGGTTCTCTGTCTGTCTCGGTGTCTCTGTTTCGCTATCTGATTTTCTGTCTGTCTGTCTCGCTGTCTCTGTTTCTCTATCTGGGGTTCTCTCTGTCTGTCTCGGTGTCTCTGTTTCTCTATCTGGTTTTCTGTCTGTCTCGCTGTCTCTCTGTTTCTCTATCTGGTTTTCTGTCCGTCTGTCTCGTAGTCTCTCTGTTTCTCTATCTAGTTTTCTGTCTGTCTCGGTGTCTATGTTTCTCGTCCTGGTTTTCTGTCTGTCTCTCTCGGTGTCTCTGTCTCTGTATCCGATTTTCTGTCTGTCACGATGTCTGTCTGTTTCTCTATCTGGTTTTCTGTCTGTCTGTCTCGGTGTCTCTGTTTCTCTACCTGGTTTTCTGTCTGTCTGTCTCGGTGTCTCTGTTTCTCTACCTGGTTATCTGTCTGTCTGTCTCGGTGTCTCTGTCTCTGTATCTGATTTTCTGTCTGTCTTGATGTCTCTGTTTCTCTATCTGGTTTTCTGTCTGTCTGTCTCGGTGTCTCTCTGTTTCTCTATCTGGTTTTCTGTCTGTCTCGGTGTCTCTCTGTTTCTCTATCTGGTTGTCTGTCTGTCTGTGTCAGTGTCTGTTTCTCTATCTGGTTTTCTCTCTCTCTGTCTCGGTGTCTCTCTGTTTCTCTATCTGGTTTTCTGTCTGTCTCGGTGTCTCTGTTTCTCTAGCTGGTTTTCTCTCTGTCTGCCTCGGTGTCTCTGTTTCTCTATCTGGTTTTCTGTCTGTCTCGGTGTCTCTGTTTCTCTACCTGGCTTTCTCTCTGTCTGTCTCGGTGTCTCTGTTTCTCTATCTGGTTTTCTGTCTGTCTCGGTGTCTCTCTGTTTCTCTGTCTGGTTTTCTGTCTGTCTCGATGTCTCTCGATCTGGTTTTCTGTCTGTCTCGATGTCTCTCTGTTTCTCTATCTGGTTTTCTGTCTGTCTCGGTGTCTCTCTGTTTCTCTATCTGGTTTTCTGTCTGTCTGTCTGTCTCGGTGTCTCTCTGTTTCTCTGTCTGGTTTTCTGTCTGTCTGTCTCGGTGTCTCTCTGTTTCTCTATCTGGTTTTCTGTCTGTCTGTCTCGCTGTCTCTGTTCCTCTATCTGGTTTTCTGTCTGTCTTTGTGTCTCTCTGTTTCTCTATCTGGTTTTCTGTCTGTCTGTCTCGCTGTCTCTGTTTCTCTATCTGGTTTTCTGTCTGTCTGTCTCGGTGTCTCTCTGTTTCTGTATCTGGTTTTCTGTCCTTCTCGGTGTCTCTCTGTTTCTCTATCTGGTTTTCTTTCTGTCTGTCTCGGTGTCTCTGTTTCTCTATCTGGTTTTCTGTCTGTCTCGGTGTCTCTGTTTCTCTATCTGGTTTTCTGTCTGTCTCGGTGTCTCTGTTTCTCTATCTGGGCATCTGTCTGTCTGTCTCGGTGTCTCTCTGTTTTTCTATCTGTTTTTCTGTCTGTCTGTCTCGGTGTCTCTCTGTTTCGCTATCAGGTTTTCTGTCTCTCTGTCTCGGTGTCTCTGTTTCTCTATCTGGTTTTCTGTCTGTCTCGGTGTCCCTCTGTCTCTGTGTCTGGTTTTCTGTCTGTCTCGATGCCTGTCTGTTTCTCTAACTGGTTTTCTGTCCTTCTCGGTGTCTCTCTGTTTCTCTATCTGGTTTTCTTTCTGTCTGTCTCGGTGTCTCTGTTTCTCTATCTGGTTTTCTGTCTGTCTCGGTGTCTCTGTTTCTCTATCTGGTTTTCTGTCTGTCTCGGTGTCTCTGTTTCTCTATCTGGGCATCTGTCTGTCTGTCTCAGTGTCTCTCTGTTTCTGTATCTGGTTTTCTGTGTGTCTGTCTCGGTGTCTCTCTGTTTCTGTATCTGGTTTTCTGTCCTTCTCGGTGTCTCTCTGTTTCTCTATCTGGTTTCCTGTCTGTCTGTCTCGATGTTTCCCTGTTTCTCTATCTGGTTTTCTGACTGTCTCGTTGTCTCTCTGTTTTACTATCTTGTTTTCTGTCTGTCTGTCTCGGTGTCTGTCTGTTTAACGATCTGGATTTCTGTCTGTCTCTGTGTTTCTCTGTTTCTCTATCTGGTTTTCTGTCTGTCTGTCTCAGTGTCTCTCTGTTTCTCTTTCTGGTTTTCTGTCTGTCTGTCTGTCTGTCTCTGTTTCTCTATCTGGTTTTCTGTCTGTCTGTCTCGGTGTCTCTGTTTCTCTATCTGGTTTTCTGTCCGTCTCGGTGTCTCTCTGTTTCTCCATCTGGTTTTCTGTCTGTCTGTCTCGGTGTGTCTCTCTGTTTCTCTATCTGGTTTTCTGTCTGTCTCGATGTCTCTGTTTCTCTATCTGGTTTTCTGTCTGTCTGTCTCGATGTCTCTCTGTTTCTCTATCTGGTTTTCTGTCCGTCTCGGTGTCTCTCTGTTTCTCCATCTGGTTTTCTGTCTGTCTGTCTCGATGTCTCTCTGTTTCTCTATCTGGTTTTCTGTCCGTCTCAGTGTCTCTCTGTTTCTCCATCTGGTTTTCTGTCTGTCTGTCTCGATGTCTCTCTGTTTCTCTATCTGGTTTTCTGTCCGTCTCGGTGTCTCTCTGTTTCTCTATCTGGTTTTCTGTCTGTCTCGGTGTCTCTGTTTCTCTATCTGGTTTTCTGTCTGTCTGTCTCGATTTCTCTCTGTTTCTCTATCTGGTTTTCTGTCCGTCTCGGTGTCTCCCTGTTTCTCTATCTGGTTTTCTGTCTGTCTGTCTGTCTGTCTCTGTTTCTCTATCTGGTTTTCTGTCTGTCTGTCTCGGTGTCTCTGTTTCTCTATCTGGTTTTCTGTCCGTCTCGGTGTCACTCTGTTTCTCCATCTGGTTTTCTGTCTGTCTGTCTCGGTGTGTCTCTCTGTTTCTCTATCTGGTTTTCTGTCTGTCTCGATGTCTCTGTTTCTCTATCTGGTTTTCTGTCCGTCTCGGTGTCTCTCTGTTTCTCCATCTGGTTTTCTGTCTGTCTGTCTCGGTGTGTCTCTCTGTTTCTCTATCTGGTTTTCTGTCTGTCTCGATGTCTCTGTTTCTCTATCTGGTTTTCTGTCTGTCTGTCTCGATGTCTCTCTGTTTCTCTATCTGGTTTTCTGTCCGTCTCGGTGTCTCTCTGTTTCTCCATCTGGTTTTCTGTCTGTCTGTCTCGATGTCTCTCTGTTTCTCTATCTGGTTTTCTGTCCGTCTCGGTGTCTCTCTGTTTCTCCATCTGGTTTTCTGTCTGTCCGTCTCGATGTCTCTCTGTTTCTCCATCTGGTTTTCTGTCCGTCTCGGTGTCTCTCTGTTTCTCTATCTGGGGTTCTCTCTGTCTCGATGTCTCTCTTTTTCTCTATCTGGTTTTCTGTCTGTCTTGGTGTCTCTCAGTTTCTCTATCTGGTTTTCTGTCTGTCTTGGTGTCTCTCTGTTTCTCTATCTGGTTTTCTGTCTGTCTCGGTGTCTCTCTGTTTCTCTATCTGGGTTTCTGTCTGTCTGTCTTGGTTTCTCTCTGTTTGTCTATCTGGTTTTCTGTCTGTCTGTCTCGGTGTCTCTCAGTTTCTCTATCTGGTTTTCTGTCTGTCTGTCTCGGTGTCTCTCTGTTTCTCTATCTGGTTTTCTGTCTGTGTGTCTCGGTGTCTCTTTGTTTCTCTGTCTGGTTTTCTGTCTGTCTGTCTCGATGTCTCTCTGTTACTCTGTCTGGTTTTCTATCTCTGTCTGTCTGTTTCGGTGTCTCTCTGTATCTCTATCTGGTTTTCTGTCTGTCTCGATGTCTCTCTGTTTCTCTGTCTGGTTTTCTGTCTGTCTCGATGTCTCTCTGTTTCTCTATCTGGTTTTCTGTCTGTCTGTCTCGGTGTCTCTGTTTCTCTATCTGGTTTTCTGTCTGTCTGTCTCGGTGTATCTGTTTCTCTATCTGGTTTTCTGTCTATCTGGCTCAATGTCTCTGTTTCTCTACCTGATTTTCTGCCTGTCTTGGTGTCTCTCTGGTTCTCTATCTGGTTTTATGTCTGTCTCGGTGTCTCTCTGGTTCTATATCTGGTTTTCTGTCTGTCTCGGTGTCTCTGTTTCTCTATCTGGTTTTCTGTCTGTCTGTCTGTCTTGGTGTCTCTCTCTTTTTCTCTATCTGGTTTTCTGTCTGTCTGTCTCGGTGTCTCTCTGTTTCTGTTTCTGGTTTTCTGTCTGTCTCGGTGTCTCTCTGTTTCTCTATCTGGTTTTCTGTCTGTCTGTCTCGGTGTCTCTCTGTTTCTATATCTGGTTTTCTGTCTGTCTCGGTGTCTCTCTGTTTCTCTGTCTGGTTTTCTGTCTGTCTGTCTCGGTGTCTCTCTGTTTCTCTATCTGGTTTTCTGTCTGTCTTGGTGTCTCTCTGTTTCTCTATCTGGTTTTCTGTCTGTCTCGGTGTTTCTCTGTTTCTCTATCTGGTTTTCTGTCTGTCTCGGTGTCTCTCTGTTTCTCTATCTGGTTTTCTGTCTGTCTGTCTCGGTGTCTCTCTGGTTCTCTATCTGGTTTTCTGTCTGTCTGTCTCGGTGTCTCTCTGTTTCTCTATCTGGTTTTCTGTCTGTCTGTCTCGGTGTCTCTCTGTTTCTCTATCTGGTTTTCTGTCTGTCTCGATGTCTCTCTGTTTCTCTATCTGGTTTTCTGTCTGTCTCGGTGTCTCTCTGTTTCTCTATCTGGTTTTCTGTCTGTCTGTCTGTCTCGGTGTCTCTCTGTTTCTCTGTCTGGTTTTCTGTCTGTCTGTCTCGGTGTCTCTCTGTTTCTCTATCTGGTTTTCTGTCTGTCTGTCTCGCTGTCTCTGTTCCTCTATCTGGTTTTCTGTCTGTCTTGGTGTCTCTCTGTTTCTCTCTCTGGTTTTCTGTCTGTCTGTCTCGCTGTCTCTGTTTCTCTATCTGGTTTTCTGTCTGTCTGTCTCGGTGTCTCTCTGTTTCTGTATCTGGTTTTCTGTCCTTCTCGGTGTCTCTCTGTTTCTCTATCTGGTTTTCTTTCTGTCTGTCTCGGTGTCTCTGTTTCTCTATCTGGTTTTCTGTCTGTCTCGGTGTCTCTGTTTCTCTATCTGGTTTTCTGTCTGTCTCGGTGTCTCTGTTTCTCGATCTGGTTTTCTGTCTGTCTCAGTGTCTCTCTGTTTCTCTCTCTGGTTTTCTGTCTGTCTGTCTCGCTGTCTCTGTTTCTCTATCTGGTTTTCTGTCTGTCTGTCTCGGTGTCTCTCTGTTTCTGTATCTGGTTTTCTGTCCTTCTCGGTGTCTCTCTGTTTCTCTATCTGGTTTTCTTTCTGTCTGTCTCGGTGTCTCTGTTTCTCTATCTGGTTTTCTGTCTGTCTCGGTGTCTCTGTTTCTCTATCTGGTTTTCTGTCTGTCTCGATGTCTCTCTGTTTCTCTATCTGGTTTTCTGTCTGTCTCAGTGTCTCTCTGTTTCTGTATCTGGTTTTCTGTGTGTCTGTCTCTGTGTTTCTCTGTTTCTCTATCTGGTTTTCTGTCTGTCTGTCTCAGTGTCTCTGTTTCTCTATCTGGTTTTCTGTCTCTCTCAGTGTCTCTCTGTTTCTCTATCTGGTTTTCTGTCTGTCTCGGTGTCTCTCTCTTTTTCTCTATCTGGTTTTCTGTCTGTCTGTCTCGGTGTCTCTCTGTTTCTCTTTCTGGTTTTCTGTCTGTCTGTCTCGGTGTCTCTGTTTCTCTATCTGGTTTTCTGTCCGTCTCGGTGTCTCTCTGTTTCTCCATCTGGTTTTCTGTCTGTCTGTCTCGGTGTCTCTCTGTTTCTCTATCTGGTTTTCTGTCTGTCTCGATGTCTCTGTTTCTCTATCTGGTTTTCTGTCTGTCTGTCTCGATGTCTCTCTGTTTCTCTATCTGGTTTTCTGTCTGTCTCGGTGTCTCTCTGTTTCTCCATCTGGTTTTCTGTCTGTCTGTCTCGATGTCTCTCTGTTTCTCTATCTGGTTTTCTGTCCGGCTCGGTGTCTCTCTGTTTCTCCATCTGGTTTTCTGTCTGTCTGTCTCGATGTCTCTCTGTTTCTCTATCTGGTTTTCTGTCCGTCTCGGTGTCTCTCTGTTTCTCTATCTGGTTTTATGTCTGTCTCGGTGTCTCTCTGGTTCTATATCTGGTTTTCTGTCTGTCTCGGTGTCTCTGTTTCTCTATCTGGTTTTCTGTCTGTCTGTCTGTCTTGGTGTCTCTCTCTTTTTCTCTATCTGGTTTTCTGTCTGTCTGTCTCGGTGTCTCTCTGTTTCTGTTTCTGGTTTTCTGTCTGTCTCGGTGTCTCTCTGTTTCTCTATCTGGTTTTCTGTCTGTCTGTCTCGGTGTCTCTCTGTTTCTATATCTGGTTTTCTGTCTGTCTCGGTGTCTCTCTGTTTCTCTGTCTGGTTTTCTGTCTGTCTGTCTCGGTGTCTCTCTGTTTCTCTATCTGGTTTTCTGTCTGTCTCGGTGTCTCTCTGTTTCTCTATCTGGTTTTCTGTCTGTCTCGGTGTTTCTCTGTTTCTCTATCTGGTTTTCTGTCTGTCTCGGTGTCTCTCTGTTTCTCTATCTGGTTTTCTGTCTGTCTGTCTCGGTGTCTCTCTGGTTCTCTATCTGGTTTTCTGTCTGTCTGTCTCGGTGTCTCTCTGTTTCTCTATCTGGTTTTCTGTCTGTCTGTCTCGGTGTCTCTCTGTTTCTCTATCTGGTTTTCTGTCTGTCTCGATGTCTCTCTGTTTCTCTATCTGGTTTTCTGTCTGTCTCGGTGTCTCTCTGTTTCTCTATCTGGTTTTCTGTCTGTCTGTCTGTCTCGGTGTCTCTCTGTTTCTCTGTCTGGTCTTCTGTCTGTCTGTCTCGGTGTCTCTCTGTTTCTCTATCTGGTTTTCTGTCTGTCTGTCTCGCTGTCTCTGTTCCTCTATCTGGTTTTCTGTCTGTCTTGGTGTCTCTCTCTGGTTTTCTGTCTGTCTGTCTCGCTGTCTCTGTTTCTCTCTCTGGTTTTCTGTCTGTCTGTCTCGGTGTCTCTCTGTTTCTGTATCTGGTTTTCTGTCCTTCTCGGTGTCTCTCTGTTTCTCTATCTGGTTTTCTTTCTGTCTGTCTCGGTGTCTCTGTTTCTCTATCTGGTTTTCTGTCTGTCTCGGTGTCTCTGTTTCTCTATCTGGTTTTCTGTCTGTCTCGGTGTCTCTGTTTCTCGATCTGGTTTTCTGTCTGTCTCAGTGTCTCTCTGTTTCTCTCTCTGGTTTTCTGTCTGTCTGTCTCGCTGTCTCTGTTTCTCTATCTGGTTTTCTGTCTGTCTGTCTCGGTGTCTCTCTGTTTCTGTATCTGGTTTTCTGTCCTTCTCGGTGTCTCTCTGTTTCTCTATCTGGTTTTCTTTCTGTCTGTCTAGGTGTCTCTGTTTCTCTATCTGGTTTTCTGTCTGTCTCGGTGTCTCTGTTTCTCTATCTGGTTTTCTGTCTGTCTCGATGTCTCTCTGTTTCTCTATCTGGTTTTCTGTCTGTCTCAGTGTCTCTCTGTTTCTGTATCTGGTTTTCTGTGTGTCTGTCTCTGTGTTTCTCTGTTTCTCTATCTGGTTTTCTGTCTGTCTGTCTCAGTGTCTCTGTTTCTCTATCTGGTTTTCTGTCTGTCTCAGTGTCTCTCTGTTTCTCTATCTGGTTTTCTGTCTGTCTCGGTGTCTCTCTCTTTTTCTCTATCTGGTTTTCTGTCTGTCTGTCTCGGTGTCTCTCTGTTTCTCTTTCTGGTTTTCTGTCTGTCTGTCTCGGTGTCTCTGTTTCTCTATCTGGTTTTCTGTCCGTCTCGGTGTCTCTCTGTTTCTCCATCTGGTTTTCTGTCTGTCTGTCTCGGTGTCTCTCTGTTTCTCTATCTGGTTTTCTGTCTGTCTCGATGTCTCTGTTTCTCTATCTGGTTTTCTGTCTGTCTGTCTCGATGTCTCTCTGTTTCTCTATCTGGTTTTCTGTCTGTCTCGGTGTCTCTCTGTTTCTCCATCTGGTTTTCTGTCTGTCTGTCTCGATGTCTCTCTGTTTCTCTATCTGGTTTTCTGTCCGTCTCGGTGTCTCTCTGTTTCTCCATCTGGTTTTCTGTCTGTCTGTCTCGATGTCTCTCTGTTTCTCTATCTGGTTTTCTGTCCGTCTCGGTGTCTCTCTGTTTCTCTATCTGGTTTTCTGTCTGTCTCGGTGTCTCTCTGTTTCTCCATCTGGTTTTCTGTCTGTCTGTCTCGATGTCTCTCTGTTTCTCTATCTGGTTTTCTGTCCGTCTCGGTGTCTCTCTGTTTCTCCATCTGGTTTTCTGTCTGTCTGTCTCGATGTCTCTCTGTTTCTCTATCTGGTTTTCTGTCCGTCTCGGTGTCTCCCTGTTTCTCTATCTGGTTTTCTGTCTGTCTGTCTCGATGTCTCTGTTTCTCTATCTGGTTTTCTGTCTGTCTGTCTCGATGTCTCTCTGTTTCTCTATCTGGTTTTCTGTCCGTCTCGGTGTCTCTCTGTTTCTCTGTCTGGTTTTCTGTCTGTCTCGGTGTCTCTGTTTTTCTATCTGGTTTTCTGTCTGTCTGTCTCGGTGTCTCTGTTTCTCTATCTGGATTTCTGTCTGTCTTGGTGTCTCTCTGTTTCTCTATCTGGGTTTCTGTCTGTCTGTCTTGGTGTCTCTCTGTTTCTCTATCTGGTTTTCTGTCTGTCTGTCTCGATGTCTCTCTGTTTCTCCATCTGGTTTTCTGTCCGTCTCGGTGTCTCTCTGTTTCTCTATCTGGGGTTCTCTCTGTCTCGATGTCTCTCTTTTTCTCTATCTGGTTTTCTGTCTGTCTCGGTGTCTCTCTGTTTCTCTATCTGGTTTTCTGTCTGTCTTGGTGTCTCTCTGTTTCTCTATCTGGTTTTCTGTCTGTCTCGGTGTCTCTCTGTTTCTCTATCTGGGTTTCTGTCTGTCTGTCTAGGTTTCTCTCTGTTTCTCTATCTGGTTTTCTGTCTGTCTGTCTCGGTGTCTCTCAGTTTCTCTATCTGGTTTTCTGTCTGTCTGTCTCGGTGTCTCTCTGTTTCTCTATCTGGTTTTCTGTCTGTCTGTCTCGGTGTCTCTTTGTTTCTCTGTCTGGTTTTCTGTCTGTCTGTCTCGATGTCTCTCTGTTACTCTGTCTGGTTTTCTATCTCTGTCTGTCTGTCTCGGTGTCTCTCTGTATCTCTATCTGGTTTTCTGTCTGTCTCGATGTCTCTCTGTTTCTCTGTCTGGTTTTCTGTCTGTCTCGATGTCTCTCTGTTTCTCTATCTGGTTTTCTGTCTGTCTGTCTCGGTGTCTCTGTTTCTCTATCTGGTTTTCTGTCTATCTGGCTCAATGTCTCTGTTTCTCTACCTGATTTTCTGCCTGTCTTGGTGTCTCTCTGGTTCTCTATCTGGTTTTATGTCTGTCTCGGTGTCTCTCTGGTTCTATATCTGGTTTTCTGTCTGTCTCGGTGTCTCTGTTTCTCTATCTGGTTTTCTGTCTGTCTGTCTCGGTGTCTCTCTGTTTCTATATCTGGTTTTCTGTCTGTCTGTCTCGGTGTCTCTCTGTTTCTCTGTCTGGTTTTCTGTCTGTCTGTCTCGGTGTCTCTCTGTTTCTCTATCTAGTTTTCTGTCTGTCTCGGTGTCTCTCTGTTTCTCTATCTGGTTTTCTGTCTGTCTCGGTGTTTCTCTGTTTCTCTATCTGGTTTTCTGTCTGTCTCGGTGTCTCTCTGTTTCTCTATCTGGTTTTCTGTCTGTCTGTCTCGGTTTCTCTCTGGTTCTCTATCTGGTTTTCTGTCTGTCTGTCTCGGTGTCTCTCTGTTTCTCGATCTGGTTTTCTGTCTGTCTCGATGTCTCTCTGTTTCTCTATCTGTTTTTCTGTCTGTCTCGGTGTCTCTCTGTTTCTCTATCTGGTTTTCTGTCTGTCTGTCTGTCTCGGTGTCTCTCTGTTTCTCTGTCTGGTTTTCTGTCTGTCTGTCTCGGTGTCTCTCTGTTTCTCTATCTGGTTTTCTGTCTGTCTGTCTCGCTGTCTCTGTTCCTCTATCTGGTTTTCTGTCTGTCTTGGTGTCTCTCTGTTTCTCTCTCTGGTTTTCTGTCTGTCTGTCTCGCTGTCTCTGTTTCTCTATCTGGTTTTCTGTCTGTCTCGGTGTCCCTCTGTCTCTGTGTCTGGTTTTCGGTCTGTCTCGATGCCTGTCTGTTTCTCTAACTGGTTTTCTGTCTGTCTCGGTGTCTCTCTGTTCCTCTGTCTGGTCTTCTGTCTGTCTGTCTCGGTGTCTCTCTGTTTCTCTATCTGGTTTTCTGTCTGTCTGTCTCGCTGTCTCTGTTCCTCTATCTGGTTTTCTGTCTGTCTTGGTGTCTCTCTCTGGTTTTCTGTCTGTCTGTCTCGCTGTCTCTGTTTCTCTATCTGGTTTTCTGTCTGTCTGTCTCGGTGTCTCTCTGTTTCTGTATCTGGTTTTCTGTCCTTCTCGGTGTCTCTCTGTTTCTCTATCTGGTTTTCTTTCTGTCTTTCTCGGTGTCTCTGTTTCTCTATCTGGTTTTCTGTCTGTCTCGGTGTCTCTGTTTCTCTATCTGGTTTTCTGTCTGTCTCGGTGTCTCTGTTTCTCGATCTGGTTTTCTGTCTGTCTCAGTGTCTCTCTGTTTCTCTCTCTGGTTTTCTGTCTGTCTGTCTCGCTGTCTCTGTTTCTCTATCTGGTTTTCTGTCTGTCTGTCTCGGTGTCTCTCTGTTTCTGTATCTGGTTTTCTGTCCTTCTCGGTGTCTCTCTGTTTCTCTATCTGGTTTTCTTTCTGTCTGTCTCGGTGTCTCTGTTTCTCTATCTGGTTTTCTGTCTGTCTCGGTGTCTCTGTTTCTCTATCTGGTTTTCTGTCTGTCTCGATGTCTCTCTGTTTCTCTATCTGGTTTTCTGTCTGTCTCAGTGTCTCTCTGTTTCTGTATCTGGTTTTCTGTGTGTCTGTCTCTGTGTTTCTCTGTTTCTCTATCTGGTTTTCTGTCTGTCTGTCTCAGTGTCTCTGTTTCTCTATCTGGTTTTCTGTCTGTCTCAGTGTCTCTCTGTTTCTCTATCTGGTTTTCTGTCTGTCTCGGTGTCTCTCTCTTTTTCTCTATCTGGTTTTCTGTCTGTCTGTCTCGGTGTCTCTCTGTTTCTCTTTCTGGTTTTCTGTCTGTCTGTCTCGGTGTCTCTGTTTCTCTATCTGGTTTTCTGTCCGTCTCGGTGTCTCTCTGTTTCTCCATCTGGTTTTCTGTCTGTCTGTCTCGGTGTCTCTCTGTTTCTCTATCTGGTTTTCTGTCTGTCTCGATGTCTCTGTTTCTCTATCTGGTTTTCTGTCTGTCTGTCTCGATGTCTCTCTGTTTCTCTATCTGGTTTTCTGTCTGTCTCGGTGTCTCTCTGTTTCTCCATCTGGTTTTCTGTCTGTCTGTCTCGATGTCTCTCTGTTTCTCTATCTGGTTTTCTGTCCGTCTCGGTGTCTCTCTGTTTCTCCATCTGGTTTTCTGTCTGTCTGTCTCGATGTCTCTCTGTTTCTCTATCTGGTTTTCTGTCCGTCTCGGTGTCTCTCTGTTTCTCTATCTGGTTTTCTGTCTGTCTCGGTGTCTCTCTGTTTCTCCATCTGGTTTTCTGTCTGTCTGTCTCGATGTCTCTCTGTTTCTCTATCTGGTTTTCTGTCCGTCTCGGTGTCTCTCTGTTTCTCCATCTGGTTTTCTGTCTGTCTGTCTCGATGTCTCTCTGTTTCTCTATCTGGTTTTCTGTCCGTCTCGGTGTCTCCCTGTTTCTCTATCTGGTTTTCTGTCTGTCTGTCTCGATGTCTCTGTTTCTCTATCTGGTTTTCTGTCTGTCTGTCTCGATGTCTCTCTGTTTCTCTATCTGGTTTTCTGTCCGTCTCGGTGTCTCTCTGTTTCTCTGTCTGGTTTTCTGTCTGTCTCGGTGTCTCTGTTTTTCTATCTGGTTTTCTGTCTGTCTGTCTCGGTGTCTCTGTTTCTCTATCTGGATTTCTGTCTGTCTTGGTGTCTCTCTGTTTCTCTATCTGGGTTTCTGTCTGTCTGTCTTGGTGTCTCTCTGTTTCTCTATCTGGTTTTCTGTCTGTCTGTCTCGATGTCTCTCTGTTTCTCCATCTGGTTTTCTGTCCGTCTCGGTGTCTCTCTGTTTCTCTATCTGGGGTTCTCTCTGTCTCGATGTCTCTCTTTTTCTCTATCTGGTTTTCTGTCTGTCTCGGTGTCTCTCTGTTTCTCTATCTGGTTTTCTGTCTGTCTTGGTGTCTCTCTGTTTCTCTATCTGGTTTTCTGTCTGTCTCGGTGTCTCTCTGTTTCTCTATCTGGGTTTCTGTCTGTCTGTCTAGGTTTCTCTCTGTTTCTCTATCTGGTTTTCTGTCTGTCTGTCTCGGTGTCTCTCAGTTTCTCTATCTGGTTTTCTGTCTGTCTGTCCCGGTGTCTCTCTGTTTCTCTATCTGGTTTTCTGTCTGTCTGTCTCGGTGTCTCTTTGTTTCTCTGTCTGGTTTTCTGTCTGTCTGTCTCGATGTCTCTCTGTTACTCTGTCTGGTTTTCTATCTCTGTCTGTCTGTCTCGGTGTCTCTCTGTATCTCTATCTGGTTTTCTGTCTGTCTCGATGTCTCTCTGTTTCTCTGTCTGGTTTTCTGTCTGTCTCGATGTCTCTCTGTTTCTCTATCTGGTTTTCTGTCTGTCTGTCTCGGTGTCTCTGTTTCTCTATCTGGTTTTCTGTCTATCTGGCTCAATGTCTCTGTTTCTCTACCTGATTTTCTGCCTGTCTTGGTGTCTCTCTGGTTCTCTATCTGGTTTTATGTCTGTCTCGGTGTCTCTCTGGTTCTATATCTGGTTTTCTGTCTGTCTCGGTGTCTCTGTTTCTCTATCTGGTTTTCTGTCTGTCTGTCTCGGTGTCTCTCTGTTTCTATATCTGGTTTTCTGTCTGTCTGTCTCGGTGTCTCTCTGTTTCTCTGTCTGGTTTTCTGTCTGTCTGTCTCGGTGTCTCTCTGTTTCTCTATCTAGTTTTCTGTCTGTCTCGGTGTCTCTCTGTTTCTCTATCTGGTTTTCTGTCTGTCTCGGTGTTTCTCTGTTTCTCTATCTGGTTTTCTGTCTGTCTCGGTGTCTCTCTGTTTCTCTATCTGGTTTTCTGTCTGTCTGTCTCGGTTTCTCTCTGGTTCTCTATCTGGTTTTCTGTCTGTCTGTCTCGGTGTCTCTCTGTTTCTCGATCTGGTTTTCTGTCTGTCTCGATGTCTCTCTGTTTCTCTATCTGTTTTTCTGTCTGTCTCGGTGTCTCTCTGTTTCTCTATCTGGTTTTCTGTCTGTCTGTCTGTCTCGGTGTCTCTCTGTTTCTCTGTCTGGTTTTCTGTCTGTCTGTCTCGGTGTCTCTCTGTTTCTCTATCTGGTTTTCTGTCTGTCTGTCTCGCTGTCTCTGTTCCTCTATCTGGTTTTCTGTCTGTCTTGGTGTCTCTCTGTTTCTCTCTCTGGTTTTCTGTCTGTCTGTCTCGCTGTCTCTGTTTCTCTATCTGGTTTTCTGTCTGTCTCGGTGTCCCTCTGTCTCTGTGTCTGGTTTTCGGTCTGTCTCGATGCCTGTCTGTTTCTCTAACTGGTTTTCTGTCTGTCTCGGTGTCTCTCTGTTCCTATATCTGGTTTTCTGTCTGTCTCGGTGTCTCTCTGTTCCTATATCTGGTTTTCTGTCTGTCTCGGTGTCTCTGTTTCTCTATCTGGTTTTCTGTCTGTCTCGGTGTCTCTGTTTCTCTATCAGGGTTTCTGTCTGTTTGTCTCGGTGTCTCTCTGTTTTTCTATCTGTTTTTCTGTCTGTCTGTCTCGGTGTCTCTCTGTTTCTCTATCTGGTTTTCTGTCTCTCTGTCTCGGTGTCTCTGTTTCTCTATCTGGTTTTCTGTCTGTCTCGGTGTCCCTCTGTCTCTGTGTCTGGTTTTCGGTCTGTCTCGATGCCTGTCTGTTTCTCTAACTGGTTTTCTGTCTGTCTCGGTGTCTCTCTGTTCCTATATCTGGTTTTCTGTCTGAGTCGATGTCTCTCTGTTTCTCTATCTGGTTTTTGTCTGTCTCGGTGTCTCTACATAGAACATAGAACATAGAAAGAGACAGCGCAGTACAGGCCCTTCGGCCCACGATGTTGCACCGACATGGGAAGTCAAAAAACGAAAGCCATCTCACCTACACTATGCCATTATCATCCACATGCTTATCCAATAAATTTTTAAGTGCCCTCAATGTTGGCGAGTTCACTACTGTTGCAGGTAGGGCATTCCACGGCCTCACCACTCTTTGCATAAAGAACCTACCTCTGACCTCTGCCCTATATCTATTACCCCTCAGTTTAAGGCTATGTCCCCTCATGCTAACCATTTCCATCCGCGGGAGAAGGCTCTCACTGTCCACCCTATCTAACCCCCTGATCATTTTGTAAGCCTCTATTAAGTCTCCTCTTAACCTTCTTCTCTCTAACGAAAACAACCTCAAGTCCATCAGCCTTTCCTCATAAGATTTTCCCTCCATACCAGGCAACATCCTGGTAAATCTCCTCTGCACCCGCTCCAAAGCTTCCACGTCCTTCCTATAATGCGGTGGCCAGAACCATACGCAATATTCCTAATGCGGCCATACCATGGTTTTGTACAGCTGCAACATGACCTCATGACTCCGGAACTCAATCCCTCTACCAATAAAAGCCAACACTCATAGGCCTTCTTCACAACCCTATCAACCTGGGTGGCAACTTTCAGGGATCTATGTACATGGACACCTAGATCCCTCTGCTCATCCACACTTCCAAGCACTTTACCATTAGCCAAATATTCCGCATTCCTGTTATTCCTTCCAAAGTGAATCACCTAACACTTCTCTACATTAAACTTCATTTGCCACCTCTCAGCCCAGCTCTGCAGCTTATCTATGTCCCTCTGTAACCTGCTACATCCTTCCGCACTGTCGACAACACCACAGACTTTAGTGTCGTCTGCAAATTTACTCACCCACCCTTCTGCGCCCTCCTCTAGGTCATTGATAAAAATGACAAACAGCAACGGCCCCAGAACAGATCCTTGTGGTACGCCACTTGTAACTGAACTCCATTCTGAACATTCCCCATCAACCACCACCCTCTGTCTTCTTTCAGCTAGCCAATTTCTGATCCACATCTCTAAATCACCCTCAATCCCCAGCCTCCGTATTTTCTGCAGTAACCTCCCGTGGGGAACCTTATCAAACGCTTTACTGAAATCCATATACACCACATCAACTGCTCTACACTCGTCTACCTGTTCAGTCACCTTCTCAAAGAACTCGATAAGGTTTGTGAGGCATGACCTGCCCATCACAAAGCCATGCTGACTATCCCTAATCATATTCTTCCTGTCTAGATGATTATAAATCTTGTCTCTTATAATCCCCTCCAAGACTTTACCCACAACAGGCATGAGGCTCACCGGTCTATAGTTGCCGGGTTTGTCTCTACTCCCCTTCTTGAACAAAGGGACCACATTTGCTATCCTCCAGTCCTCTGGCACTAGTCCTGTAGCCAATGATGACATAAAAATCAAAGCCAAAGGCCCAGCAATCTTTTCCCTGGCTTCCCAGAGAATCCTAGGATAAATCCCATCAGGCCCTGGGGACTTATCTATTTTCAGCCTGTCCAGAATTGCCAACACCTCTTCCCTACGTACCTCAATGCCATCTATTCTAATAGCCTGGGTCTCAGCATTCTCCTCCACAACATTATCTTTTTCCTGATTGAATACTGACGAAAAATATTCATTTAGTATCTCGCCTATCTCTTCAGACGCCACACACAATTTCCCATCCCTGTCCTTGACTGGCCCTACTCTTACCCTAGTCATTCTTTTATTCCTGACATACTTATAGAAAGCTTTTGGGTTTTCCTTGATCCTACCTGCCAAATACTTATCATGTCCCCTCCTTGCTCGTCTTAACTCTCTCTTTAGATCCTTCCTCGCTACCTTGTGACTATCAAGCGCCCCAACTGAAACTTCACTCCTCATCTTCACATAGGCCTCCTTCTTCCTCTTAACAAGAGATTCCACTTCTTTGGTAAACCACGGTTCCCTCGCTCGATGCCTTCCTCCCTGCCTGACCGTTACGTACTTATCAAGAACACGCAGTAGCTGCTTCTTAAACAAGCTCCACATATCCAGTGTGCCCAACACTTGCAGCCTACTTCTCCAACCTATCCCCCCCAAGTCATGTCTAATGGCATCATAATTGCCCTTCCCCCAGCTATAACTCTTGCCCTGCGGGGTATACTTATCCCTTTCCATCATTAACGTAAACGTCACCGAATTGTGGTCACTGTCTCCAAAGTGCTCACCTACCTCCAAATCTAACACCTGGCCAGGTTCGTTACCCAAAACGAAATCCAGTGTGGCCTCTCCTCTTGTTGGCCTGTCAACATAGTGTCAGGAAACCCTCCTGCACACATTGTACAAAAATCGACCCATCTAATGTACTCGAACTATATCTTTTCCAGTCAATATTTGGAAAGTTAAAGTCTCCCATAATAACTACCCTGTTACTTTTGCTCTTATCCAGAATCATCTTCGCCATCCTTTCCTCTACATCCCTAGAACTATTTGGTGGCCTAAAGAGGCCTCTCTGTGTTCCTATATCTGTTTTTCTGTCTGTCTCAGTGTCTCTCTGTTTCTGTATCTGGTTTTCTGTCCTTCTCGGTGTGTCTCTGTTTCTCTATCTGGTTTCCTGTCTGTATCGGTGTCTCTCTGTTTCTCCACCTGGTTTTCTGTCTGTCTCAGTGTCTCTCTGTTTCTCTATCTGGTTTTCAGTCTGTCTGTCTCGATGTTTCCCTGTTTCTCTATCTGGTTTTCTGACTGTCACGTTGTCTCTCTGTTTCACTATCTTGTTTTCTGTCTGTCTGTCTCGGTGTCTCCCTGTTTCTCTATCTGGTTTTCTGTCTGTCTGTCTCGGTGTCTCTCTGTTTCTCTATCTGGTTTTCTGTCTGTCTGTCTCGGTGTCTCTCTGTTTCTCTATCTGCTTTTCTGTCTGTCTCGGTGTCTCTCTCTTTCTCTTTCTGGTTTTCTGTCTGTCTCGATGTCTCTGTTTCTCTATCTGGTTTTCTGTCTGTCTGTCTCGATGTCTCTCTGTTTCTCTATCTGGTTTTCTGTTTGTCTCGGTATCTCTCTCTTTCTCTATCTGGTTTTCTGTCTGTCTGTCTCGGTGTCTCTCTGTTTCTCTACCTGGTTTTCTGACTGTCTCGGTGTCTCTCTGTTTCTCTATCTGGTTTTCTGTCTGTCTCGGTGTCTCTCTGTTTCTCTATCTGGTTTTCTGTCTGTCTGTCTCGGTGTCTCTCTGTTTCTCTGTCTGGTTTTCTGACTGTCTCGGTGTCTCCCTGTTTCTCTATCTGGTTTTCTGTCTGTCTCGGTGTCTCTCTGTTTCTCCATCTGGTTTTCTGTCTGTCTGTCTCGATGTTTCCCTGTTTCTCTATCTGGTTTTCAGTCTGTCTCGGTGTCTCTGTGTTCCTATATCTGGTTTTCTGTCCATAAGACCATAAGACATAGGAGCGGAAGTAAGGCCATTCGGCCCATCGAGTCCATTCCACCATTCAATCATGGCTGATTTCAACTCCATTTACCCGCTCTCTCTCCATAGCCCTTAATTCCTCGAGAAAGCAAGAATTTATCAACTTCTGTCTTAAAGACACTCAACGTCCCGGCCCCCGACGCCCTCTGTGGCAATGAATTCCACAGACCCACCCCTCTCTGGCTGAAGAAATTTCTCCTCATCTCTGTTCTAAAGTGACTCCCTTTTATTCTAAGGCTGTGCCCCCGGGTCCTAGTCTACCCTGCTAATTGAAACAACTTCCCTACATCCACCCTATCTAAGCCATTCATTATCTTGTAAGTTTCTATTAGATCTCCCCTCAACCTCCTAAACTCCAATGAATATAATCCCAGGATCCTCAGACGTTCATCGTATGTTAGGCCTACCATTCCTGGGATCATCCGTGTGAATCTCCGCTGGACCCGCTCCAGTGCCAGTATGTCTTTCCTGAGGTGTGGGGCCCAAAATTGCTCACAGTATTCTAAATGGGGGCTAACTAATGCTTTATAAAGCTTCAGAAGTACATTCCTGCTTTTATATTCCAAGCCTCTTGAGATGAATGACAACATTGCATTTGCTTTCTTAATTACGGACTCAACCTGCAAGTTTACCTTCAGAGAATCCTGGACTAGGACTCACAAGTCCCTTTGCACTTCAGCATTATGAATTTTGTCACCGTTTAGAAAATAGTCCATGCCTCTATTCTTTTTTCCAAAGTGCAAGACCTCGCACTTGCCCACCTTGAATTTCATCAGCCATTTCTTGGACCACTCTCCTAAACTGTCTAAATCTTTCTGCAGCCTCCCCACCTCCTCCATACTACCTGCCCCTCCACCTATCTTTGTATTATCGGCAAACTTAGCCAGAATACCCCCAGTCCCGTCATCTAGATCGTTAATATATAAAGAGAACAGTTGTGGCCCCAACACTGAACCCTGCGGGACACCACTCGTCACCGGTTCCCATTCCGAAAAATAATCTTTTATCCCAACTCTCTGCCTCCTGCCTGACAGCCAATCGTCAGTCCATGTTAGTACCTTGCCTCGAATACCATGGGCCCTTATTTTACTCAGCAGTCTCCCGTGAGGCACCTCATCAAAGGCCTATTGGAAGTCAAGATAGATAACATCCATTGGCTCTCCTTGGTCTAACCTATTTGTTATCTCTTCAAAGAACTCTAACAGGTTTGTCAGGCACGACCTCCCCTTACTACATCCATGCTGACTTGTCCTAATCTGACCCTGCACTTCCAAGAATTTAGAAATCTCATCCTTAACAATGGATTCTAGAATCTTGCCAACAACCGAGGTTAGGCTAATTGGCCTATAATTTTCCATCTTTTTCCTTGTTCCCTTCTTGAACAGGGGGGTTACAACAGCGATTTTCCAATCCTCTGGGACTTTCCCTGACTCCAGTGACTTTTGAAAGATCATAACTAACGCCTCCGCTATTTCTTCAGCTATCTCCTTTAGAACTCTAGGATGTAGCCCATCTGGGCCCGGAGATTTATCAATTTTTAGACCTCTTAGTTTCTCTAGCACTTTCTCCTTTGTGATGGCTACCATATTCAACTCTGCCCCCTGACTCTCCGGAATTGTTGGGATATTACTCATGTCTTCAACTGTGAAGATTGACGCAAAGTACTTATTTAGTTCCTCAGCTATTTCCTTGTCTCCCATCACAAAATTACCAGCGTCATTTTGGAGCGGCCCAATGTCAACCTTTGCCTCCCGTTTGTTTTTAATGTATTTAAAGAAACTTTTACTATCATTCCTAATGTTACTGGCTAGCCTACCTTCATATTTGATCCTCTCTTTCCTTATTTCTCTCTTTGTTATCCTCTGTTTGTTTTTGTAGCCTTCCCAATCTTCTGACTTCCCACTACTCTTTGCCACATTAGAGGCTTTCTCTTTTGCTTTGATGCATTCCCTAACTTCCTTTGTCAGCCATGGCTGCCTAATCCCCCCTCTGATAACCTTTCTTTTCTTTGGGATGAACCTCTGTACTGTGTCCTCAATTACTCCCAGAAACTCCTGCCATTGCTGTTCTACTGTCTTTCCCACTAGGCTCTGCTCCCAGTCGATTTTCGTCAGTTCCTCCCTCATGCCCCTGTAGTTACCTTTATTTAACTGTAACACCTTTACATCTGATTCAACCTTCTTTCTTTCAAATTGGAGATTGAATTCTACCATATTATGATCACTGCCTCCGAAGTGCTCCCTTACTTTAAGATCTTTAATCAAGTCTGGCTCATTACATAACACTAAGCCCAGAATGGCCTGTTCCCTCGTGGGCTCCATCACAAGCTGTTCCAAAAAGCCCTCCTGTAAACATTCAATGAATTCCCTTTCCTTGGGTCCACTGGCAGCATTATTTACCCAATCCACCTGCATATTGAAGTCCCCCATGATCACTGTGACCTTGCCTTTCTGACATGCACTTTCAATTTCATGGTGCATTTTGTGCCCCCGGTCCTGACCACTGTTAGGAGGCCTGTACATAACTCCCATAATGGTTTTTTTGCCTTTGTGGTTCCTCAACTCTACCCACACAGACTCCACATCATCTGACCCTATGTCATTTAGTGCTATTGATTTAATTTCATTCCTAATTAATTTAGTCTGTCGTCAGTGTCTCTCTGTTCCTATATCTACTTTTCTGTCTGTCTCGGTGTCTCTCTGTTTCTCTGTCTGGTTTTCTGTCTGACTCGATGTCTCTCTGTTTCTCTATCTGGTTTTCTGTCTGTCTCGGTGTCCCTCTTTCTCTGTATCTGTTTTTCTGTCTGTCTCGATGTCTCTCTGTTTCTCTATCTGGTTTTCTGTCTGTCTCGATGTCTCCATGTTTCTCTATCTGGGAGTCTCTCTGTCTGTCTCGGTGTCTCTCTGTTTCTCAATCTGGTTTTCTGTCTGTCTGTCTCGATGTCTCTCTGTTTCTGTATATGGTTTTCTGTCTGTCTGTCTCGATGCCTCTCTGTTTCTCTATCTGGTTTTCTGTCTGTCTCGATGTCTCTCTGTTTCTCTATCTGGTTTTCTGCCTGTCTCGATGTCTCCCTGTTTCTCTATCTGGTTTTCAGTCTGTCTCGGTGTCTCTCTGTCCCTATATCTGGTTTTCTGTCTGTCTCGATGTCTCTCTGTCTCTATATCTGGTTTTCTGTCTGTCTTGATGTCTGTCTGTCTCTCTATCTGGTTTTCTGTCTGTCTCGGTGTCTCTCTGTTCCTATACCTGGTTTTCTGTCTGTCTCGGTGTCTCTCTGTTCCTATACCTGGTTTTCTGTCTGTCTCGATCTCTCTCTGCTTCTCTATCTGGTTTTTTCTCTCTCGGTGTCTCTCTGTTCTTATATCTGGTTTTCTGTCTGTCTCGGTGTCTCTCTGTTTGTCAATCTGGTTTTCTGTCTGTCTCGGTGTCTGTTTCTCTACCTGGTTTTCTGTGTGTCTGTCTCGGTGTCTCTCTGTTTCTGTATCTGGTTTTCTGTCCTTCTCGGTGTTTCTCTGTTTCTCTATCTGGTATTCTGTCTGTCTGTCTCGGTGTCTCTGATTCTCGATCTGGTTTTCTGTCTGTCTGTCTCGATGTCTCTCTGTTTCTCTTTCTGGTTTTCTGTCTGTCTGTCTCGGTGTCTCTCTGTTTCTCTTTCTGGTTTTCTGTCTGTCTGTCTCGGTGTCTCTCTGTTTCTCTGTCTGGTTTTCTGTCTGTCTGTCTCGGTGTCTCTGTTTCTCAATCTGGTTTTCTGTCTGTCTCGATGTCTCTCTGTTTCTGTATATGGTTTTCTGTCTGTCTGTCTCGATGTCTCTCTGTTTCTCTATCTGGTTTTCTGTCTGTCTCGATGTCTCCCTGTTTCTCTATCTGGTTTTCAGTCTGTCTCGGTGTCTCTCTGTCCCTATATCTGGTTTTCTGTCTGTCTCGATGTCTCTCTGTTTCTATATCTGGTTTTCTGTCTGTCTTGATGTCTGTCTGTCTCTCTATCTGGTTTTCTGTCTGTCTCGGTGTCTCTCTGTTCCTATACCTGGTTTTCTGTCTGTCTCGGTGTCTCTCTGTTCCTATACCTGGTTTTCTGTCTGTCTCGATCTCTCTCTGCTTCTCTATCTGGTTTTTTCTCTCTCGGTGTCTCTCTGTTCTTATATCTGGTTTTCTGTCTGTCTCGGTGTCTCTCTGTTTGTCAATCTGGTTTTCTGTCTGTCTCGGTGTCTGTTTCTCTACCTGGTTTTCTGTGTGTCTGTCTCGGTGTCTCTCTGTTCCTATACCTGGTTTTCTGTCTGTCTCGGTGTCTCTCTGTTCCTATACCTGGTTTTCTGTCTGTCTGTCTCGGTGTCTCTGTTTCTCGATCTGGTTTTCTGTCTGTCTGTCTCGATGTCTCTCTGTTTCTCTTTCTGGTTTTCTGTCTGTCTGTCTCGGTGTCTCTCTGTTTCTCTTTCTGGTTTTCTGTCTGTCTGTCTCGGTGTCTCTCTGTTTCTCTGTCTGGTTTTCTGTCTGTCTGTCTCGGTGTGTCTGTTTCTCTATCTGGTTTTCTGTCTGTCTGTCTCGGTGTGCCTGTTTCGCTATCTGGTTTTCTGTCTGTCTCAATGTCTCTCTGTTTCTCTATCTGGTTTTCTGTCTGTCTCGGTGTCTCTCTGTTTCTCTATCTGGTTTTCTGTCTGTCTGTCTCGGTGTCTCTCTGTTTCACCATCTGGTTTTCTGTCTGTCTGTCTCGGTGTCTCTCTGTTTCTCTATCTGGTTTTCTGTCTGTCTGTCTCGGTGTCTCTCTGTTTCACCATCTGGTTTTCTGTCTGTCTGTCTCGGTGTCTCTCTGTTTCACCATCTGGTTTTCTGTCTGTCTGTCTCGGTGTCTCTCTGTTTCTCTATCTGGTTTTCTGTCTGTCTGTCTCGGTGTCTCTCTGTTTCACTATCTGGTTTTCTCTCTGTCTGTCTCGGTGTCTCTCTGTTTCTCTGTCTGGTTTTCTGTCTGTCTGTCTCAATGTCTCTCTGTTTCTCTATCTGGTTTTCTGTCTGTCTGTCTCGGTGTCTCTCTGTTTCTCGATCTAGATTTCTGTCTGTCTCGGTGTCTCTCTGTTTCTCTATCTGGTTTTCTGTCTGTCAGTCTCGGTGTCTCTCTGTTTCTCTATCTGGTTTTCTGTCTGTCTGTCTCGGTGTCTCTCTGTTTCACTATCTGGTTTTCTCTCTGTCTGTCTCGGTGTCTCTCTGTTTCTCTGTCTGGTTTTCTGTCTGTCTGTCTCAATGTCTCTCTGTTTCTCTATCTGGTTTTCTGTCTGTCTGTCTCGGTGTCTCTCTGTTTCTCGATCTAGATTTCTGTCTGTCTCGGTGTCTCTCTGTTTCTCTATCTGGTTTTCTGTCTGTCAGTCTCGGTGTCTCTCTGTTTCTCTATCTGGTTTTCTTTCTGTCTGGCTCGGTGTCTCTGTTTCCCTATCTGGTTATCTGTCTGTCTCGATGTCCCTGTTTCTCTATCTGGTTATCTGTCTGTCTGTCTCGGTGTCTCTGTTTCTCTATTAGGTTTTCTGTCTGTCTCGGTGTCTCTCTGTTTCTCGCTCTGATTTTCTTTCTGTCTGTCTTGGTGTCTCTCTGTTTCTCTATCTGGTTTTCTCTGTCTCGATGTCTGTCTGTTTCTCTATCTGGTTTTCTGTCTGTCTCGGTGTCTCTCTGTTTCTCTATCTGGTTATCTGTCTGTCTCGGTGTCTCTCTGTTTCTCTATCTGGTTTTCTGTCTGTCTTGGTGTCTCTCTGTTTCTCTACCTGGTTTTCTGTCTGTCTGTCTCGGTGTCTCTGTTTCTCTATCTGGTGTTCGGTCTGTCTCGATGTGTCTCTGTTTCTCTATCTGGTTTTCTGTCTGTCTGTCTCGGTGTCTCTCTGTTTCTCTATCTGGTTTTCTGTCTGTCTGTCTCGGTGTCTCTATGTCTCTATCTGGTTATCTGTCTGTCTGTCTCGGTGTCTCTGTGTCTCTATCTGGTTATCTGTCTGTCTGTCTCGGTGTCTCTGTTTCTCTATCTGGTTTTCTGTCTGTCTCGGTGTCTCTCTGTTTCTCGCTCTGATTTTCTTTCTGTCTGTCTCGGTGTCTCTCTGTTTCTCTATCTGGTTATCTGTCTGTCTGTCTCGGTGTCTCTGTTTCTCTATCTGGTTTTCTGTCTGACTCGGTGTCTCTGTTTCATCTATCTGGTTTTCTGTCTGTCTTGGTGTGTCTCTGTTTCTCTATCTGGTTTTCTGGCTGTCTCGGTGTCTCTCTGTTTCTCTATCTGGTTTTCTGTCTGTCTGTCTCGGTGTCTCTCTGTTTCTCTATCTGGTTTTCTGTCTGTCTCGGTGTCTCTGTTTCTCTATCTGCTTTTCTGTCTGTCTCGGTGTCTCTCTGTTTCTCTATCTGGTTTTCTGTCTGTCTCGGTGTCTCTGTTTCTCTATCTGGTTTTCTGTCTGTCTCGGTGTCTCTGTTTCTCTATCTGGTTTTCTGGCTGTCTCAGTGTCTCTCTGTTTCTCTATCTGGTTTTCTGTCTGTCTGTCTCGGTGTCTCTCTGTTTCTCTATCTGGTTTTCTGTCTGTCTGTCTCGGTGTCTCTCTGTTTCTCTGTCTCGTTTTCTGTCTGTCTGTCTCGATGTGTCTCTGTTTCTCTATCTGGTTTTCTGTCTGTCTGTCTCGGTGTCTCTCTGTTTCTCTATCTGGTTTTCTGTCTGTCTCGGTGTCTCTCTGTCTCTCTATCTAGTTTTCTGTCTGTCTGTCTCGGTGTCTCTCGGTTTCTCTATCTGGTTTTCTGTCTGTCTCGGTGTCTCTCTGTTTCTCCATCTGGTTTTCTGTCTGTCTCGGTGTCTCTCTGTTTCTCTATCTGGTTTTCTGTCTGTCTGTCGCGGTGTCTCTCTGTTTTTCTATCTGGTTTTCTGTCTGTCTGTCTCGATGTGTCTCTCTTTCTCTATCTGGTTTTCTGTCTGTCTGTCTCGGTGTCTCTCTGTTTCTCTATCTGGTTTTCTGTCTGTCTCGGTGTCTCTCTGTTTCTCTATCTGGTTTTCTGTCTGTCTGTCTCGGTGTCTCTGTTTCTCTATCTGGTTTTCTCTGTCTCGGTGTCTCTGTTTTTCTATCTGGTTTTCTGTCTGTCTGTCTCGATGTGTCTCTGTTTCTCTATCTGGTTTTCTGTCTGTCTGTCTCGGTGTCTCTCTGTTTCTCTGTCTGGTTTTCTGTCTGTCTCGGTGTCTCTGTTTCTCTATCTGGTTTTCTGTCTGTCTCGGTGTCTCTGTTTCTCTATCTGGTTTTCTGGCTGTCTCGGTGTCTCTCTGTTTCTCTATCTGGTTTTCTGTCTGTCTATCTCGGTGTCTCTCTGTTTCTCTATCTGGTTTTCTGTCTGTCTGTCTCGGTGTCTCTCTGTTTCTCTGTCTGGTTTTCTTTCTGTCTGTCTCGATGTGACTCTGTTTCTCTATCTGGTTTTCTGTCTGTCTGTCTCGGTGTCTCTCTGTTTCTCCATCTGGTTTTCTGTCTGTCTTGGTGTCTCTAGGTTTCTCTATCTGGTTTTCTTTCTATCTGTCTCGATGTGTCTCTGTTTCTCTATCTGGTTTTCTGTCTGTCTCGGTGTCTCTCTCTTTCTCTATCTGGTTTTCTGTCTGTCTGCCTCGGTGTCTCTCTGTTTCTCTATCTGGTTTTCTGTCTGTCTTGGTGTCTCTCGGTTTCTCTATCTGGTTTTCTGTCTGTCTGTCTCGATGTGTCTCTGTTTCTCTATCTGGTTTTCTGTCTGTCTCGGTGTCTCACTGTTTCTCTATCTGGTTTTCTGTCTGTCTCGGTGTCTCTCTGTCTCTCTATCTAGTTTTCTGTCTGTCTGTCTCGGTGTCTCTCGGTTTCTCTATCTGGTTTTCTGTCTGTCTGTCTCGGTGCGTCTGTTTCTCTATCTGGTTTTCTGTCTGTCTCAATGTCTCTCTGTTTCTCTATCTGGTTTTCTGTCTGTCTCGGTGTCTCTCTGTTTGTCAATCTGGTTTTCTGTCTGTCTCGGTGTCTGTTTCTCCACCTGGTTTTCTGTGTGTCTGTCTCGGTGTCTCTCTGTTTCTGTATCTGGTTTTCTGTCCTTCTCGGTGTCTCTCTGTTTCTCTACCTGGTATTCTGTCTGTCTGTCTCGGTGTCTCTGTTTCTCAATCTGGTTTTCTGTCTGCCTGTCTCGATGTCTCTCTGTTTCTCTTTCTGGTTTTCTGTCTGTCTGTCTCGGTGTCTCTCTGTTTCTCTTTCTGGTTTTCTGTCTGTCTGTCTCGGTGTCTCTCTGTTTCTCTGTCTGGTTTTCTGTCTGTCTGTCTCGGTGTGTCTGTTTCTCTATCTGGTTTTCTGTCTGTCTGTCTCGGTGTGTCTGTTTCTCTATCTGGTTTTCTGTCTGTCTCAATGTCTCTCTGTTTCTCTATCTGGTTTTCTGTCTGTCTCGGTGTCTCTCTGTTTCTCTATCTGGTTTTCTGTCTGTCTGTCTCGGTGTCTCTCTGTTTCACCATCTGGTTTTCTGTCTGTCTGTCTCGGTGTCTCTCTGTTTCTCTATCTGGTTTTCTGTCTGTCTGTCTCGGTGTCTCTCTGTTTCACCATCTGGTTTTCTGTCTGTCTGTCTCGGTGTCTCTCTGTTTCACCATCTGGTTTTCTGTCTGTCTGTCTCGGTGTCTCTCTGTTTCTCTATCTGGTTTTCTGTCTGTCTGTCTCGGTGTCTCTCTGTTTCACTATCTGGTTTTCTCTCTGTCTGTCTCGGTGTCGCTCTGTTTCACTATCTGGTTTTCTGCCTGTCTCGGTGTCTCTCTGTTTCTCTGTCTGGTTTTCTGTCTGTCTGTCTCAATGTCTCTCTGTTTCTCTATTTGGTTTTCTGTCTGTCTGTCTCGGTGTCTCTCTGTTTCTCGATCTAGTTTTCTGTCTGTCTCGGTGTCTCTCTGTTTCTCTATCTGGTTTTCTGTCTGTCTGTCTCAATGTCTCTCTGTTTCTCTATCTGGTTTTCTGTCTGTCTGTCTCGGTGTCTCTCTGTTTCTCGATCTAGTTTTCTGTCTGTCTCGGTGTCTCTCTGTTTCTCTATCTGATTTTCTTTCTGTCTGGCTCGGTGTCTCTGTTTCCCTATCTGGTTATCTGTCTGTCTCGATGTCCCTGTTTCTCTATCTGGTTATCTGTCTGTCTGTCTCGGTGTCTCTGTTTCTCTATCTGGTTTTCTGTCTGTCTCGGTTTCTCTCTGTTTCTCGCTCTGATTTTCTTTCTGTCTGTCTTGGTGTCTCTCTGTTTCTCTATCTGGTTTTCTCTGTCTCGATGTCTGTCTGTTTCTCTATCTGGTTTTCTGTCTGTCTGTCTCTGTGTCTCTGTTTCTCTACCTGGTTTTCTGTCTGTCTCGGTGTCTCTCTGTTTCTCTATCTGGTTATCTGGCTGTCTCGGTGTCTCTCTGTTTCTCTACCTGGTTTTCTGTCTGTCTCGGTGTCTCTCTGTTTCTCGCTCTGATTTTCTTTCTGTCTGTCTCGGTGTCTCTCTGTTTCTCTATCTGGTTATCTGTCTGTCTGTCTCGGTGTCTCTGTTTCTCTATCTGGTTTTCTGTCTGACTCGGTGTCTCTGTTTCTCTATCTGGTTTTCTGTCTGTCTGTCTCGGTGTCTCTCTGTTTCTCTATCTGGTTTTCTGTCTGTCTCGGTGTCTCTGTTTCTCTATCTGGTTTTCTGTCTGTCTCGGTGTCTCTCTGTTTCTCTATCTGGTTTTCTGTCTGTCTCTGTATCTGTTTCTCTATCTGGTTTTCTGTCTGTCTCGGTGTCTCTCTGTTTCTCTATCTGGTTTTCTGTCTGTCTCGGTGTCTCTCTGTTTCTCTATCTGGTTTTCTGGCTGTCTCGGTGTCTCTCTGTTTCTCTATCTGGTTTTCTGTCTGTCTGTCTCGGTGTCTCTCTGTTTCTCTATCTGGTTTTCTGTCTGTCTGTCTCGGTGTCTCACTGTTTCTCTGTCTGGTTTTCTGTCTGTCTGTCTCGATGTGTCTCTGTTTCTCTATCTGGTTTTCTGTCTGTCTCGGTGTCTCTATGTCTCTATCTGGTTATCTGTCTGTCTGTCTCGGTGTCTCTCTGTTTCTCGCTCTGATTTTCTGTCTGTCTGTCTCGGTGTCTCTCTGTTTCTCTATCTGGTTATCTGTCTGTCTGTCTCGGTGTCTCTGTTTCTCTATCTGGTTTTCTGTCTGACTCGGTGTCTCTGTTTCTCTATCTGGTTTTCTGTCTGTCTTGGTGTGTCTCTGTTTCTCTATCTGGTTTTCTGGCTGTCTCGGTGTCTCTCTGTTTCTCTATCTGGTTTTCTGTCTGTCTCGGTGTCTCTGTTTCTCTATCTGGTTTTCTGTCTGTCTGTCTCGGTGTCTCTCTGTTTCTCTATCTGGTTTTCTGTCTGTCTGTCTCGGTGTTTCTCTGTTTCTCTATCTGGTTTTCTGTCTGGCTCGGTGTCTCTGTTTCTCTATCTGGTTTTCTGTCTGTCTCGGTGTCTCTCTGTTTCTCTATCTGGTTTTCTGTCTGTCTCGGTGTCTCTGTTTCTCTATCTGGTTTTCTGTCTGTCTCGGTGTCTCTGTTTCTCTATCTGGTTTTCTGGCTGTCTCGGTGTCTCTCTGTTTCTCTATCTGGTTTTCTGTCTGTCTGTCTCGGTGTCTCTCTGTTTCTCTATCTGGTTTTCTGTTTTCTGTCTCGGTGTCTCACTGTTTCTCTGTCTGGTTTTCTGTCTGTCTGTCTCGATGTGTCTCTGTTTCTCTATCTGGTTTTCTGTCTGACTCGGTGTCTCTTTTTCTCTATCTGGTTTTCTGTCTGTCTTGGTGTGTCTCTGTTTCTCTATCTGGTTTTCTGGCTGTCTCGGTGTCTCTCTGTTTCTCTATCTGGTTTTCTGGCTGTCTCGGTGTCTCTCTGTTTCTCTATCTGGTTTTCTGTCTGTCTGTCTCGGTGTCTCTCTGTTTCTCTATCTGGTTTTCTGTCTGTCTGTCTCGGTGTCTCTCTGTTTCTCTGTCTGTTTTTCTGTCTGTCTGTCTCGATGTGTCTCTGTTTCTCTATCTGATTTTCTGTCTGTCTGTCTCGGTGTCTCTCTGTTTCTCTATCTGGTTTTCTGTCTGCCTCGGTGTCTCTCTGTCTCTCTATCTAGTTTTCTATCTGTCTGTCTCGGTGTCTCTCGGTTTCTCTATCTGGTTTTCTGTCTGTCTCGGTGTCTCTCTGTTTCTCTATCTGGTTTTCTGTCTGTCTCGGTGTCTCTCTGTTTCTCTATCTGGTTTTCTGTCTGTCTGTCGCGGTGTCTCTCTGTTTTTCTATCTGGTTTTCTGTCTGTCTGTCTCGATGTGTCTCTCTTCCTCTATCTGGTTTTCTGTCTGTCTGTCTCGGTGTCTCTCTGTTTCTCTATCTGGTTTTCTGTCTGTCTGTCTCGGTGTCTCTCTGTTTCTCTATCTGGTTTTCTGTCTGTCTGTCTCGGTCTCTCTTTTTCTCTATCTGGTTTTCTCTGTCTCGGTGTCTCTGTTTTTCTATCTGGTTTTCTGTCTGTCTGTCTCGATGTGTCTCTGTTTCTCTATCTGGTTTTCTGTCTGTCTGTCTCGGTGTCTCTCTGTTTCTCTATCTGGTTTTCTGTCTGTCTCGGTGTCTCTGTTTCTCTATCTGCTTTTCTGTCTGTATCGGTGTCTCTGTTTCTCTATCTGGCTTTCTGGCTGTCTCGGTGTCTCTCTGTTTCTCTATCTGGTTTTCTGTCTGTCTGTCTCGGTGTCTCTCTGTTTCTCTATCTGGTTTTCTGTCTGTCTGTCTCGGTGTCTCTCTGTTTCTCGCTCTGATTTTCTGTCTGTCTGTCTCGGTGTCTCTCTGTTTCTCTATCTGGTTATCTGTCTGTCTGTCTCGGTGTCTCTGTTTCTCTATCTGGTTTTCTGTCTGACTCGGTGTCTCTGTTTCTCTATCTGGTTTTCTGTCTGTCTTGGTGTGTCTCTGTTTCTCTATCTGGTTTTCTGGCTGTCTCGGTGTCTCTCTGTTTCTCTATCTGGTTTTCTGTCTGTCTCGGTGTCTCTGTTTCTCTATCTGGTTTTCTGTCTGTCTGTCTCGGTGTCTCTCTGTTTCTCTATCTGGTTTTCTGTCTGTCTGTCTCGGTGTTTCTCTGTTTCTCTATCTGGTTTTCTGTCTGGCTCGGTGTCTCTGTTTCTCTATCTGGTTTTCTGTCTGTCTCGGTGTCTCTCTGTTTCTCTATCTGGTTTTCTGTCTGTCTCGGTGTCTCTGTTTCTCTATCTGGTTTTCTGTCTGTCTCGGTGTCTCTGTTTCTCTATCTGGTTTTCTGGCTGTCTCGGTGTCTCTCTGTTTCTCTATCTGGTTTTCTGTCTGTCTGTCTCGGTGTCTCTCTGTTTCTCTATCTGGTTTTCTGTTTTCTGTCTCGGTGTCTCACTGTTTCTCTGTCTGGTTTTCTGTCTGTCTGTCTCGATGTGTCTCTGTTTCTCTATCTGGTTTTCTGTCTGACTCGGTGTCTCTTTTTCTCTATCTGGTTTTCTGTCTGTCTTGGTGTGTCTCTGTTTCTCTATCTGGTTTTCTGGCTGTCTCGGTGTCTCTCTGTTTCTCTATCTGGTTTTCTGGCTGTCTCGGTGTCTCTCTGTTTCTCTATCTGGTTTTCTGTCTGTCTGTCTCGGTGTCTCTCTGTTTCTCTATCTGGTTTTCTGTCTGTCTGTCTCGGTGTCTCTCTGTTTCTCTGTCTGTTTTTCTGTCTGTCTGTCTCGATGTGTCTCTGTTTCTCTATCTGATTTTCTGTCTGTCTGTCTCGGTGTCTCTCTGTTTCTCTATCTGGTTTTCTGTCTGCCTCGGTGTCTCTCTGTCTCTCTATCTAGTTTTCTATCTGTCTGTCTCGGTGTCTCTCGGTTTCTCTATCTGGTTTTCTGTCTGTCTCGGTGTCTCTCTGTTTCTCTATCTGGTTTTCTGTCTGTCTCGGTGTCTCTCTGTTTCTCTATCTGGTTTTCTGTCTGTCTGTCGCGGTGTCTCTCTGTTTTTCTATCTGGTTTTCTGTCTGTCTGTCTCGATGTGTCTCTCTTCCTCTATCTGGTTTTCTGTCTGTCTGTCTCGGTGTCTCTCTGTTTCTCTATCTGGTTTTCTGTCTGTCTGTCTCGGTGTCTCTCTGTTTCTCTATCTGGTTTTCTGTCTGTCTGTCTCGGTCTCTCTTTTTCTCTATCTGGTTTTCTCTGTCTCGGTGTCTCTGTTTTTCTATCTGGTTTTCTGTCTGTCTGTCTCGATGTGTCTCTGTTTCTCTATCTGGTTTTCTGTCTGTCTGTCTCGGTGTCTCTCTGTTTCTCTATCTGGTTTTCTGTCTGTCTCGGTGTCTCTGTTTCTCTATCTGCTTTTCTGTCTGTATCGGTGTCTCTGTTTCTCTATCTGGCTTTCTGGCTGTCTCGGTGTCTCTCTGTTTCTCTATCTGGTTTTCTGTCTGTCTGTCTCGGTGTCTCTCTGTTTCTCTATCTGGTTTTCTGTCTGTCTGTCTCGGTGTCTCTCTGTTTCTCTGTCTGGTTTTCTTTCTGTCTGTCTCGATGTGTCTCTGTTTCTCTATCTGGTTTTCTGTCTGTCTGTCTCGGTGTCTTTCTGTTTCTCTATCTGGTTTTCTGTCTGTCTTGGTGTCTCTCGGTTTCTCTATCTGGTTTTCTGTCTGTCTGTCTCGATGTGTCTCTGTTTCTCTATCTGGTTTTCTGTCTATCTCGGTGTCTCTCTGTTTCTCTATCTGGTTATCTGTCTGTCTGTCTCGGTGTCTCTGTTTCTCTATCTGGTTTTCTGTCTGACTCGGTGTCTCTGTTTCTCTATCTGGTTTTCTGTCTGTCTTGGTGTGTCTCTGTTTCTCTATCTGGTTTTCTGGCTGTCTCGGTGTCTCTCTGTTTCTCTATCTGGTTTTCTGTCTGTCTCGGTGTCTCTGTTTCTCTATCTGGTTTTCTGTCTGTCTGTCTCGGTGTCTCTCTGTTTCTCTATCTGGTTTTCTGTCTGTCTGTCTCGGTGTCTCTCTGTTTCTCTATCTGGTTTTCTGTCTGGCTCGGTGTCTCTGTTTCTCTATCTGGTTTTCTGTCTGTCTCGGTGTCTCTCTGTTTATCTATCTGGTTTTCTGTCTGTCTCGGTGTCTCTGTTTCTCTATCTGGTTTTCTGTCTGTCTCGGTGTCTCTGTTTCTCTATCTGGTTTTCTGGCTGTCTCGGTGTCTCTCTGTTTCTCTATCTGGTTTTCTGTCTGTCTGTCTCGGTGTCTCTCTGTTTCTCTATCTGGTTTTCTGTCTGTCTGTCTCGGTGTCTCACTGTTTCTCTGTCTGTTTTTCTGTCTGTCTGTCTCGATGTGTCTCTGTTTCTCTATCTGGTTTTCTGTCTGTCTGTCTCGGTGTCTCTCTGTTTCTCTATCTGGTTTTCTGTCTGCCTCGGTGTCTCTCTGTCTCTCTATCTAGTTTTCTGTCTGTCTGTCTCGGTGTCTCTCGGTTTCTCTATCTGGTTTTCTGTCTGTCTCGGTGTCTCTCTGTTTCTCTATCTGGTTTTCTGTCTGTCTCGGTGTCTCTCTGTTTCTCTATCTGGTTTTCTGTCTGTCTGTCGCGGTGTCTCTCTGTTTTTCTATCTGGTTTTCTGTCTGTCTGTCTCGATGTGTCTCTCTTTCTCTATCTGGTTTTCTGTCTGTCTGTCTCGGTGTCTCTCTGTTTCTCTATCTGGTTTTCTGTCTGTCTGTCTCGGTATCTCTCTGTTTCTCTATCTGGTTTTCTGTCTGTCTGTCTCGGTCTCTCTTTTTCTCTATCTGGTTTTCTCTGTCTCGGTGTCTCTGTTTTTCTATCTGGTTTTCTGTCTGTCTGTCTCGATGTGTCTCTGTTTCTCTATCTGGTTTTCTGTCTGTCTGTCTCGGTGTCTCTCTGTTTCTCTATCTGGTTTTCTGTCTGTCTCGGTGTCTCTGTTTCTCTATCTGGTTTTCTGTCTGTATCGGTGTCTCTGTTTCTCTATCTGGCTTTCTGGCTGTCTCGGTGTCTCTCTGTTTCTCTATCTGGTTTTCTGTCTGTCTGTCTCGGTGTCTCTCTGTTTCTCTATCTGGTTTTCTGTCTGTCTGTCTCGGTGTCTCTCTGTTTCTCTGTCTGGTTTTCTTTCTGTCTGTCTCGATGTGTCTCTGTTTCTCTATCTGGTTTTCTGTCTGTCTGTCTCGGTGTCTTTCTGTTTCTCTATCTGGTTTTCTGTCTGTCTTGGTGTCTCTCGGTTTCTCTATCTGGATTTCTGTCTGTCTGTCTCGATGTGTCTCTGTTTCTCTATCTGGTTTTCTGTCTATCTCGGTGTCTCTCTGTTTCTCTATCTGGTTTTCTTTCTGTCTGCCTCGGTGTCTCTCTGTTTCTCTATCTGGTTTTCTGTCTGTCTTGGTGTCTCTCGGTTTCTCTATCTGGTTTTCTGTCTGTCTGTCTCGATGTGTCTCTGTTTCTCTATCTGGTTTTCTGTCTGTCTCGGTGTCTCTCTGTTTCTCTATCTGGTTTTCTGTCTGTCTCGGTGTCTCTCTGTCTCTCTATCTAGTTTTCTGTCTGTCTGTCTCGGTGTCTCTCGGTTTCTCTATCTGGTTTTCTGTCTGTCTGTCTCGGTGTGTCTGTTTCTCTATCAGGTTTTCTGTCTGTCTGTCTCGGTGTGTCTGTTTCTCTATCTGGTTTTCTGTCTGTCTCAATGTCTCTCTGTTTCTCTATCTAGTTTTCTGTCTGTCTGTCTCGGTGTGTCTGTTTCTCTATCTGGTTTTCTGTCTGTCTCAATGTCTCTCTGTTTCTCTATCTGGTTTTCTGTCTGTCTCGGTGTCTCTCTGTTTCTCTATCTGGTTTTCTGTCTGTCTGTCTCGGTGTCTCTCTGTTTCACCATCTGGTTTTCTGTCTGTCTGTCTCGGTGTCTCTCTGTTTCTCTATCTGGTTTTCTGTCTGTCTGTCTCGGTGTCTCTCTGTTTCATCATCTGGTTTTCTGTCTGTCTGTCTCGGTGTCTCTCTGTTTCACCATCTGGTTTTCTGTCTGTCTGTCTCGGTGTCTCTCTGTTTCTCTATCTGGTTTTATGTCTGTCTGTCTCGGTGTCTCTCTGTTTCACTATCTGGTTTTCTCTCTGTCTGTCTCGGTGTCGCTCTGTTTCACTATCTGGTTTTCTGTCTGTCTCGGTGTCTCTCTCTTTCTCTGTCTGGTTTTCTGTCTGTCTGTCTCAATGTCTCTCTGTTTCTCTATCTGGTTTTCTGTCTGTCTGTCTCGGTGTCTCTCTGTTTCTCGATCTAGTTTTCTGTCTGTCTCGGTGTCTCTCTGTTTCTCTATCTGGTTTTCTGTCTGTCTGTCTCGGTGTCTCTCTGTTTCCCTATCTGGTTATCTGTCTGTCTCGATGTCCCTGTTTCTCTATCTGGTTATCTGTCTGTCTGTCTCGGTGTCTCTGTTTCTCGCTCTGATTTTCTTTCTGTCTGTCTTGGTGTCTCTCTGTTTCTCTATCTGGTTTTCTGTCTGTCTCGGTGTCTCTCTGTTTCTCTATCTGGTTATCTGGCTGTCTCGGTGTCTCTCTGTTTCTCTACCTGGTTTTCTGTCTGTCTGTCTCGGTGTCTCTGTTTCTCTATCTGGTTTTCTGTCTGTCTGTCTCGGTGTCTCTCTGTTTCTCTATCTGGTTTTCTGTCTGTCTGTCTCGGTGTCTCTGTTTCTCTATCTGGTTATCTGTCTGTCTGTCTCGGTGTCTCTGTTTCTCTATCTGGTTTTCTGTCTGTCTCGGTGTCTCTCTGTTTCTCGCTCTGATTTTCTGTCTGTCTGTCTCGGTGTCTCTCTGTTTCTCTATCTGGTTATCTGTCTGACTGTCTCGGTGTCTCTGTTTCTCTATCTGGTTTTCTGTCTGACTCGGTGTCTCTGTTTCTCTATCTGGTTTTCTGTCTGTCTTGGTGTGTCTCTGTTTCTCTATCTGGTTTTCTGGCTGTCTCGGTGTCTCTCTGTTTCTCTATCTGGTTTTCTGTCTGTCTCGGTGTCTCTGTTTCTCTATCTGGTTTTCTGTCTGTCTGTCTCGGTGTCTCTCTGTTTCTCTATCTGGTTTTCTGTCTGTCTGTCTCGGTGTCTCTCTGTTTCTCTATCTGGTTTTCTGTCTGTCTCGGTGTCTCTGTTTCTCTATCTGGTTATCTGTCTGTCTCGGTGTCTCTCTGTTTCTCTATCTGGTTTTCTGTCTGTCTCGGTGTCTCTGTTTCTCTATCTGGTTTTCTGTCTGTCTCGGTGTCTCTGTTTCTCTATATGGTTTTCTGGCTGTCTCGGTGTCTCTCTGTTTCTCTATCTGGTTTTCTGTCTGTCTGTCTCGGTGTCTCTCTGTTTCTCTATCTGGTTTTCTGTCTGTCTGTCTCGGTGTCTCACTGTTTCTCTGTCTGGTTTTCTGTCTGTCTGTCTCGATGTGTCTCTGTTTCTCTATCTGGTTTTCTGTCTGACTCGGTGTCTCTTTTTCTCTATCTGGTTTTCTGTCTGTCTTGGTGTGTCTCTGTTTCTCTATCTGGTTTTCTGGCTGTCTCGGTGTCTCTCTGTTTCTCTATCTGGTTTTCTGTCTGTCTGTCTCGGTGTCTCTCTGTTTCTCTATCTGGTTTTCTGTCTGTCTCGGTGTCTCTGTTTCTCTATCTTGTTTTCTGTCTGTCTCGGTGTGTCTCTGTTTCTCTATCTGGTTTTCTGGCTGTCTCGGTGTCTCTCTGTTTCTCTATCTGGTTTTCTGTCTGTCTGTCTCGGTGTCTCTCTGTTTCTCTATCTGGTTTTCTGTCTGCCTCGGTGTCTCTCTGTCTCTCTATCTAGTTTTCTGTCTGTCTGTCTCGGTGTCTCTCTGTTTCTCTATCTGGTTTTCTGTCTGTCTCGGTGTCTCTCTGTTTCTCTATCTGGTTTTCTGTCTGTCTCGGTGTCTCTCTGTTTCTCTATCTGGTTTTCTGTCTGTCTCGGTGTCTCTCTGTTTCTCTATCTGGTTTTCTGTCTGTCTGGCGCGGTGTCTCTCTGTTTTTCTATCTGGTTTTCTGTCTGTCTGTCTTGATGTGTCTCTCTTTCTCTATCTGGTTTTCTGTCTGTCTGTCTCGGTGTCTCTCTGTTTCTCTATCTGGTTTTCTGTCTGTCTGTCTCGGTGTCTCTCTGTTTCTCTATCTGGTTTTCTGTCTGTCTGTCTCGGTGTCTCTGTTTCTCTATCTGGTTTTCTCTGTCTCGGTGTGTCTGTTTTTCTATCTGGTTTTCTGTCTGTCTGTCTCGATGTGTCTCTGTTTCTCTATCTGGTTTTCTGTCTGTCTGTCTCGGTGTCTCTCTGTTTCTCTATCTGGTTTTCTGTCTGTCTCGGTGTCTCTGTTTCTCTATCTGGTTTTCTATCTGTCTCGGTGTCTCTGTTTCTCTATCTGGTTTTCTGGCTGTCTCGGTGTCTCTCTGTTTCTCTATCTGGTTTTCTGTCTGTCTGTCTCGGTGTCTCTCTGTTTCTCTATCTGGTTTTCTGTCTGTCTGTCTCGGTGTCTCTCTGTTTCTCTGTCTGGTTTTCTTTCTGTCTGTCTCGATGTGTCTCTGTTTCTCTATCTGGTTTTCTGTCTGTCTGTCTCGGTGTCTCTCTGTTTCTCTATCTGGTTTTCTGTCTGTCTCGGTGTCTCTGTTTCTCTATCTTGTTTTCTGTCTGTCTCGGTGTCTCTCTGTTTCTCTATCTGGTTTTCTGTCTGTCTTGGTGTGTCTCTGTTTCTCTATCTGGTTTTCTGGCTGTCTCGGTGTCTCTCTGTTTCTCTATCTGGTTTTCTGTCTGTCTGTCTCGGTGTCTCTCTGTTTCTCTATCTGGTTTTCTGTGTGTCTGTCTCGGTGTCTCTCTGTTTCTCTGTCTGGTTTTCTGTCTGTCTGTCTCGATGTGTCTCTGTTTCTCTATCTGGTTTTCTGTCTGTCTGTCTCGGTGTCTCTCTGTTTCTCTATCTGGTTTTCTGTCTGCCTCGGTGTCTCTCTGTCTCTCTATCTAGTTTTATGTCTGTCTGTCTCGGTGTCTCTCGGTTTCTCTATCTGGTTTTCTGTCTGTCTCGGTGTCTCTCTGTTTCTCTATCTGGTTTTCTGTCTGTCTCGGTGTCTCTGTGTTTCTCTATCTGGTTTTCTGTCTGTCTGGCGCGGTGTCTCTCTGTTTCTCTATCTGGTTTTCTGTCTGTCTGTCTCGGTGTCTCTCTGTTTCTCTATCTGGTTTTCTGTCTGTCTGTCACGGTGTCTCTGTTTCTCTATCTGGTTTTCTCTCTCTCGGTGTGTCTGTTTTTCTATCTGGTTTTCTGCCTGTCTGTCTCGATGTGTCTCTGTTTCTCTATCTGGTTTTCTGTCTGTCTGTCTCGGTGTCTCTCTGTTTCTCTATCTGGTTTTCTGTCTGTCTCGGTGTCTCTGTTTCTCTATCTGGTTTTCTGTCTGTCTCGGTGTCTCTGTTTCTCTATCTGGTTTTCTGGCTGTCTCGGTGTCTCTCTGTTTCTCTATCTGGTTTTCTGTCTGTCTGTCTCGGTGTCTCTCTGTTTCTCTATCTGGTTTTCTGTCTGTCTGTCTCGGTGTCTCTCTGTTTCTCTGTCTGGTTTTCTTTCTGTCTGTCTCGATGTGTCTCTGTTTCTCTATCTGGTTTTCTGTCTGTCTGTCTCGGTGTCTTTCTGTTTCTCTATCTGGTTTTCTGTCTGTCTTGGTGTCTCTCGGTTTCTCTATCTGGTTTTCTGTCTGTCTGTCTCGATGTGTCTCTGTTTCTCTATCTGGTATTCTGTCTGTCTCGGTGACTCTCTGTTTCTCTATCTGGTTTTCTGTCTGTCTGCCTCGGTGTCTCTCTGTTTCTCTATCTGGTTTTCTGTCTGTCTTGGTGTCTCTCGGTTTCTCTATCTGGTTTTCTGTCTGTCTGTCTCGATGTGTCTCTGTTTCTCTATCTGGTTTTCTGTCTGTCTCGGTGTCTCTCTGTTTCTCTATCTGGTTTTCTGTCTGTCTCGGTGTCTCTCTGTCTCTCTATCTAGTTTTCTGTCTGTCTGTCTCGGTGTCTCTCGGTTTCTCTATCTGGTTTTCTGTCTGTCTGTCTCGGTGTGTCTGTTTCTCTATCTGGTTTTCTGTCTGTCTGTCTCAGTGTGTCTGTTTCTCTATCTGGTTTTCTGTCTGTCTCAATGTCTCTCTGTTTCTCTATCTAGTTTTCTGTCTGTCTCGGTGTCTCTGTTTGTCAATCTGGTTTTCCGTCTGTCTCGGTGTCTGTTTCTCTACCTGGTTTTCTGTCTGTCTGTCTCGATGTGTCTGTTTCTCTATCTGGTTTTCTGTCTGTCTGTCTCGGTGTGTCTGTTTCTCTATCTGGTTTTCTGTCTGTCTCAATGTCTCTCTGTTTCTCTATCTAGTTTTCTGTCTGTCTCGGTGTCTCTCTGTTTGTCAATCTGGTTTTCCGTCTGTCTCGGTGTCTGTTTCTCTACCTGGTTTTCTGTGTGTCTTTCTCGGTGTCTCTCTGTTTCTGTATCTAGTTTTCTGTCCTTCTCGGTGTCTCTCTGTTTCTCTATCTGGTATTCTGTCTGTCTGTCTCGGTGTCTCTATTTCTCGATCTGGTTTTCTGTCTGCCTGTCTCGATGTCTCTCTGTTTCTCTTTCTGGTTTTCTGTCTGTCTGTCTCGGTGTCTCTCTGTTTCTCTTTCTGGTTTTCTGTCTGTCTCGGTGTCTCTGTGTTTCTCTATCTGGTTTTCTGTCTGTCTGGCGCGGTGTCTCTCTGTTTCTCTATCTGGTTTTCTGTCTGTCTGTCTCGGTGTCTCTCTGTTTCTCTATCTGGTTTTCTGTCTGTCTGTCACGGTGTCTCTGTTTCTCTATCTGGTTTTCTCTCTCTCGGTGTGTCTGTTTTTCTATCTGGTTTTCTGCCTGTCTGTCTCGATGTGTCTCTGTTTCTCTATCTGGTTTTCTGTCTGTCTGTCTCGGTGTCTCTCTGTTTCTCTACCTGGTTTTCTGTGTGTCTGTCTCGGTGTCTCTCTGTTTCTGTATCTAGTTTTCTGTCCTTCTCGGTGTCTCTCTGTTTCTCTATCTGGTATTCTGTCTGTCTGTCTCGGTGTCTCTATTTCTCGATCTGGTTTTCTGTCTGCCTGTCTCGATGTCTCTCGGTTTCTCTATCTGGTTTTCTGTCTGTCTCGGTGTCTCTCTGTTTCTCTATCTGGTTTTCTGTCTGTCTCGGTGTCTCTGTGTTTCTCTATCTGGTTTTCTGTCTGTCTGGCGCGGTGTCTCTCTGTTTCTCTATCTGGTTTTCTGTCTGTCTGTCTCGGTGTCTCTCTGTTTCTCTATCTGGTTTTCTGTCTGTCTGTCACGGTGTCTCTGTTTCTCTATCTGGTTTTCTCTCTCTCGGTGTGTCTGTTTTTCTATCTGGTTTTCTGCCTGTCTGTCTCGATGTGTCTCTGTTTCTCTATCTGGTTTTCTGTCTGTCTGTCTCGGTGTCTCTCTGTTTCTCTATCTGGTTTTCTGTCTGTCTCGGTGTCTCTGTTTCTCTATCTGGTTTTCTGTCTGTCTCGGTGTCTCTGTTTCTCTATCTGGTTTTCTGGCTGTCTCGGTGTCTCTCTGTTTCTCTATCTGGTTTTCTGTCTGTCTGTCTCGGTGTCTCTCTGTTTCTCTATCTGGTTTTCTGTCTGTCTGTCTCGGTGTCTCTCTGTTTCTCTGTCTGGTTTTCTTTCTGTCTGTCTCGATGTGTCTCTGTTTCTCTATCTGGTTTTCTGTCTGTCTGTCTCGGTGTCTTTCTGTTTCTCTATCTGGTTTTCTGTCTGTCTTGGTGTCTCTCGGTTTCTCTATCTGGTTTTCTGTCTGTCTGTCTCGATGTGTCTCTGTTTCTCTATCTGGTATTCTGTCTGTCTCGGTGTCTCTCTGTTTCTCTATCTGGTTTTCTGTCTGTCTGCCTCGGTGTCTCTCTGTTTCTCTATCTGGTTTTCTGTCTGTCTTGGTGTCTCTCGGTTTCTCTATCTGGTTTTCTGTCTGTCTGTCTCGATGTGTCTCTGTTTCTCTATCTGGTTTTCTGTCTGTCTCGGTGTCTCTCTGTTTCTCTATCTGGTTTTCTGTCTGTCTCGGTGTCTCTCTGTCTCTCTATCTAGTTTTCTGTCTGTCTGTCTCGGTGTCTCTCGGTTTCTCTATCTGGTTTTCTGTCTGTCTGTCTCGGTGTGTCTGTTTCTCTATCTGGTTTTCTGTCTGTCTGTCTCAGTGTGTCTGTTTCTCTATCTGGTTTTCTGTCTGTCTCAATGTCTCTCTGTTTCTCTATCTAGTTTTCTGTCTGTCTCGGTGTCTCTGTTTGTCAATCTGGTTTTCCGTCTGTCTCGGTGTCTGTTTCTCTACCTGGTTTTCTGTCTGTCTGTCTCGATGTGTCTGTTTCTCTATCTGGTTTTCTGTCTGTCTGTCTCGGTGTGTCTGTTTCTCTATCTGGTTTTCTGTCTGTCTCAATGTCTCTCTGTTTCTCTATCTAGTTTTCTGTCTGTCTCGGTGTCTCTCTGTTTGTCAATCTGGTTTTCCGTCTGTCTCGGTGTCTGTTTCTCTACCTGGTTTTCTGTGTGTCTGTCTCGGTGTCTCTCTGTTTCTGTATCTAGTTTTCTGTCCTTCTCGGTGTCTCTCTGTTTCTCTATCTGGTATTCTGTCTGTCTGTCTCGGTGTCTCTATTTCTCGATCTGGTTTTCTGTCTGCCTGTCTCGATGTCTCTCTGTTTCTCTTTCTGGTTTTCTGTCTGTCTGTCTCGGTGTCTCTCTGTTTCTCTTTCTGGTTTTCTGTCTGTCTGTCTCGGTGTCTCTCTGTTTCTCTGTCTGGTTTTCTGTCTGTCTGTCTCGGTGTGTCTGTTTCTCTATCTGGTTTTCTGTCTGTCTGTCTCGGTGTCTCTGTTTCTCAATCTGGTTTTCTGTCTGTCTGTCTCGGTGTCTCT
Organism: Scyliorhinus torazame; assembly: GCF_047496885.1. NCBI lineage: Eukaryota > Metazoa > Chordata > Chondrichthyes > Carcharhiniformes > Scyliorhinidae > Scyliorhinus > Scyliorhinus torazame. Next base: position 337,226,485 of record NC_092709.1, read on the forward strand.
CTGTTTCTCTATCTGGTTTTCTGTCTGTCTGTCTCGGTGTCTCTCTGTTTCTCTATCTGGTTTTCTGTCTGTCTCGGTGTCTCTCTGTTTCTCTATCTGGTTTTCTGTCTGTCTCTGTTTCTGTTTCTCTATCTGGTTTTCTGTCTGTCTCGGTGTCTCTGTTTCTCTATCTGGTTTTCTGGCTGTCTCGGTGTCTCTCTGTTTCTCTATCTGGTTTTCTGTCTGTCTGTCTCGGTGTCTCTCTGTTTCTCTATCTGGTTTTCTGTCTGTCTGTCTCGGTGTCTCACTGTTTCTCTGTCTGGTTTACTGTCTGTCTGTCTCGGTGTCTCTCTGTTTCTCTATCTGGTTTTCTGTCTGTCTGCCTCGGTGTCTCTCTGTTTCTCTATCTAGTTTTCTGTCTGTCTCGGTTTCTCTATCTGGTTTCTGTCTGTCTGTCTCGATGTGTCTCTGTTTCTCTATCTGGTTTTCTGTCTGTCTCGGTGTCTCTCTGTTTCTCTATCTGGTTTTCTGTCTGTCTCGGTGTCTCTCTGTCTCTCTATCTAGTTTTCTGTCTGTCTGTCTCGGTGTCTCTCGGTTTCTCTATCTGGTTTTCTGTCTGTCTGTCTCGGTGTGTCTGTTTCTCTATCTGGTTTTCTGTCTGTCTGTCTCAGTGTGTCTGTTTCTCTATCTGGTTTTCTGTCTGTCTCAATGTCTCTCTGTTTCTCTATCTAGGTTTCTGTCTGTCCACGTGTCTCTCTGTTTGTCAATCTGGTTTTCCGTCTGTCTCGGTGTCTGTTTCTCTCCCTGGTTTTCTGTCTGTCTGTCTCGATGTGTCTGTTTCTCTATCTGGTTTTCTGTCTGTCTGTCTCGGTGTGTCTGTTTCTCTATCTGGTTTTCTGTCTGTCTCAATGTCTCTCTGTTTCTCTATCTAGTTTTCTGTCTGTCTCGGTGTCTCTCTGTTTGTCAATCTGGTTTTCCGTCTGTCTCGGTGTCTGTTTCTCTACCTGGTTTTCTGTGTGTCTGTCTCGGTGTCTCTCTGTTTCTGTACCTGGTTTTCTGTCCTTCTCGGTGTCTCTCTGTTTCTCTATCTGGTATTCTGTCTGTCTGTCTCGGTGTCTCTATTTCTCGATCTGGTTTTCTGTCTGCCTGTCTCGATGTCTCTCTGTTTCTCTTTCTGGTTTTCTGTCTGTCTGTCTCGGTGTCTCTCTGTTTCTCTTTCTGGTTTTCTGTCTGTCTGTCTCGGTGTCTCTCTGTTTCTCTGTCTGGTTTTCTGTCTGTCTGTCTCGGTGTGTCTGTTTCTCTATCTGGTTTTCTGTCTGTCTGTCTCGGTGTCTCTGTTTCTCTATCTATTTTCTGTCTGTCTGTCTCGGTGTCTCTCTGTTTCTCTATCTGGTTTTCTGTCTGTCTGTCTCGGTGTCTCTCTGTTTCTCTATCTGGTTTTCTGTCTGTCTCGGTGTCTCTCTGTTTCTCTATCTGGTTTTCTGTCTGTCTCTGTTTCTGTTTCTCTATCTGGTTTTCTGTCTGTCTCGGTGTCTCTGTTTCTCTATCTGGTTTTCTGGCTGTCTCGGTGTCTCTCTGTTTCTCTATCTGGTTTTCTGTCTGTCTGTCTCGGTGTCTCTCTGTTTCTCTATCTGGTTTTCTGTCTGTCTGTCTCGGTGTCTCACTGTTTCTCTGTCTGGTTTTCTGTCTGTCTGTCTCGATGTGTCTCTGTTTCTCTATCTGGTTTTCTGTCTGTCTCGGTGTCTCTATGTCTCTATCTGGTTATCTGTCTGTCTGTCTCGGTGTCTCTCTGTTTCTCGCTCTGATTTTCTGTCTGTCTGTCTCGGTGTCTCTCTGTTTCTCTATCTGGTTATCTGTCTGTCTGTCTCGGTGTCTCTGTTTCTCTATCTGGTTTTCTGTCTGACTCGGTGTCTCTGTTTCTCTATCTGGTTTTCTGTCTGTCTTGGTGTGTCTCTGTTTCTCTATCTGGTTTTCTGGCTGTCTCGGTGTCTCTCTGTTTCTCTATCTGGTTTTCTGTCTGTCTCGGTGTCTCTGTTTCTCTGTCTGGTTTTCTGTCTGTCTGTCTCGGTGTCTCTCTGTTTCTCTATCTGGTTTTCTGTCTGTCTGTCTCGGTGTCTCTCTGTTTCTCTATCTGGTTTTCTGTCTGGCTCGGTGTCTCTGTTTCTCTATCTGGTTTTCTGTCTGTCTCGGTGTCTCTCTGTTTCTCTACCTGTTTTTCTGTCTGTCTCGGTGTCTCTGTTTCTCTATCTGGTTTTCTGTCTGTCTCGGTGTCTCTGTTTCTTTATCTGGTTTTCTGGCTGTCTCGGTGTCTCTCTGTTTCTCTATCTGGTTTTCTGTCTGTCTGTCTCGGTGTCTCTCTGTTTCTCTATCTGGTTTTCTGTCTGTCTGTCTCGGTGTCTCACTGTTTCTCTGTCTGGTTTTCTGTCTGTCTGTCTCGATGTGTCTCTGTTTCTCTATCTGGTTTTCTGTCTGACTCGGTGTCTCTTTTTCTCTATCTGGTTTTCTGTCTGTCTGTCTCGGTGTCTCTGTTTCTCTATCTGGTTTTCTGTCTGTCTGTCTCGGTGTCTCTCTGTTTCTCTATCTGGTTTTCTGTCTGTCTGTCTCGGTGTCTCTCTGTTTCTCTATCTGGTTTTCTGTCTGTCTCGGTGTCTCTCTGTTTCTCTATCTGGTTTTGTGTCTGTCTCTGTTTCTGTTTCTCTCTCTGGTTTTCTGTCTGTCTCGGTGTCTCTGTTTCTCTATCTGGTTTTCTGGCTGTCTCGGTGTCTCTCTGTTTCTCTATCTGGTTTTCTGTCTGTCTATCTCGGTGTCTCTCTGTTTCTCTATCTGGTTTTCTGTCTGTCTGTCTCGGTGTCTCACTGTTTCTCTGTCTGGTTTTCTGTCTGTCTGTCTCGATGTGTCTCTGTTTCTCTATCTGGTTTTCTGTCTGTCTCGGTGTCTCTATGTCTCTATCTGGTTATCTGTCTGTCTGTCTCGGTGTCTCTCTGTTTCTCGCTCTGATTTTCTGTCTGTCTGTCTCGGTGTCTCTCTGTTTCTCTATCTGGTTATCTGTCTGTCTGTCTCGGTGTCTCTGTTTCTCTATCTGGTTTTCTGTCTGACTCGGTGTCTCTGTTTTTCTATCTGGTTTTCGGTCTGTCTTGGTGTGTCTCTGTTTCTCTATCTGGTTTTCTGGCTGTCTCGGTGTCTCACTGTTCCTCTATCTGGTTTTCTGTCTGTCTCGGTGTCTCTGTTTCTCTATCTGGTTTTCTGTCTGTCTGTCTCGGTGTCTCTCTGTTTCTCTATCTGGTTTTCTGTCTGTCTGTCTCGGTGTCTCTCTGTTTCTCTATCTGGTTTTCTGTCTGGCTCGGTGTCTCTGTTTCTCTATCTGGTTTTCTGTCTGTCTCGGTGTCTCTCTGTTTCTCTATCTGGTTTTCTGTCTGTCTCGGTGTCTCTGTTTCTCTATCTGGTTTTCTGTCTGTCTCGGTGTCTCTGTTTCTCTATCTGGTTTTCTGGCTGTCTCGGTGTCTCTCTGTTTCTCTATCTGGTTTTCTGTCTGTCTGTCTCGGTGTCTCTCTGTTTCTCTATCTGGTTTTCTGTCTGTCTGTCTCGGTGTCTCACTGTTTCTCTGTCTGGTTTTCTGTCTGTCTGTCTCGATGTGTCTCTGTTTCTCTATCTGGTTTTCTGTCTGACTCGGTGTCTCTTTTTCTCTATCTGGTTTTCTGTCTGTCTTGGTGTGTCTCTGTTTCTCTATCTGATTTTCTGGCTGTCTCGGTGTCTCTCTGTTTCTCTATCTGGTTTTCTGGCTGTCTCGGTGTCTCTCTGTTTCTCTATCTGGTTTTCTGTCTGTCTGTCTCGGTGTCTCTCTGTTTCTCTATCTGGTTTTCTGTCTGTCTGTCTCGGTGTCTCTCTGTTTCTCTGTCTGTTTTTCTGTCTGTCTGTCTCGATGTGTCTCTGTTTCTCTATCTGGTTTTCTGTCTGTCTGTCTCGGTGTCTCTCTGTTTCTCTATCTGGTTTTCTGTCTGCCTCGGTGTCTCTCTGTCTCTCTATCTAGTTTTCTGTCTGTCTGTCTCGGTGTCTCTCGGTTTCTCTATCTGGTTTTCTGTCTGTCTCGGTGTCTCTCTGTTTCTCTATCTGGTTTTCTGTCTGTCTCGGTGTCTCTCTGTTTCTCTATCTGGTTTTCTGTCTGTCTGTCGCGGTGTCTCTCTGTTTTTCTATCTGGTTTTCTGTCTGTCTGTCTCGATGTGTCTCTCTTTCTCTATCTGGTTTTCTGTCTGTCTGTCTCGGTGTCTCTCTGTTTCTCTATCTGGTTTTCTGTCTGTCTGTCTCGGTGTCTCTCTGTTTCTCTATCTGGTTTTCTGTCTGTCTGTCTCGGTCTCTCTTTTTCTCTATCTGGTTTTCTCTGTCTCGGTGTCTCTGTTTTTCTATCTGGTTTTCTGTCTGTCTGTCTCGATGTGTCTCTGTTTCTCTATCTGGTTTTCTGTCTGTCTGACTCGGTGTCTCTCTGTTTCTCTATCTGGTTTTCTGTCTGTCTCGGTGTCTCTGTTTCTCTATCTGGTTTTTTGTCTGTACCGGTGTCTCTGTTTCTCTATCTGGCATTCTGGCTGTCTCGGTGTCTCTCTGTTTCTCTATCTGGTTTTCTGTCTGTCTGTCTCGGTGTCTCTCTGTTTCTCTATCTGGTTTTCTGTCTGTCTGTCTCGGTGTCTCTCTGTTTCTCTGTCTGGTTTTCTTTCTGTCTGTCTCGATGTGTCTCTGTTTCTCTATCTGGTTTTCTGTCTGTCTGTCTCGGTGTCTTTCTGTTTCTCCATCTGGTTTTCTGTCTGTCTTGGTGTCTCTCGGTTTCTCTATCTGGTTTTCTGTCTGTCTGTCTCGATGTGTCTCTGTTTCTCTATCTGGTTTTCTGTCTATCTCGGTGTCTCTCTGTTTCTCTATCTGGTTTTCTGTCTGTCTGCCTCGGTGTCTCTCTGTTTCTCTATCTGGTTTTCTGTCTGTCTTGGTGTCTCTCGGTTTCTCTATCTGGTTTTCTGTCTGTCTGTCTCGATGTGTCTCTGTTTCTCTATCTGGTTTTCTGTCTGTCTCGGTGTCTCTGTTTCTCTATCTGGTTTTCTGTCTGTCTCGGTGTCTCTCTGTCTCTCTATCTAGTTTTCTGTCTGTCTGTCTCGGTGTCTCTCGGTTTCTCTATCTGGTTTTCTGTCTGTCTGTCTCGGTGTGTCTGTTTCTCTATCTGGTTTTCTGTCTGTCTGTCTCGGTGTGTCTGTTTCTCTATCTGGTTTTCTGTCTGTCTCAATGTCTCTCTGTTTCTCTATCTAGTTTTCTGTCTGTCTCGGTGTCTCTCTGTTTGTCAATCTGGTTTTCCGTCTGTCTCGGTGTCTGTTTCTCTACCTGGTTTTCTGTCTGTCTGTCTCGGTGTGTCTGTTTCTCTATCTGGTTTTCTGTCTGTCTGTCTCGGTGTGTCTCTTTCTCTATCTGGTTTTCTGTCTGTCTCAATGTCTCTCTGTTTCTCTATCTAGTTTTCTGTCTGTCTCGGTGTCTCTCTGTTTGTCAATCTGGTTTTCCGTCTGTCTCGGTGTCTGTTTCTCTACCTGGTTTTCTGTGTGTCTGTCTCGGTGTCTCTCTGTTTCTGTATCTGGTTTTCTGTCCTTCTCGGTGTCTCTCTGTTTCTCTATCTGGTATTCTGTTTGTCTGTCTCGGTGTCTCTGTTTCTCAATCTGGTTTTCTGTCTGCCTGTCTCGATGTCTCTCTGTTTCTCTTTCTGGTTTTCTGTCTGTATGTCTCGGTGTCTCTCTGTTTCTCTTTCTGGTTTTCTGTCTGTCTGTCTCGGTGTCTCTCTGTTTCTCTGTCTGGTTTTCTGTCTGTCTGTCTCGGTGTGTCTGTTTCTCTATCTGGTTTTCTGTCTGTCTGTCTCGGTGTCTCTCTGTTTCTCTATCTGGTTTTCTGTCTGTCTGTCTCGGTGTCTCTCTGTTTCACCATCTGGTTTTCTGTCTGTCTGTCTCGGTGTCTCTGTTTCTCTATCTGGTTTTCTGTCTGTCTGTCTCGGTGTCTCTCTGTTTCTCTGTCTGGTTTTCTGTCTGTCTGTCTCGATGTGTCTCTGTTTCTCTATCTGGTTTTCTGTCTGTCTGTCTCGGTGTCTCTCTGTTTCTCTATCTGGTTTTCTGTCTGTCTGTCTCGGTGTCTCTGTTTCTCTATCTGGTTATCTGTCTGTCTGTCTCGGTGTCTCTGTTTCTCTATCTGGTTTTCTGTCTGTCTCGGTGTCTCTGTTTCTCTATATGGTTTTCTGGCTGTCTCGGTGTCTCTCTGTTTCTCTATCTGGTTTTCTGTCTGTCTGTCTCGGTGTCTCTCTGTTTCTCGATCTAGTTTTCTGTCTGTCTCGGTGTCTCTCTGTTTCTCTATCTGGTTTTCTTTCTGTCTGGCTCGGTGTCTCTGTTTCCCTATCTGGTTATCTGTCTGTCTCGATGTCCCTGATTCTCTATCTGGTTATCTGTCTGTCTGTCTCGGTGTCTCTGTTTCTATATCTGGTTTTCTGTCTGTCTGTCTCGGTGTCTCTGTTTCTCGCTCTGATTTTCTTTCTGTCTGTCTTGGTGTCTCTCTGTTTCTCTATCTGGTTTTCTCTGTCTCGATGTCTGTCTGTTTCTCTATCTGGTTTTCTGTCTGTCCGTCTCGGTGTCTCTGTTTCTCTACCTGGTTTTCTGTCTGTCTCGGTGTCTCTCTGTTTCTCTATCTGGTTATCTGGCTGTCTCGGTGTCTCTCTGTTTCTCTACCTGGTTTTCTGTCTGTCTGTCTCGGTGTCTCTGTTTCTCTATCTGGTTTTCTGTCTGTCTGACTCGGTGTCTCTCTGTTTCTCTGTCTGGTTTTCTGTCTGTCTGTCTCGATGTGTCTCTGTTTCTCTATCTGGTTTTCTGTCTGTCTGTCTCGGTGTCTCTCTGTTTCTCTATCTGGTTTTCTGTCTGTCTGTCTCGGTGTCTCTGTTTCTCTATCTGGTTATCTGTCTGTCTGTCTCGGTGTCTCTGTTTCTCTATCTGGTTTTCTGTCTGTCTCGGTGTCTCTCTGTTTCTCGCTCTGATTTTCTGTCTGTCTGTCTCGGTGTCTCTGTTTCTCTATCTGGTTTTCTGTCTGACTCGGTGTCTCTGTTTCTCTATCTGGTTTTCTGTCTGTCTTGGTGTGTCTCTGTTTCTCTATCTGGTTTTCTGGCTGTCTCGGTGTCTCTCTGTTTCTCTATCTGGTTTTCTGTCTGTCTCGGTGTCTCTGTTTCTCTATCTGGTTTTCTGTCTGTCTGTCTCGGTGTCTCTCTGTTTCTCTATCTGGTTTTCTGTCTGTCTGTCTCGGTGTCTCTCTGTTTCTCTATCTGGTTTTCTGTCTGTCTCGGTGTCTCTGTTTCTCTATCTGGTTTTCTGTCTGTCTCGGTGTCTCTCTGTTTCTCTATCTGGTTTTCTGTCTGTCTCGGTGTCTCTGTTTCTCTATATGGTTTTCTGGCTGTCTCGGTGTCTCTCTGTTTCTCTATCTGGTTTTCTGTCTGTCTGTCTCGGTGTCTCTCTGTTTCTCTATCTGGTTTTCTGTCTGTCTGTCTCGGTGTCTCACTGTTTCTCTGTCTGGTTTTCTGTCTGTCTGTCTCGATGTGTCTCTGTTTCTCTATCTGGTTTTCTGTCTGACTCGGTGTCTCTTTTTCTCTATCTGGTTTTCTGTCTGTCTTGGTGTGTCTCTGTTTCTCTATCTGGTTTTCTGGCTGTCTCGGTGTCTCTCTGTTTCTCTATCTGGTTTTCTGTCTGTCTGTCTCGGTGTCTCTCTGTTTCTCTATCTGGTTTTCTGTCTGTCTCGGTGTCTCTGTTTCTCTATCTTGTTTTCTGTCTGTCTCGGTGTCTCTCTGTTTCTCTATCTGGTTTTCTGTCTGTCTTGGTGTGTCTCTGTTTCTCTATCTGGTTTTCTGGCTGTCTCGGTGTCTCTCTGTTTCTCTATCTGGTTTTCTGTCTGTCTGTCTCGGTGTCTCTCTGTTTCTCTATCTGGTTTTCTGTCTGTCTGTCTCGGCGTCTCTCTGTTTCTCTGTCTGGTTTTCTGTCTGTCTGTCTCAATGTGTCTCTGTTTCTCTATCTGGTTTTCTGTCTGTCTGCCTCGGTGTCTCTCTGTCTCTCTATCTAGTTTTCTGTCTGTCTGTCTCGGTGTCTCTCGGTTTCTCTATCTGGTTTTCTGTCTGTCTCGGTGCCTCTCTGTTTCTCTATCTGGTTTTCTGTCTGTCTCGGTGTCTCTCTGTTTCTCTATCTGGTTTTCTGTCTGTCTGGCGCGGTGTCTCTCTGTTTTTCTATCTGGTTTTCTGTCTGTCTGTCTCGATGTGTCTCTCTTTCTCTATCTGGTTTTCTGTCTGTCTGTCTCGGTGTCTCTCTGTTTCTCTATCTGGTTTTCTGTCTGTCTGTCTCGGTGTCTCTCTGTTTCTCTATCTGGTTTTCTGTCTGTCTGTCTCGGTGTCTCTGTTTCTCTATCTGGTTTTCTCTGTCTCGGTGTGTCTGTTTTTCTATCTGGTTTTCTGTCTGTCTGTCTCGATGTGTCTCTGTTTCTCTATCTGGTTTTCTGTCTGTCTGTCTCGGTGTCTCTCTGTTTCTCTATCTGGTTTTCTGTCTGTCTCGGTGTCTCTGTTTCTCTATCTGGTTTTCTGTCTGTCTCGGTGTCTCTGTTTCTCTATCTGGTTTTCTGGCTGTCTCGGTGTCTCTCTGTTTCTCTATCTGGTTTTCTGTCTGTCTGTCTCGGTGTCTCTCTGTTTCTCTATCTGGTTTTCTGTCTGTCTGTCTCGGTGTCTCTCTGTTTCTCTGTCTGGTTTTCTTTCTGTCTGTCTCGATGTGTCTCTGTTTCTCTATCTGGTTTTCTGTCTGTCTGTCTCGGTGTCTCTCTGTTTCTCTATCTGGTTTTCTGTCTGTCTCGGTGTCTCTGTTTCTCTATCTTGTTTTCTGTCTGTCTCGGTGTCTCTCTGTTTCTCTATCTGGTTTTCTGTCTGTCTTGGTGTGTCTCTGTTTCTCTATCTGGTTTTCTGGCTGTCTCGGTGTCTCTCTGTTTCTCTATCTGGTTTTCTGTCTGTCTGTCTCGGTGTCTCTCTGTTTCTCTATCTGGTTTTCTGTCTGTCTGTCTCGGTGTCTCTCTGTTTCTCTGTCTGGTTTTCTGTCTGTCTGTCTCGATGTGTCTCTGTTTCTCTATCTGGTTTTCTGTCTGTCTGTCTCGGTGTCTCTCTGTTTCTCTATCTGGTTTTCTGTCTGCCTCGGTGTCTCTCTGTCTATTTATCTAGTTTTCTGTCTGTCTGTCTCGGTGTCTCTCGGTTTCTCTATCTGGTTTTCTGTCTGTCTCGGTGTCTCTCTGTTTCTCTATCTGGTTTTCTGTCTGTCTCGGTGTCTCTCTGTTTCTCTATCTGGTTTTCTGTCTGTCTGGCGCGGTGTCTCTCTGTGTTTCTATCTGGTTTTTTGTCTGTCTGTCTCGATGTGTCTCTCTTTCTCTATCTGGTTTTCTGTCTGTCTGTCTCGGTGTCTCTCTGTTTCTCTATCTGGTTTTCTGTCTGTCTGTCTCGGTGTCTCTCTGTTTCTCTATCTGGTTTTCTGTCTGTCTGTCTCGGTGTCTCTGTTTCTCTATCTGGTTTTCTCTGTCTCGGTGTGTCTGTTTTTCTATCTGGTTTTCTGTCTGTCTGTCTCGATGTGTCTCTGTTTCTCTATCTGGTTTTCTGTCTGTCTGTCTCGGTGTCTCTCTGTTTCTCTATCTGGTTTTCTGTCTGTCTCGGTGTCTCTGTTTCTCTATCTGGTTTTCTGTCTGTCTCGGTGTCTCTGTTTCTCTATCTGGTTTTCTGGCTGTCTCGGTGTCTCTCTGTTTCTCTATCTGGTTTTCTGTCTGTCTGTCTCGGTGTCTCTCTGTTTCTCTGTCTGGTTTTCTTTCTGTCTGTCTCGATGTGTCTCTGTTTCTCTATCTGGTTTTCTGTCTGTCTGTCTCGGTGTCTTTCTGTTTCTCTATCTGGTTTTCTGTCTGTCTTGGTGTCTCTTGGTTTCTCTATCTGGTTTTCTGTCTGTCTGTCTCGATGTGTCTGTGTTTCTCTATCTGGTTTTCTGTCTGTCTCGGTGTCTCTCTGTTTCTCTATCTGGTTTTCTGTCTGTCTGCCTCGGTGTCTCTCTGTTTCTCTATCTGGTTTTCTGTCTGTCTTGGTGTCTCTCGGTTTCTCTATCTGGTTTTCTGTCTGTCTGTCTCGATGTGTCTCTGTTTCTCTATCTGGTTTTCTGTCTGTCTCGGTGTCTCTCTGTCTCTCTATCTAGTTTTCTGTCTGTCTGTCTCGGTGTCTCTCGGTTTCTCTATCTGGTTTTCTGTCTGTCTGTCTCGGTGTGTCTGTTTCTCTATCTGGTTTTCTGTCTGTCTGTCTCGGTGTGTCTGTTTCTCTATCTGGTTTTCTGTCTGTCTCAATGTCTCTCTGTTTCTCTATCTGGTTTTCTGTCTGTCTCGGTGTCTCTCTGTCTCTCTATCTAGTTTTCTGTCTGTCTGTCTCGGTGTCTCTCGGTTTCTCTATCTGGTTTTCTGTCTGTCTGTCTCGATGTGTCTCTCTTTCTCTATCTGGTTTTCTGTCTGTCTGTCTCGGTGTCTCTCTGTTTCTCTATCTGGTTTTCTGTCTGTCTGTCTCGGTGTCTCTCTGTTTCTCTATCTGGTTTTCTGTCTGTCTGTCTCGGTGTCTCTGTTTCTCTATCTGGTTTTCTCTGTCTCGGTGTGTCTGTTTTTCTATCTGGTTTTCTGTCTGTCTGTCTCGATGTGTCTCTGTTTCTCTATCTGGTTTTCTGTCTGTCTGTCTCGGTGTCTCTCTGTTTCTCTATCTGGTTTTCTGTCTGTCTCGGTGTCTCTGTTTCTCTATCTGGTTTTCTGTCTGTCTCGGTGTCTCTGTTTCTCTATCTGGTTTTCTGGCTGTCTCGGTGTCTCTCTGTTTCTCTATCTGGTTTTCTGTCTGTCTGTCTCGGTGTCTCTCTGTTTCTCTATCTGGTTTTCTGTCTGTCTGTCTCGGTGTCTCTCTGTTTCTCTGTCTGGTTTTCTTTCTGTCTGTCTCGATGTGTCTCTGTTTCTCTATCTGGTTTTCTGTCTGTCTGTCTCGGTGTCTCTCTGTTTCTCTATCTGGTTTTCTGTCTGTCTCGGTGTCTCTGTTTCTCTATCTTGTTTTCTGTCTGTCTCGGTGTCTCTCTGTTTCTCTATCTGGTTTTCTGTCTGTCTTGGTGTGTCTCTGTTTCTCTATCTGGTTTTCTGGCTGTCTCGGTGTCTCTCTGTTTCTCTATCTGGTTTTCTGTCCGTCTGTCTCGGTGTCTCTCTGTTTCTCTATCTGGTTTTCTGTCTGTCTGTCTCGGTGTCTCTCTGTTTCTCTGTCTGGTTTTCTGTCTGTCTGTCTCGATGTGTCTCTGTTTCTCTATCTGGTTTTCTGTCTGTCTGTCTCGGTGTCTCTCTGTTTCTCTATCTGGTTTTCTGTCTGCCTCGGTGTCTCTCTGTCTATTTATCTAGTTTTCTGTCTGTCTGTCTCGGTGTCTCTCGGTTTCTCTATCTGGTTTTCTGTCTGTCTCGGTGTCTCTCTGTTTCTCTATCTGGTTTTCTGTCTGTCTCGGTGTCTCTCTGTTTCTCTATCTGGTTTTCTGTCTGTCTGGCGCGGTGTCTCTCTGTGTTTCTATCTGGTTTTCTGTCTGTCTGTCTCGATGTGTCTCTCTTTCTCTATCTGGTTTTCTGTCTGTCTGTCTCGGTGTCTCTCTGTTTCTCTATCTGGTTTTCTGTCTGTCTGTCTCGGTGTCTCTCTGTTTCTCTATCTGGTTTTCTGTCTGTCTGTCTCGGTGTCTCTGTTTCTCTATCTGGTTTTCTCTGTCTCGGTGTGTCTGTTTTTCTATCTGGTTTTCTGTCTGTCTGTCTCGATGTGTCTCTGTTTCTCTATCTGGTTTTCTGTCTGTCTGTCTCGGTGTCTCTCTGTTTCTCTATCTGGTTTTCTGTCTGTCTCGGTGTCTCTGTTTCTCTATCTGGTTTTCTGTCTGTCTCGGTGTCTCTGTTTCTCTATCTGGTTTTCTGGCTGTCTCGGTGTCTCTCTGTTTCTCTATCTGGTTTTCTGTCTGTCTGTCTCGGTGTCTCTCTGTTTCTCTGTCTGGTTTTCTTTCTGTCTGTCTCGATGTGTCTCTGTTTCTCTATCTGGTTTTCTGTCTGTCTGTCTCGGTGTCTTTCTGTTTCTCTATCTGGTTTTCTGTCTGTCTTGGTGTCTCTTGGTTTCTCTATCTGGTTTTCTGTCTGTCTGTCTCGATGTGTCTGTGTTTCTCTATCTGGTTTTCTGTCTGTCTCGGTGTCTCTCTGTTTCTCTATCTGGTTTTCTGTCTGTCTGCCTCGGTGTCTCTCTGTTTCTCTATCTGGTTTTCTGTCTGTCTTGGTGTCTCTCGGTTTCTCTATCTGGTTTTCTGTCTGTCTGTCTCGATGTGTCTCTGTTTCTCTATCTGGTTTTCTGTCTGTCTCGGTGTCTCTCTGTCTCTCTATCTAGTTTTCTGTCTGTCTGTCTCGGTGTCTCTCGGTTTCTCTATCTGGTTTTCTGTCTGTCTGTCTCGGTGTGTCTGTTTCTCTATCTGGTTTTCTGTCTGTCTGTCTCGGTGTGTCTGTTTCTCGATCTGGTTTTCTGTCTGTCTCAATGTCTCTCTGTTTCTCTATCTAGTTTTCTGTCTGTCTCGGTGTCTCTCTGTTTGTCAATCTGGTTTTCCGTCTGTCTCGGTGTCTGTTTCTCTACCTGGTTTTCTGTCTGTCTGTCTCGATGTGTCTGTTTCTCTATCTGGTTTTCTGTCTGTCTGTCTCGGTGTGTCTGTTTCTCTATCTGGTTTTCTGTCTGTCTCAATGTCTCTCTGTTTCTCTATCTAGTTTTCTGTCTGTCTCGGTGTCTCTCTGTTTGTCAATCTGGTTTTCCGTCTGTCTCGGTGTCTGTTTCTCTACCTGGTTTTCTGTGTGTCTGTCTCGGTGTCTCTCTGTTTCTGTATCTGGTTTTCTGTCCTTCTCGGTGTCTCTCTGTTTCTCTATCTGGTATTCTGTCTGTCTGTCTCGGTGTCTCTATTTCTCGATCTGGTTTTCTGTCTGCCTGTCTCGATGTCTCTCTGTTTCTCTTTCTGGTTTTCTGTCTGTCTGTCTCGGTGTCTCTCTGTTTCTCTTTCTGGTTTTCTGTCTGTCTGTCTCGGTGTCTCTCTGTTTCTCTGTCTGGTTTTCTGTCTGTCTGTCTCGGTGTGTCTGTTTCTCTATCTGGTTTTCTGTCTGTCTGTCTCGGTGTGTCTGTTTCTCTATCTGGTTTTCTGTCTGTCTAAATGTCTCTCTGTTTCTCTATCTGGTTTTCTGTCTGTCTCGGTGTCTCTCTGTTTCTCTATCTGGTTTTCTGTCTGTCTGTCTCGGTGTCTCTCTGTTTCACCATCTGGTTTTCTGTCTGTCTCGGTGTCTCTCTGTTGCTCTATCTGGTTTTCTGTCTGTCTGTCTCGGTGTCTCTCTGTTTCACCATCTGGTTTTCTGTCTGTCTGTCTCGGTGTCTCTCTGTTTCACCATCTGGTTTTCTGTCTGTCTGTCTCGGTGTCTCTCTGTTTCTCTATCTTGTTTTCTGTCTGTCTGTCTCGGTGTCTCTCTGTTTCACTATCTGGTTTTCTCTCTGTCTGTCTCGGTGTCTCTCTGTTTCACTATCTGGTTTTCTGTCTGTCTCGGTGTCTCTCTGTTTCTCTGTCTGGTTTTCTGTCTGTCTGTCTCAATGTCTCTCTGTTTCTCTATCTGGTTTTCTGTCTGTCTGTCTCGGTGTCTCTCTGTTTCTCGATCTAGTTTTCTGTCTGTCTCGGTGTCTCTCTGTTTCTCTATCTGGTTTTCTGTCTGTCTGTCTCGGTGTCTCTCTGTTTCTCTATCTGGTTTTCTTTCTGTCTGGCTCGGTGTCTCTGTTTCCCTATCTGGTTATCTGTCTGTCTCGATGTCCCTGTTTCTCTATCTGGTTATCTGTCTGTCTGTCTCAGTGTCTCTGTTTCTCTATCTGGTTTTCTGTCTGTCTGTCTTGGTGTCTCTCTGTTTCTCTATCTGCTTTTCTGTCTGTCTGTCTCGGTGTCTCTCTCATTCTCTATCTAGTTGTCTGTCTGTCTCGGTGTCTCTGTTTCTCTATCTGGTTTTCTGTCTGTCTGTCTCGGTGTCTCTGTTTCTCTATCTGGTTTTCTGTCTGTCTCGGTGTCTCTCTGTTTCTCGCTCTGATTTTCTGTCTGTCTGTCTCGGTGTCTCTCTGTTTCTCTATCTGGTTATCTGTCTGTCTGTCTCGGTGTCTCTGTTTCTCTATCTGGTTTTCTGTCTGACTCGGTGCCTCTGTTTCTCTATCTGGTTTTCTGTCTGTCTTGGTGTGTCTCTGTTTCTCTATCTGGTTTACTGGCTGTCTCGGTGCCTCTCTGTTTCTCTATCTGGTTTTCTGTCTGTCTGTCTCGGTGTCTCTCTGTTTCTCTATCTGGTTTTCTGTCTGTCTCGGTGTCTCTGTTTCTCGATCTGGTTTTCTGTCTGTCTCGGTGTCTCTCTGTTTCTCTATCTGGTTTTCTGTCTGTCTCGGTGTCTCTGTTTCTCTATCTGGTTTTCTGGCTGTCTCGGTGTCTCTCTGTTTCTCTATCTGGTTTTCTGTCTGTCTGTCTCGGTGTCTCTCTGTTTCTCTATCTGGTTTTCTGTCTGTCTGTCTCGGTGTCTCTCTGTTTCTCTGTCTGGTTTTCTGTCTGTCTGTCTCGATGTGTCTCTGTTTCTCTATCTGGTTTTCTGTCTGTCTGTCTTGGTGTCTCTCTGTTTCTCTATCTGGTTTTCTGTCTGTCTCGGTGTCTCTCTGTCTCTCTATCTAGTTTTCTGTCTGTCTGTCTCGGTGTCTCTCGGTTTCTCTATCTGGTTTTCTGTCTGTCTCGGTGTCTCTCTGTTTCTCTATCTGGTTTTCTGTCTGTCTCGGTGTCTCTCTGTTTCTCTATCTGGTTTTCTGTCTGTCTGTCGCGGTGTCTCTCTGTTTTTCTCTCTGGTTTTCTGTCTGTCTGTCTCGATGTGTCTCTCTTTCTCTATCTGGTTTTCTGTCTGTCTGTCTCGGTGTCTCTCTGTTTCTCTATCTGGTTTTCTGTCTGTCTGTCTCGGTGTCTCTCTGTTTCTCTATCTGGTTTTCTGTCTGTCTGTCTCGGTGTCTCTGTTTCTCTATCTGGTTTTCTCTGTCTCGGTGTCTCTGTTTTTCTATCTGGTTTTCTGTCTGTCTGTCTCGATGTCTCTCTGTTTCTCTATCTGCTTTTCTGTCTGTCTCGGTGTCTCTGTTTCTCTATCTGGTTTTCTGGCTGTCTCGGTGTCTCTCTGTTTCTCTATCTGGTTTTCTGTCTGTCTGTCTCGGTGTCTCTCTGTTTCTCTATCTGGTTTTCTGTCTGTCTGTCTCGGTGTCTCTCTGTTTCTCTGTCTGGTTTTCTTTCTGTCTGTCTCGATGTGTCTCTGTTTCTCTATCTGGTTTTCTGTCTGTCTTGGTGTCTCTCGGTTTCTCTATCTGGTTTTCTGTCTGTCTGTCTCGATGTGTCTCTGTCTCTCTATCTGGTTTTCTGTCTGTATCGGTGTCTCTCTGTTTCTCTATCTGGTTTTCTGTCTGTCTGCCTCGGTGTCTCTCTGTTTCTCTATCTGGTTTTCTGTCTGTCTTGGTGTCTCTCGGTTTCTCTATCTGGTTTTCTGTCTGTCTCTCTCGATGTGTCTCTCTTTCTCTATCTGGTTTTCTGTCTGTCTGTCTCGGTGTCTCTCTGTTTCTCTATCTGGTTTTCTGTCTGTCTGTCTCGGTGTCTCTCTGTTTCTCGATCTGGTTTTCTGTCTGTCTGTCTCGGTGTCTCTGTTTCTCTATCTGGTTTTCTCTGTCTCGGTGTCTCTGTTTTTCTATCTGGTTTTCTGTCTGTCTGTCTCGATGTGTCTCTGTTTCTCTATCTGGTTTTCTGTCTGTCTGTCTCGGTGTCTCTCTGTTTCTCTGCCTGGTTTTCTGTCTGTCTCGGTGTCTCTGTTTCTCTATCTGGTTTTCTGCCTGTCTCGGTGTCTCTCTGTTTCTCTATCTGGTTTTCTGTCTGTCTCGGTGTCTCTGTTTCTCTATCTGGTTTTCTGTCTGTCTGTCTCGGTGTCTCTGTTTCTCTATCTGGTTTTCTCTGTCTCGGTGTCTCTGTTTCTCTATCTGGTTTTCTGCCTGTCTCGGTGTCTCTCTGTTTCTCTATCTGGTTTTCTGTCTGTCTCGGTGTCTCTGTTTCTCTATCTCGTTTTCTGTCTGTCTGTCTCGGTGTCTCTCTGTTTCTCTATCTGGTTTTCTGTCTGTCTCAGTGTCTCTGTTTCTCTATCTGGTTTTCTGTCTGTCTCGGTGTGTCTCTGTCTCTCTATCTGGTTTTCTGTCTGTCTGTCTCGGTGTCTCTGTTTCTCTATCTGGTTATCTGTCTGTCTCGATGTCCCTGTTTCTCTATCTGATTTTCTGTCTGTCTGTCTCGGTGTCTCTGTTTCTATATCTGGTTATCTGTCTGTCTCTCTCGGTGTCTCTCTGTTTCTCGATCTGGTTATCTGTCTGTCTGTCTCGGTGTCTCTGTTTCTCTATCTGATTTTCTGTCTGTCTGTCTCGATGTCTCTCTGTTTCTCTATCTGGTTTTCTCTGTCTCGATGTCTCTCTGTTTCTCTATCTGGTTTTCTGTCTGTCTCGGTGTCTCTCTGTTTCTCTATCTGGTTTTCTGTCTGTCTGTCTCGGTGTCTCTCTGTTTCTCGATCTGGTTTTCTGTCTGTCTGTCTCGGTGTCTCTGTTTCTCTATCTGGTTTTCTCTGTCTCGGTGTCTCTGTTTTTCTATCTGGTTTTCTGTCTGTCTGTCTCGATGTGTCTCTGTTTCTCTATCTGGTTTTCTGTCTGTCTGTCTCGGTGTCTCTCTGTTGCTCTGTCTGGTTTTCTGTCTGTCTCGGTGTCTCTGTTTCTCTGTCTGGTTTTCTGCCTGTCTCGGTGTCTCTCTGTTTCTCTATCTGGTTTTCTGTCTGTCTCGGTGTCTCTGTTTCTCTATCTGGTTTTCTGTCTGTCTGTCTCGGTGTCTCTGTTTCTCTATCTAGTTTTCTCTGTCTCGGTGTCTCTGTTTCTCTATCTGGTTTTCTGCCTGTCTCGGTGTCTCTCTGTTTCTCTATCTGGTTTTCTGTCTGTCTCGGTGTCTCTGTTTCTCTATCTCGTTTTCTGTCTGTCTGTCTCGGTGTCTCTCTGTTTCTCTATCTGGTTTTCTGTCTGTCTCAGTGTCTCTGTTTCTCTATCTGGTTTTCTGTCTGTCTCGGTGTGTCTCTGTCTCTCTATCTGGTTTTCTGTTTGTCTGTCTCGGTGTCTCTGTTTCTCTATCTGGTTTTCTGTCTGCCTCGGTGTCTCTGTTTCTCTATCTGATTTTCTGTCTGTCTGTCTCGGTGTCTCTGTTTCTATATCTGGTTATCTGTCTGTCTCTCTCGGTGTCTCTCTGTTTCTCGATCTGGTTATCTGTCTGTCTGTCTCGGTGTCTCTGTTTCTCTATCTGATTTTCTGTCTGTCTGTCTCGATGTCTCTCTGTTTCTCTATCTGGTTTTCTCTGTCTCGATGTCTCTCTGTTTCTCTATCTGGTTTTCTGTCTGTCTCGGTGTCTCTGTTTCTCTATCTGGTTTTCTGTCTGTCTGTCTCGATGTCTCTCTGTTTCTCTCTCTGGTTTTCTGTCTGTCTGTCTCGGTGTCTCTCTGTTTCTCTATCTGGTTTTCTGTCTTTCTCGGTGTCTCTCTGTTTCTCTCTATCTGGTTTTTCTAACTGTCTGTCTCGGTGTCTCTCTGTTTCTCTATCTGGTTTTCTGTCTGTCTGTCTCGATGTCTCTCTGTTTCTCTATCTGGTTTTCTGTCTGTCTGTCTCGATGTCTCTCTGTTTCTCTATCTGGTTTTCTGTCTGTCTGTCTCGGTGTCTCTATCTGGTTTTCTGTCGGTCTCGGTGTCTCTCTGTTTCTCTATCTGCTTTTCTGTCTGTCTGTCTCGGTGTCTCTCTGTTTCTCTATCTTGTTTTCTGTCTGTCTGTTTCGGTGTCTCTCTGTTTCTCTATCTGGTTTTCTGTCTGTCTTTCTCGGTTTCTGTATCTGGTTTTCTGTCTCTCTGTCCCGTGTCTCTCTCTTTCTATAACTGGTTTTCTGTCTGTCTCTCTCGGTGTCTATGTGTGGTAGTCACCTCTGTTGTATTATATTGTATATATGTGTATTACGGTAAGGCCGCTGTACTACAGGTACGGGGGTAGGTCCCTGCCTACTGGCTCCGCCCAGTAGGCGGAGTATAAATGTGTGTGCTCTCCGAACTGCAGCCATTTCGCAGCAGTTGTAAGAGGCCACACATCTCTGTGAAACAAAGCCTCGATTACTCTCTACTCTCGTCTCGTCGTAATTGATAGTGCATCAATTTATTACACAGAGATTTTACAAACATGGATCTCCGCATCAAGCCTGATCATCTGCAGCTGCATCCTCAGGCAGATAACGCCAAAGAGGACTTCGCACATTGGCTAGCTTGCTCTGAAGCATACATCGGATCTGCGACAGACCCAACCCCAGAAGCACAGAAGCTCCAGATTATGTACACACGGCTGAGCTCCGATGTCTTTCCCCTCATCCAGGACCTGCCTACCTGGATGGCAGAGGCCATGGCGCTACTGATGGAGAACTACACTCAGCAGACTAACAAGATCTACGCCAGGCACCTCCTGTCCACGTGGCACCAACTTCCCGGTGAGTCTGTGGAAGATTTCTGGCGTGCCCTGATCGCACTGGTGAGAGACTGTGATTGCCAGGCCATTTCGGCCGCTGAAAATTCTAACCTGCTAATGAGAGACGCGTTCATTCCGAGCATAGGGTCGGCCTACATCCGCCAGCGCCTCTTAGAAGGGGCTACGCTTGACCTCGCGGCGACCAAGATACTAGCGCTATTGCTCACAGTCGCCTCACGCAACGTATAGGCGTATGCCCCCGACCACACTGCTCACCCCTCTTGGGCATCGTGGACCCCGCCAGCGGCCACCCCATCGTGGACCCCATTAGCGACCGTCCCCAGCCAACCCCACGACTGCGCCGCGCGGCAGCCAACCAAACCCGGGGGACCCAAGTGCTACTTCTGCGGACAGACAAAACACCCCAGGCAGCGCTGTCCGGCGCGGAGTGCGCTCTACAAGGCCTGCGGCAAGAAAGGACATTTCGCTGCAGTGTGCCAAGCCCGCTCAATCGCCGCTATTGTCACTGCACCCCCCCCCATGTGCGGCCAGTGAGCGCCGCCATCCTCCTTGCCTCAGACCACGTGCGGCTCGTGGGTGCCGCCATCTTGCTCCCCTCACAACACATGTGGCCCGTGGGCGCCGCCATCTTGCTTGCCTCACAACCAATGGGAGGAGCCATCTTGTCTGCCCCAGAACATGTGCGGCCCGAGGGTGCCGCCATCTTGCCTGCCTCAGGACACGTGCGGCCCGTGGGCGCCGCCATCTTCCCCGCCTCAGGACCCCTGCCCGTCGGACACCTCATCGGGCCTGCAACCGCCGACGACCAGCCGCGTCTCGCCTCCGTCACGATCGACCAATCCCGACCGCACAACCTCGCGACCGCGTCAACATAGGCGAAGGTCGACGGGCATGAGAAATCCTGCCTTCTGGACTCCAGGTGCACTGAGAGCTTCATCCACCCCGATACGGTCAGGTGCTGCTCCCTCGCGGTATACCCCATTAACCAAAGAATCTCCCTGGCCTCCGGATCCCACTCCGTGGCGATCCGGGGGTACTGCATCGCCACCCTCACCATCCAGGGCATAGAGTTTAGCGGCTTCCGGCTCTACGTCCTCCCCAACCTCTGCACTACCTTGCTACTCGGCCTGGACTTCCAGTGCAACCTCCAGAGCCTAACTCTGAAATTTGGCGGGCCCCTACCACCCCTTACTGTCTGCGGCCTCACGACCCTTAAGGTCGACCCGCCTTCACTGTTCGCAAACCTCATCCCGATTGCAAACCCGTCGCCACCAGGAGCAGACGGTACAGCACCCAGGACAGGGCCTTCATCAGGTCTGAGGTCCAGCGGCTTCTGCGGGAAGGTATCATTGGAGCCAGCAACAGCCCCTGGAGAGCCCAAGTGGTAGTGGTGAAAACGAGGGAGAAAAACAGGATGGTCGTTGACTACAGTCAGACCATCAATCGGTAAACGCAGCTCGACGCGCACCCACTCCCACGCATATCTGATATGGTCAATCAGATTGCACAGTACCGAGTCTTCTCGACAAGGGACCTGAAATCTGCCTACAACTAGCTACCCATTCGCAAGGCGGACCGCCCATACACCGCGTTTGAAGCGGACGGCCGCCTTTACCATTTCCTTAGGGTTCCCATCGGCGTCACTAACTGGGTTTCGGTCTCCCAACGGGAGATGGACCGAATGGTTGACCGGTACAGACTGCGGGCCACTTTCCCGTACCTGGATAACATCACCATCTGCGGCCACGACCAGCAGGACCACGACGCTAACCTTTCCAAATTTTGCCTCACGGCCAAACTCTTCAACCTAACCTACAACAAGGAGAAGTGTGTGTTCAGCACGAACCGATTAGCCATCCTCGGCTATGGTTCAGAACGGAGTTCTAGGGCCCGACCCCGATCTCATGGATCTCCCCCTTCCCCACAGCCCCAAGGCCCTCAAACGATGCCTGGGGTTCTTTTCGTACTACGCCCAGTGGGTCCCTATGATGCGACCATCAATTCACATCAAAGACACGAGGAGAAGTAAATCGTGGTTTTAATCCGCTTAGAACAGTGCCTGCCTGCGACTGGTACAATACTGGGAACTGCCTGCAGGTCAGCTGCTCTTTATACTTCTTCTTAAGGGGAGGAGCCATGGGCAGAGCCCGAACATGCCTCAACATATCCCTCTGTGGGTGAAGCCACACAATGGCCCATAGATGGAGCCCACAGGGTTAACAACATAACCCAACAGCAGAACATGATACAAATGCACTGCTGAATTATTAGCACTATACATTCACCACATTCACCCCCTGTTAAAAAATGAAGTCCGGCGGGGGTGACGGGGCGCATAGTTTCAGCCGGTCCGGCGCACGGATCGTGCACTGCGATCGCCGAAGCACTGGTGTTGCAGCCGGTCCGGGCGGCTGTGGATGTGGGTCCGGTGCGGGCACAGGCGTGGACTCTGGGAGCGGCTCTTCTGGAGCTTAATTCCTGTGGACCGGTGTGGCGGGTGGGAGGGAGCGCGGGAGCCATATAGGGGTGGGGGCGCTGGACATAGTAGGTTGGACGGGATATAGTGTGGGGGCTGCGGTGGTGGTGGTGGTGGAGCCTGCGGATGCCAGGTCCCGGAGGGAGACGGTATCTTGCCGGCCATCGGAGTGTTCGACATAAGCATATTGTGGGTTGGAGTGTAGGAGCTGGACCCTCTCTACCCGGGGTCAGTCTTCTGGCTCCGAACGTGTTTTCAGAGGAGTACTGGTCCCGGTGTCTGCAGCCAGGACGGAAGCGAGGCCCCTGAGGTAGCTCCCCTAGGGAAAACAAGTGGTCATGAGGAGTCTGGTTTGCGCCGTGCAGGGACCTGGTAGAGTGGAGCGCATCGGGGAGGACCTCCTGCCAGTGAGAAACTGGGAGATTCCTAGACCGTAGGGTCAGTATGACGGTCTTCCAGACCGTCGCATTCTCCCTCTCCACCTGCCCTTTTCCCCTGGGGTTATAACTGGTCATCCTGCTCGAGGCGATACCCTTATCGAGCAGGTACTGACGCAGTTCGTCGCTCATGAACGACGAGCCCCGGTCACTGTGGCCTAACTGGGGAAACCAAACAGGGTGAAGACACTATGCAGGGCTTTAATGACAGTGGGAGTGGTCATATCGGGGCAGGGGATGGCAAATGGGAAGCGGGAGAACTCATCTATGATGTTGAGAAAGTATGTATTGCGGTTATTGGAGGGGAGGGGCCCTTTGAAATCGATACTGAGGCGTTCAAAGGGCCGGGATGCCTTTACCAGGTGGGCCTTATCCGGTCGATAGAAGTGCGGTTTACACTCCGCATAGATTTGGCAGTCCCTGGTCATGGCCCTGACCTCCTCAGTGGAGTAGGGTAGGTTGCGGGCCTTGATATAATGGGCGAGCCGGGTGACCCCCGGGTGGCAGAGGTCATCGTGGATAGCCCGTAGTCGGTCATCTTGCGCGCTGGCGCATGTGCTGTGGGACAGGGCATATGGGGGCTCGTTGAGCTTCCCAGGACGATATACAATATTGTAGTTGTAGGTGGAGAGTTCGATCCTCCACCTCAAGATCTTATCGTTCTTGATTTTGCCCCGCTGCGTATTGTCGAACATGAAGGCTACCGATCGTTGGTCGGTGACGAGGTTAAACCTCCTACCAGCAAGGTAGTGCCTCCAATGCAGCACGGCTTCCACGATGGCTTGGGCTTCTTTTTCGACCTTGGAGTGTCGAATTTCAGAGATGGTGAGGGGGCGTGAAAAGAACACTACCGGTCTGCCTGCTTGGTTGAGGGAGGTGGCGAGAGCGACCTCCGATGCGTCGCTCTCCACCTGGAAGGAGACGGACTCGTCCACCGCGTGCATCGCGGCTTTGGTGATGTCCGCCTTGATGCAGCTGAAGGCCTGGCGGGCCTCGGCTGCCAGTGGAAAAATGGTGGCCTTAATTAGTGGGCATAATAAGAGAAGAATCAAGGCACCTCTTCAGGGCCTTGGGGCAGTGGGGGAGGGGGAGTTGCAGGAGGGGGCACATACAATCAGGGTCGGGCCCTAGGACCCCGTTCTCCATGATGTAGCCGAGAATGGCTAATCTGGTTGTGCGGAAAACGCATTTCTCCTTGTAGGTGAGGTTGAGTTTTGGGGTGGTTTGGAGAAATCGGTGGAGGTTGGCGTCGTGGTCCTGCTGATCATGGCCGCAGATGGTGACATTGTCCAAGTACGGAAATGTGGCCCGCAGCCCGTAATGGTTCACCATTTGGTCCATTGCTCGTTGGAACACCAAAACCCCATTCGTGGCGCCAAAGGGGACCCGGCGGAAATGGAAATGGCTGCCGTCTGCCTCAAAAGTCGTGTAGTGGCGGTCCTCCGGGTGGATTGGGAGCTAGTGGTACGCAGACTTCAGATCCACAATGGAGAACACGCGGTCGTGCGCAAATTGATTAACCATGTCTGCAATCCGGGGAAGTGGGCACGCATCGAGTCGCGTATACCGGTTAATGGTCTGGCTGTAATCAACTACCATCCGGATCTTTTCCCCGGTCTTGACGACCACCACCTGAGCTCTCCAGGGGCTATTGCTGGCCTCGATGACTCCCTCCCGCAAGAGACGCTGGACCTCGGACCTAATGAACGTCCTGTCCTGCATACTATACCGCCTGCTTCTGGTGGCTACTGGCTTGCAGTCGGCGGTGAGGTTTGCAAAGAGAGGGGGAGGGTCGACTTTTAGAGTCGCGAGGCTGCATATGGTGAGTGGGGGCAGCGGCCCCCCGAACTTCAGGGTCAGGCTCCTGAGGTTACATTGGAAGTCGAGTCCTAATAGGAGAGGAGCGCAGAGGTCTGGGAGCACATATAATTTAAAGTTAGCGTACTCGGCGTCCTGTATTGCTGGGGTTGCAGTAGTGCACCCTCGGATTTGCACCGAGTGCGACCCAGAGGCGAGGGAGATGGTTTGTTGCACCGGGAAAATTGGGAGCGAGCAGCGTCTTACCATGTCCGGGTGAATGAAGCTCTCTGTGCTCCCGGAGGCTAAAAGGCAAGGCGTCTCGTGCTTGGGTCGCGACTGGTCCAGGGTGACCGCGCTGAGTTGTGGGTAGCCGGCGGCGTCATCGGAGGTGCTGGGGCGACTCCGCGATGACTGTCCGTGTAGATTGTACACGTCGAGCGACGTTGCAGATGGCGGCCAAGATGGTCGAGCGTGAGGAAGGTGACGTCCAAAATGGCAGCCCCCATGGATCGCACGTGGCCGACCACGTGGGGGAGGATGGCCAGGATTGCGGCCCCCGTGAGTCGCACGTGTTGTGAGGAGGCGGAGTCGGCAGACACGCTGCCACATTGCGGGGTCTGCAGGCCTCTGAGTCTGAGGATCGGGTCTGTGAGTTAGAGATCTTAGACCTGGCCAGGCAGACCTTGGCTAAGTGTCCTTTTCGCCCGCAGCTGCTGCAGTTTGCGTTACGGGCCGGGCAGTGCTGCCGGGGGTATTGAGACTGCCCGAAAAAATAGCAGGGCAGCCCCCCATGTTGGGCGGGTGGCCGCGCGGCACAGGCCTGGGGTAGTCTCTGGTCGGGGGCCCACGAGGAGGTCGCGTGGTCAGCCGGGAACGCAGTAAGGCTCTGCAAAGCAACCTCCAGAGAGGTGGCTAACTTTACCGTGTCATCCAGTTCCTGGGCCCCTTTTTCGAGCAGGCGCTGTCTCACATAATTCGAGCGGACTCCCGCCACGTAGACGTCTCGGACGGTGAGCTCCATGTGATGAGTGGCCGTAACGGCCTGGTAATTACAGTTGCGTGCGAGGGCTTTGAGGTCGCGTAGGTAGTCATCTAGCGACTCCCCGGGGCACTGGCGACGAGTGGTGAAGACGTGTCGCGCGTAGACCTCGTTCGCAGGCCGTATGTAGATGTGTTCGAGCAGCACGAGGGCCCTGTATAGGAAGGGGCTTCGTCGAGCTGGACAGAAATGCGATGGCTCACCCATGCGTGGAGGAGGCTCAGCTTCTGTTCATCAGTGACAGATGGCGTGGACGACGTGGCGGGGTAGGCCTTGAAGCATCGAAGCTAGTGCGAAAAAATTTATTTCGCCTCTGCAGCCTGCGGATCGAGTTCCAATCTGTCAGGTTTGAGGGCTGATTCCATAGTTATATTTAAGCTGATTAAATTGATGCAACCATCAATTCACATCAAAGACACGAGGAGAAGCAAATCGTGGTTTTAATTCGCTTAGAACAGTGCCTGCCTGCGACTGGTACAATACTGGGAACTGCCTGCAGGTCAGCTGCTCTTTATACTTCCTTTTAAGGGGAGGAGCCATGGGCGGAGCCCGTACCTGCCCCAACATATCCCCCTGTGGGTGAAGCCACACAATGGCCCATAGGTGGAGCCCACAGGGTTAACAACATAACACAACAGCAGAACATGATACAAATGCACTGGGGAATTATTAGCACTATACATTCACCACACCCTAACTATGCGGACAAGGCCCGTCCACTCATCCACTCCACCGGTTTCCCACTGACGGCCGAGTCTCACCAGGCCTTCAGCCATATCAAGGCCGACATCGCCAAGGCCGCGATGCACGCGGTCGACGAGACGCTCCCTTTCCAAGTCGAGAGCGATGCATCAGACGTAGCTCTGGCCGCCACCCTCAACCAGGCAGGCTGGCCCGTGGCATTCTTTTCCTGCACCCTCCATGCCTCCGGAATTCGGCACTCCTCCGTCGAAAAGAAGGCCCAAGCTATCATTGAACCTGTGCGGCATTGGAGGCATTACCTGGCCGGCAGGAGAGTCACTCTCCTCACTGACCAACGGTCAGTTGCCTTCATGTTTAACAACACACAGCGGGGTAAGATCAAAAATGATAAGAACTTGCGGTGGAGGATCGAGCTTACGAGAAATTACGAGATTTTGTATCGCCTTGTCCCGAGGTACATGTGCCAGCGCACAAGTGGACCGACATCGGACCCTGCACGACGATCTCTGTCACCCAGGGGTCACCCGCTTTTATCACTTCATAAAGGCCCGCAGTCTGCCCTACTCCATCGAAGAAGTCAGGGCTATCACCAGAGACTGCCAGGTCTGCGCGGAGTGTAAACCACACTTCTACCGGCCAGACCGTGCACGCCTGGTGAAGGCCTCCCACCCCTTTGAACGCCTCAGCGTGGACTTCAAAGGGCCCCTCCCCTCCACCAACCACAACACGTATTTTCTCAATGTGGTCGACGAATATTCCAGATTCCACTTCGCCATCCCATGCCCCAATATGACGTCTGCCACCGTCATCAAAGTCCTCAACACCATCTTCTCTCTGTTCGGTTTCCCCGCCTACGTCCACAGCGACCGGGGATCCTCATTTATGAGCGATGATCTGTGCCAGTACCTGCTCAACAAGGGTATCGCCTCGAGCAGGACGACCAGCTATAACCCCGGGGAAACGGGCAGGTGGAGCGGGAGAATGGGGCGGTCTGGTAGGCCGTCCAGCTGGCCCTACGGTCCAGAAATATCCCGACCTCCCGCTGGCAGGAGGTCTTCCCCGAAGCACTTCACTCCATTCGGTCGCTCCTGTGCATGGCGACTAACGAAACCCCCCATGAGCGTCTCTTTGCCTTCCCCAGGAAGTCCACCTCTGGGGTTTCGCTCCCAACGTGGCTGGCAGCTCCACGACCCGTTCTTCTCCACAAGCACGTGCGGCTCCACAAGGCGGACCCGTTGGTTGAGAGGGCACAGCTACTCTACGCAAACCCGCAGTACACCTACGTAGCGTACCCCGATGGACGCCAAGACACAGACTCCCTCAGGGACCTGGCACCAGCTGGGTCCCCACACACCCCCCTTGCCCCGGCGCCACCCTCCCTTCTCCCAGTGCACCCCACCACAGCCCCCACCTCCAGGACAATCCGTCCTCCTCTTGGTCCCACCCGGGGATGAAGAGGATGTCGACACGCTCCCGGAGTCACCGATGACCGAGCCGACGCCTGACTCGCCACCAGCACTGCGGCGCTCTCAACGACGGATCAAGGTGCCCGACCGTCTAAATTTGTAACCTTCTCTGAAATTTTAATGACAACCTGTGTGTAAATAGTTTTCCACCACCCCCGCTGGACTCATTTTTAACAGGGGGTGAATGTGGTAGTCACCACTGTTATATTATTATAGTACCCTCAATAACGACACAAGAGTGTAGAATGGTAAATGAAGGCTTTAATAAGCAGAGAACAAGTGAGTGACCGAGACGTGTGCTTACTGAGTGCCACCTACAGAGCGTCACCTTATATACGGCTCCATGGTGGGCGGAGCCGGAGGCGGAGTCCACCAGGGTTCCAAACCCGGTCTTAAAGGGGCATCACCTACATGGTGTTAAGGGTACAGTAACCATTCATCACTTTCGCCTCCTGTTGAAAAAAAATGCAAAGTCCGTCGGGGGTGAAGTGGAATCACATGTCTAGTCTTTTCAGTGGCTGGGTTGTCCTCGTTGGCCTTCTCAGCTCAGGCGGTGGTGCGGCGGACACGGACGTCTTTGGTGAGGGTACATCCGGGAACACGGTGGTAGGAGCTATGGTCCAGGTCGGGGTAGGGGGTCGGGGGGCACGGGGAATAGCTGGGTGATTAGCTGGATCTGGGGGTAGCGGTGCCGGCGTCGGTGGGGATTGTGGGGAGGTGGCGCTGGGGAGGGGGGGTCCCGGGGGGGGGGCATCAGTGGGGGAACCAGCGGGTGCCACATCCCAGAGGGAAACCGTGCCTTGCCATCGGGGTGCTCGACGTAGGTGTATCAGGGGTTCACATGTAGCAGTCGGACCCTCTCGACCAGGGGGTCCGTTTTCTGGCTCCTCGCGTGACTCCGGAGAAGAACAGGTCCCGGAGCCGTCAGCCAAGGTGGAAGCGAAACCCTGGAGGTGGACTTCCTGGGGAAGAGAAACAACTGGTTGTGAGGGGTCTCACTCGTGGCCATGCAGAGGAGCGACCTAATGGAGTGGAGCGCGTCGGGGAGGACCTCCTGCCAGCGGGTGGTTGGGAGACTTCTCGACCGTAGGGCCAGAAGGACAGCCTTCCAAACTGTCGCGTTCTCCCTCTTCTCCTACCCGTTTCCCCGCGGGTTATAACTGGTCGTTCTGCTCGAGGCGATGCCCTTGCTGAGCAGATACTGACGCAGCTCATCGCTCATGAACGATGTACCCTGGTCGCTGTGGATGTAAGCGGGGAAAACAAACAGGGTGTGCATGCTGTGCAGTGGCCGAGGTCATGTCGGGGCAGGGAACGGCGAATGGGAAGCGGGAAGGTTTGATGATGGTTAGGAAGTAGATATTGCGGTTGGTGGACGGGAGGGGGCCTTTGAAGTCCACGCTTAGTCGCTCAAAGGGCCCCGAGGCCTTTACAAGGCGAGCCTTGTCCGGCCGGTAAAAGTGCGGTTTGCACTCCACACAGATCTGGCAAGCCCTGGTCATGGCCTTGACCTCCTTGGTGGAGTAAGATAGGTTGCGGGAGTTGATAAAGTGTGCGAGCCGGGTAACCCCCGGGTGACAGAGGTCATCGTGGATAGCCCGCAGGCGATCCTCCTGTGCGTTGGCGCACGTGCTGCGGGACAGGGCATCTGGGGGCTCGTTGAGCTCCCGAGGACGATACTTGATATCGTACATGTAGGTGGAGAGTTCGATCCTCCACCTCAAGATTTTATCATTTTTAATTTTGCCCCGTTGTGCGTTATCAAACATGAAGGCTACCGACCGTTGGTCAGTAACGAGGGTGAACCTACTGGCTGGGTAGTGCCTCCAGTACCGCACAGCCTCCACAATGGCTTGTGCCTCCTTTTCGACTGCAGAGTGCCGAATCCTGGAGGCAGTGAGTGTCCGGAAGAAGAATGCTACTGGCCTGCCTGCCTGGTTGAGGGTAGCAGCCAGGGCGATGTCTGACGCATCACTCTCTACCTGGAAAGGAATGGTTTCGTCCATCGCGTGCATAGCGGCCTTGATGATGTCAGCCTTGATGCGACTGAAGGCCGACCGGGCCTCAGCCGTTAGGGGAAATGTCGTGGTCTTTATGAGTGGGCGGGCTTTGTCCGCATATCTGGGGACCCACTGGGCATAATAGGAGAAAAGCCCCAAGCACCGTTTGAGGGCCTTGAGGCTATGGGGAAGGAGAAGTTGAGGCATGCGGTCGGGGTCGGGAACTAGGACCCCATTTCCCACGAAGTAGCCGAGGATGGCTAGCCGGGTTGTGTGGAAAACGCATTTTTCCTCGTTGTAGGTCAGTTTGAGGGCCCGTGCGGTCTGAAGGAACTTTGCAAGGTGTCTCTGTTTCTCTATCTGGTTTTCTGTCTGTCTCGGTGTCTCTCTGTTTCTCTATCTGGTTTTCTGTCTGTCTGTCTCGGTGTCTCTCTGTTTCTCTATCTGGTTTTCCGTCTGTCTGTCCCGGTGTCTCTCTGTTTCTCTATCTGGTTTTCTGTCTGTCTCGGTGTCTCTGTTTCTCTATCTGGTTTTCTGTCTGTCTGTCTCGGTGTCTCTCTGTTTCTCTATCTGGTTTTCTGTCTGTCCCGGTGTCTCTCTGTTTCTCTATCTGGTTTTCTGTCTGTCTCGGTGTCTCTCTGTTTCTCCATCTAGTTGTCTGTCTGTCTGTCTCAGTGTCTCTGTTTCTCTCTCTGGTTTTCTGTCTGTCTCGGTGTCTCTCTGTTTCTCTATCTGGTTTTCTGTCTGTCTCGGTGTCTCTCTGTTTCTCTATCTGGTTTTCTGTCTGTCTCGGTGTCTCTCTGTTTCTCTATCTGGTTTTCTGTCTGTCTCGGTGTCTCTCTGTTTCTCTGTCTGGTTTTCTGTCTGTCTCGGTGTCTCTGTTTCTCTATCTGGGTTTCTGTCTGTCTGTCTCGGTGTCTCTCTGTTTCTCTATCTGGTTGTCTGTCTGTCTCGGTGTCTCTGTTTCTCTATCTGGTTTTCTGACTGTCTGTCTCGGTGTCTCTCTGTTTCTCTCTCTGATTTTCTGTCTGTCTCGGTGTCTCTCTGTTTCTCTCTCTGATTTTCTGTCTGTCTCGGTGTCTCTCTGTTTCTCCATCTGGTTTTCTGACTGTCTGTCTCGGTGTCTCTCTGGTTCTCTCTCTGATTTTCTATCTGTCTCGGTGTCTCTCTGTTTCTCTCTCTGATTTTCTGTCTGTCTCGGTGTCTCTCTGTTTCTCTCTCTGATTTTCTGTCTGTCTCGGTGTCTCTCTGTTTCTCTATCTGGTTTTCTGTCTGTCTGTCTCGGTGTCTCTCTGTTTCTCTATCTGGTTTTCTGTCTGTCTGTCTCGGTGTCTCTGTTTCTGTATCTGGTTTTCTGCCTGTCTCGGTGTCTCTCTGTTTCTCCATCTAGTTGTCTGTCTGTCTGTCTCAGTGTCCCTGTTTCTCTCTCTGGTTTTCTGTCTGTCTCGGTGTCTCTCTGTTTCTCTATCTGGTTTTCTGTCTGTCTCGGTGTCTCTCTGTTTCTCTATCTGGTTTTCTGTCTGTTTGTCTCGGTGTCTCTCTGTTTCTCTATCTGGTTTTCCGTCTGTCTGTCCCGGTGTCTCTCTGTTTCTCTATCTGGTTTTCTGTCTGTCTCGGTGTCTCTGTTTCTCTATCTGGTTTTCTGTCTGTCTGTATCGGTGTCTCTCTGTTTCTCTATCTGGTTTTCTGTCTGTCTCGGTGTCTCTCTGTTTCTCTATCTGGTTTTCTGTCTGTCTCGGTGTCTCTCTGTTTCTCTATCTGGTTTCCTGTCTGTCTCGGTTTCTCTCTGTTTCTCTATCTGGTTTTCTGTCTGTCTCGGTGTCTCTGTTTCTCTATCTGGTTTTCTGTCTGTCTCGGTGTCTCTCTGTTTCTCCATCTACTTTTCTGTCTGTCTCGGTGTCTCTGTTTCTCCATCTAGTTTTCTGTCTGTCTCGGTGTCTCTGTTTCTCTATCTGGTTTTCTCTCTGTCTGTCTCGGTATCTCTCTCTTTCTCTATCTGCTTTTCTGTCTGTCTCGGTGTCTCTCTGTTTCTCCATCTACTTTTCTGTCTGTCTCGGTGTCTCTGTTTCTCCATCTAGTTTTCTGTCTGTCTCGGTGTCTCTGTTTCTCTATCTGGTTTTCTCTCTGTCTGTCTCGGTATCTCTCTCTTTCTCTATCTGCTTTTCTGTCTGTCTCGGTGTCTCTCTGTTTCTCAATCTAGTTTTCTGTCTGTCTGTCTCGGTGTCTCTGTTTCTCTATCTGATTTTCTGTCTGTCTCGGTGTCTCTCTGTTTCTCTATCTGGTTTTCTCTCTGTCTCAGTGTCTCTGTTTCTCTATCTGGTCTTCTGTCTGTCTGTCTCGGTGTCTCTCTGTTTCTCTATCTGGTTTTCTGTCTGTCTCGGTGTCTCTCTGTTTATCGATCTGGTTTTCTGTTTGTCTCGGTGTCTCTCTGTTTCTCTATCTGGTTTTCTATCTGTCTCGGCGTCTCTCTGTTTCTCTCTCTGGTTTTCTATCTGTCTCGGTGTCTCTGTTGCTCTATCTGGTTTTCTGTCTGTCTCGGTGTCTCTCTGTTTCTCTATCTAGTTGTCTGTCTGTCTGTCTCGGTGTCTCTGTTTCTCTATCTGGGTTTCTGTCTGTCTTGGTGTCTCTCTGTTTCTCTATCTGGTTTTCTGTCTGTCTCGGTGTCTCTCTGTTTCTCTATCTGGTTTTCTGACTGTCTGTCTCGGTGTCTCTCTGTTTCTCTCTCTGATTTTCTATCTGTCTCGGTGTCTCTCTGTTTCTCTCTCTGATTTTCTGTCTGTCTCGGTGTCTCTCTGTTTCTCTCTCTGATTTTCTGTCTGTCTCGGTGTCTCTCTGTTTCTCTATCTGGTTTTCTGTCTGTCTGTCTCGGTGTCTCTCTGTTTCTCTATCTGGTTTTCTGTCTGTCTGTCTCGGTGTCTCTCTGTTTCTCTATCTGGTTTTCCGTCTGTCTGTCCCGGTGTCTCTCTGTTTCTCTATCTGGTTTTCTGTCTGTCTCGGTGTCTCTGTTTCTCTATCTGCTTTTCTGTCTGTCTCGGTGTCTCTCTGTTTCTCTCTCTGATTTTCTGTCTGTCTCGGTGTCTCTCTGTTTCTCTATCTGGTTTTCTGTCTGTCTGTCTCGGTGTCTCTCTGTTTCTCTATCTGGTTTTCTGTCTGTCTGTCTCGGTGTCTCTGTTTCTGTATCTGGTTTTCTGCCTGTCTCGGTGTCTCTCTGTTTCTCCATCTAGTTGTCTGTCTGTCTGTCTCAGTGTCTCTGTTTCTCTCTCTGGTTTTCTGTCTGTCTCGGTGTCTCTCTGTTTCTCTATCTGGTATTCTGTCTGTCTCGGTGTCTCTCTGTTTCTCTATCTGGTTTTCTGTCTGTCTGCCTCGGTGTCTCTCTGTTTCTCTATCTGGTTTTCCGTCTGTCTGTCCCGGTGTCTCTCTGTTTCTCTATCTGGTTTTCTGTCTGTCTCGGTGTCTCTGTTTCTCTATCTGGTTTTCTGTCTGTCAGTCTCGGTGTCTCTCTGTTTCTCTATCTGGTTTTCTGTCTGTCTCGGTGTCTCTCTGTTTCTCTATCTGGTTTTCTGTCTGTCTCGGTGTCTCTCTGTTTCTCTATCGGGTTTTCTGTCTGTCTCGGTGTCTCTGTTTCTCTATCTGGTTTTCTGTCTGTCTCGGTGTCTCTCTGTTTCTCCATCTAGTTTTCTGTCTGTCTCGGTGTCTCTGTTTCTCTATCTGGTTTTCTGTCTGTCTCGGTGTCTCTCTGTTTCTCCATCTACTTTTCTGTCTGTCTCGGTGTCTCTCTGTTTCTCTATCTGGTTTTCTGTCTGTCTGTCTCGGTGTCTCTCTGTTTCTCTATCTGGTTTTCTGTCTGTCTCGGTGTCTCTCTGTTTCTCTATCTGGTTTTCTGTCTGTCTCGGTGTCTCTGTTTCTCTATCTGGTTTTCTGTCTGTCTCGGTGTCTCTCTGTTTCTCCATCTAGTTTTCTGTCTGTCTCGGTGTCTCTGTTTCTCTATCTGGTTTTCTGTCTGTCTCGGTGTCTCTCTGTTTCTCCATCTACTTTTCTGTCTGTCTCGGTGTCTCTCTGTTTCTCTATCTGGTTTTCTGTCTGTCTGTCTCGGTGTCTCTCTGTTTCTCTATCTGGTTTTCTGTCTGTCTGTCTCGGTGTCTCTCTGTTTCTCTATCTGGTTTTCCGTCTGTCTGTCCCGGTGTCTCTCTGTTTCTCTATCTGGTTTTCTGTCTGTCTCGGTGTCTCTGTTTCTCTATCTGGTTTTCTGTCTGTCTCGGTGTCTCTCTGTTTCTCTCTCTGATTTTCTGTCTGTCTCGGTGTCTCTCTGTTTCTCTATCTGGTTTTCTGTCTGTCTGTCTCGGTGTCTCTCTGTTTCTCTATCTGGTTTTCTGTCTGTCTGTCTCGGTGTCTCTGTTTCTGTATCTGGTTTTCTGCCTGTCTCGGTGTCTCTCTGTTTCTCCATCTAGTTGTCTGTCTGTCTGTCTCAGTGTCTCTGTTTCTCTCTCTGGTTTTCTGTCTGTCTCGGTGTCTCTCTGTTTCTCTATCTGGTTTTCTGTCTGTCTCGGTGTCTCTCTGTTTCTCTATCTGGTTTTCTGTCTGTTTGTCTCGGTGTCTCTCTGTTTCTCTATCTGGTTTTCCGTCTGTCTGTCCCGGTGTCTCTCTGTTTCTCTATCTGGTTTTCTGTCTGTCTCGGTGTCTCTGTTTCTCTATCTGGTTTTCTGTCTGTCTGTATCGGTGTCTCTCTGTTTCTCTATCTGGTTTTCTGTCTGTCTCGGTGTCTCTCTGTTTCTCTATCTGGTTTTCTGTCTGTCTCGGTGTCTCTCTGTTTCTCTATCTGGTTTTCTGTCTGTCTCGGTGTCTCTCTGTTTCTCTATCTGGTTTTCTGTCTGTCTCGGTGTCTCTGTTTCTCTATCTGGTTTTCTGTCTGTCTCGGTGTCTCTCTGTTTCTCCATCTACTTTTCTGTCTGTCTCGGTGTCTCTGTTTCTCCATCTAGTTTTCTGTCTGTCTCGGTGTCTCTGTTTCTCTATCTGGTTTTCTCTCTGTCTGTCTCGGTATCTCTCTCTTTCTCTATCTGCTTTTCTGTCTGTCTCGGTGTCTCTCTGTTTCTCAATCTAGTTTTCTGTCTGTCTGTCTCGGTGTCTCTGTTTCTCTATCTGATTTTCTGTCTGTCTCGGTGTCTCTCTGTTTCTCTATCTGGTTTTCTCTCTGTCTCAGTGTCTCTGTTTCTCTATCTGGTCTTCTGTCTGTCTGTCTCGGTGTCTCTCTGTTTCTCTATCTGGTTTTCTGTCTGTCTCGGTGTCTCTCTGTTTATCGATCTGGTTTTCTGTTTGTCTCGGTGTCTCTCTGTTTCTCTATCTGGTTTTCTATCTGTCTCGGTGTCTCTCTGTTTCTCTCTCTGGTTTTCTATCTGTCTCGGTGTCTCTGTTGCTCTATCTGGTTTTCTGTCTGTCTCGGTGTCTCTCTGTTTCTCTATCTAGTTGTCTGTCTGTCTGTCTCGGTGTCTCTGTTTCTCTATCTGGGTTTCTGTCTGTCTTGGTGTCTCTCTGTTTCTCTATCTGGTTTTCTGTCTGTCTCGGTGTCTCTCTGTTTGTCTATCTGGTTTTCTGACTGTCTGTCTCGGTGTCTCTCTGTTTCTCTCTCTGATTTTCTATCTGTCTCGGTGTCTCTCTGTTTCTCTCTCTGATTTTCTGTCTGTCTCGGTGTCTCTCTGTTTCTCTATCTGGTTTTCTGTCTGTCTGTCTCGGTGTCTCTCTGTTTCTCTATCTGGTTTTCTGTCTGTCTGTCTCGGTGTCTCTCTGTTTCTCTATCTGGTTTTCCGTCTGTCTGTCCCGGTGTCTCTCTGTTTCTCTATCTGGTTTTCTGTCTGTCTCGGTGTCTCTGTTTCTCTATCTGGTTTTCTGTCTGTCTCGGTGTCTCTCTGTTTCTCTCTCTGATTTTCTGTCTGTCTCGGTGTCTCTCTGTTTCTCTCTCTGATTTTCTGTCTGTCTCGGTGTCTCTCTGTTTCTCCATCTGGTTTTCTGACTGTCTGTCTCGGTGTCTCTCTGGTTCTCTCTCTGATTTTCTATCTGTCTCGGTGTCTCTCTGTTTCTCTCTCTGATTTTCTGTCTGTCTCGGTGTCTCTCTGTTTCTCTCTCTGATTTTCTGTCTGTCTCGGTGTCTCTCTGTTTCTCTATCTGGTTTTCTGTCTGTCTCTCTCGGTGTCTCTCTGTTTCTCTATCTGGTTTTCTGTCTGTCTGTCTCGGTGTCTCTGTTTCTGTATCTGGTTTTCTGCCTGTCTCGGTGTCTCTCTGTTTCTCCATCTAGTTGTCTGTCTGTCTGTCTCAGTGTCTCTGTTTCTCTCTCTGGTTTTCTGTCTGTCTCGGTGTCTCTCTGTTTCTCTATCTGGTTTTCTGTCTGTCTCGGTGTCTCTCTGTTTCTCTATCTGGTTTTCTGTCTGTCTGTCTCGGTGTCTCTCTGTTTCTCTATCTGGTTTTCTGTCTGTCTGTCTCAGTGTCTCTGTTTCTCTCTCTGGTTTTCTGTCTGTCTCGGTGTCTCTCTGTTTCTCTATCTGGTATTCTGTCTGTCTCGGTGTCTCTCTGTTTCTCTATCTGGTTTTCTGTCTGTCTGCCTCGGTGTCTCTCTGTTTCTCTATCTGGTTTTCCGTCTGTCTGTCCCGGTGTCTCTCTGTTTCTCTATCTGGTTTTCTGTCTGTCTCGGTGTCTCTGTTTCTCTATCTGGTTTTCTGTCTGTCAGTCTCGGTGTCTCTCTGTTTCTCTATCTGGTTTTCTGTCTGTCTCGGTGTCTCTCTGTTTCTCTATCTGGTTTTCTGTCTGTCTCGGTGTCTCTCTGTTTCTCTATCGGGTTTTCTGTCTGTCTCGGTGTCTCTGTTTCTCTATCTGGTTTTCTGTCTGTCTCGGTGTCTCTCTGTTTCTCCATCTAGTTTTCTGTCTGTCTCGGTGTCTCTGTTTCTCTATCTGGTTTTCTGTCTGTCTCGGTGTCTCTCTGTTTCTCCATCTACTTTTCTGTCTGTCTCGGTGTCTCTCTGTTTCTCTATCTGGTTTTCTGTCTGTCTGTCTCGGTGTCTCTCTGTTTCTCTATCTGGTTTTCTGTCTGTCTCGGTGTCTCTCTGTTTCTCTATCTGGTTTTCTGTCTGTCTCGGTGTCTCTGTTTCTCTATCTGGTTTTCTGTCTGTCTCGGTGTCTCTCTGTTTCTCCATCTAGTTTTCTGTCTGTCTCGGTGTCTCTGTTTCTCTATCTGGTTTTCTGTCTGTCTCGGTGTCTCTCTGTTTCTCCATCTACTTTTCTGTCTGTCTCGGTGTCTCTCTGTTTCTCTATCTGGTTTTCTGTCTGTCTGTCTCGGTGTCTCTCTGTTTCTCTATCTGGTTTTCTGTCTGTCTGTCTCGGTGTCTCTCTGTTTCTCTATCTGGTTTTCCGTCTGTCTGTCCCGGTGTCTCTCTGTTTCTCTATCTGGTTTTCTGTCTGTCTCGGTGTCTCTGTTTCTCTATCTGGTTTTCTGTCTGTCTCGGTGTCTCTCTGTTTCTCTCTCTGATTTTCTGTCTGTCTCGGTGTCTCTCTGTTTCTCTATCTGGTTTTCTGTCTGTCTGTCTCGGTGTCTCTCTGTTTCTCTATCTGGTTTTCTGTCTGTCTGTCTCGGTGTCTCTGTTTCTGTATCTGGTTTTCTGCCTGTCTCGGTGTCTCTCTGTTTCTCCATCTAGTTGTCTGTCTGTCTGTCTCAGTGTCTCTGTTTCTCTCTCTGGTTTTCTGTCTGTCTCGGTGTCTCTCTGTTTCTCTATCTGGTTTTCTGTCTGTCTCGGTGTCTCTCTGTTTCTCTATCTGGTTTTCTGTCTGTTTGTCTCGGTGTCTCTCTGTTTCTCTATCTGGTTTTCCGTCTGTCTGTCCCGGTGTCTCTCTGTTTCTCTATCTGGTTTTCTGTCTGTCTCGGTGTCTCTGTTTCTCTATCTGGTTTTCTGTCTGTCTGTATCGGTGTCTCTCTGTTTCTCTATCTGGTTTTCTGTCTGTCTCGGTGTCTCTCTGTTTCTCTATCTGGTTTTCTGTCTGTCTCGGTGTCTCTCTGTTTCTCTATCTGGTTTTCTGTCTGTCTCGGTGTCTCTCTGTTTCTCTATCTGGTTTTCTGTCTGTCTCGGTGTCTCTGTTTCTCTATCTGGTTTTCTGTCTGTCTCGGTGTCTCTCTGTTTCTCCATCTACTTTTCTGTCTGTCTCGGTGTCTCTGTTTCTCCATCTAGTTTTCTGTCTGTCTCGGTGTCTCTGTTTCTCTATCTGGTTTTCTCTCTGTCTGTCTCGGTATCTCTCTCTTTCTCTATCTGCTTTTCTGTCTGTCTCGGTGTCTCTCTGTTTCTCAATCTAGTTTTCTGTCTGTCTGTCTCGGTGTCTCTGTTTCTCTATCTGATTTTCTGTCTGTCTCGGTGTCTCTCTGTTTCTCTATCTGGTTTTCTCTCTGTCTCAGTGTCTCTGTTTCTCTATCTGGTCTTCTGTCTGTCTGTCTCGGTGTCTCTCTGTTTCTCTATCTGGTTTTCTGTCTGTCTCGGTGTCTCTCTGTTTATCGATCTGGTTTTCTGTTTGTCTCGGTGTCTCTCTGTTTCTCTATCTGGTTTTCTATCTGTCTCGGTGTCTCTCTGTTTCTCTCTCTGGTTTTCTATCTGTCTCGGTGTCTCTGTTGCTCTATCTGGTTTTCTGTCTGTCTCGGTGTCTCTCTGTTTCTCTATCTAGTTGTCTGTCTGTCTGTCTCGGTGTCTCTGTTTCTCTATCTGGGTTTCTGTCTGTCTTGGTGTCTCTCTGTTTCTCTATCTGGTTTTCTGTCTGTCTCGGTGTCTCTCTGTTTGTCTATCTGGTTTTCTGACTGTCTGTCTCGGTGTCTCTCTGTTTCTCTCTCTGATTTTCTATCTGTCTCGGTGTCTCTCTGTTTCTCTCTCTGATTTTCTGTCTGTCTCGGTGTCTCTCTGTTTCTCTATCTGGTTTTCTGTCTGTCTGTCTCGGTGTCTCTCTGTTTCTCTATCTGGTTTTCTGTCTGTCTGTCTCGGTGTCTCTCTGTTTCTCTATCTGGTTTTCCGTCTGTCTGTCCCGGTGTCTCTCTGTTTCTCTATCTGGTTTTCTGTCTGTCTCGGTGTCTCTGTTTCTCTATCTGGTTTTCTGTCTGTCTCGGTGTCTCTCTGTTTCTCTCTCTGATTTTCTGTCTGTCTCGGTGTCTCTCTGTTTCTCTCTCTGATTTTCTGTCTGTCTCGGTGTCTCTCTGTTTCTCCATCTGGTTTTCTGACTGTCTGTCTCGGTGTCTCTCTGGTTCTCTCTCTGATTTTCTATCTGTCTCGGTGTCTCTCTGTTTCTCTCTCTGATTTTCTGTCTGTCTCGGTGTCTCTCTGTTTCTCTCTCTGATTTTCTGTCTGTCTCGGTGTCTCTCTGTTTCTCTATCTGGTTTTCTGTCTGTCTCTCTCGGTGTCTCTCTGTTTCTCTATCTGGTTTTCTGTCTGTCTGTCTCGGTGTCTCTGTTTCTGTATCTGGTTTTCTGCCTGTCTCGGTGTCTCTCTGTTTCTCCATCTAGTTGTCTGTCTGTCTGTCTCAGTGTCTCTGTTTCTCTCTCTGGTTTTCTGTCTGTCTCGGTGTCTCTCTGTTTCTCTATCTGGTTTTCTGTCTGTCTCGGTGTCTCTCTGTTTCTCTATCTGGTTTTCTGTCTGTTTGTCTCGGTGTCTCTCTGTTTCTCTATCTGGTTTTCCGTCTGTCTGTCCCGGTGTCTCTCTGTTTCTCTATCTGGTTTTCTGTCTGTCTCGGTGTCTCTGTTTCTCTATCTGGTTTTCTGTCTGTCTGTATCGGTGTCTCTCTGTTTCTCTATCTGGTTTTCTGTCTGTCTCGGTGTCTCTCTGTTTCTCTATCTGGTTTTCTGTCTGTCTCGGTGTCTCTCTGTTTCTCTATCTGGTTTCCTGTCTGTCTCGGTGTCTCTCTGTTTCTCTATCTGGTTTTCTGTCTGTCTCGGTGTCTCTGTTTCTCTATCTGGTTTTCTGTCTGTCTCGGTGTCTCTCTGTTTCTCCATCTACTTTTCTGTCTGTCTCGGTGTCTCTGTTTCTCCATCTAGTTTTCTGTCTGTCTCGGTGTCTCTGTTTCTCTATCTGGTTTTCTCTCTGTCTGTCTCGGTATCTCTCTCTTTCTCTATCTGCTTTTCTGTCTGTCTCGGTGTCTCTCTGTTTCTCAATCTAGTTTTCTGTCTGTCTGTCTCGGTGTCTCTGTTTCTTTATCTGATTTTCTGTCTGTCTCGGTGTCTCTCTGTTTCTCTATCTGGTTTTCTCTCTGTCTCAGTGTCTCTGTTTCTCTATCTGGTCTTCTGTCTGTCTGTCTCGGTGTCTCTCTGTTTCCCTATCTGGTTTTCTGTCTGTCTCGGTGTCTCTCTGTTTATCGATCTGGTTTTCTGTTTGTCTCGGTGTCTCTCTGTTTCTCTATCTGGTTTTCTATCTGTCTCGGCGTCTCTCTGTTTCTCTCTCTGGTTTTCTATCTGTCTCGGTGTCTTTGTTGCTCTATCTGGTTTTCTGTCTGTCTCGGTGTCTCTCTGTTTCTCTATCTAGTTGTCTGTCTGTCTGTCTCGGTGTCTCTGTTTCTCTATCTGGGTTTCTGTCTGTCTTGGTGTCTCTCTGTTTCTCTATCTGGTTTTCTGTCTGTCTCGGTGTCTCTCTGTTTCTCTATCTGGTTTTCTGACTGTCTGTCTCGGTGTCTCTCTGTTTCTCTCTCTGATTTTCTATCTGTCTCGGTGTCACTCTGTTTCTCTCTCTGATTTTCTGTCTGTCTCGGTGTCTCTCTGTTTCTCTCTCTGATTTTCTGTCTGTCTCGGTGTCTCTCTGTTTCTCTATCTGGTTTTCTGTCTGTCTGTCTCGGTGTCTCTCTGTTTCTCTATCTGGTTTTCCGTCTGTCTGTCCCGGTGTCTCTCTGTTTCTCTATCTGGTTTTCTGTCTGTCTCGGTGTCTCTGTTTCTCTATCTGCTTTTCTGTCTGTCTCGGTGTCTCTCTGTTTCTCTCTCTGATTTTCTGTCTGTCTCGGTGTCTCTCTGTTTCTCTATCTGGTTTTCTGTCTGTCTGTCTCGGTGTCTCTCTGTTTCTCTATCTGGTTTTCTGTCTGTCTGTCTCGGTGTCTCTGTTTCTCTATCTGGTTTTCTGTCTGTCTCGGTGTCTCTGTTTCTCTATCTGGTTTTCTGTCTGTCTCGGTGTCTCTCTGTTTCTC
Source organism: Scyliorhinus torazame (assembly GCF_047496885.1). Lineage (NCBI taxonomy): Eukaryota > Metazoa > Chordata > Chondrichthyes > Carcharhiniformes > Scyliorhinidae > Scyliorhinus > Scyliorhinus torazame. Next base: position 337,266,241 of record NC_092709.1, read on the forward strand.
CATCTACTTTTCTGTCTGTCTCGGTGTCTCTGTTTCTCCATCTAGTTTTCTGTCTGTCTCGGTGTCTCTGTTTCTCTATCTGGTTTTCTCTCTGTCTGTCTCGGTATCTCTCTCTTTCTCTATCTGCTTTTCTGTCTGTCTCGGTGTCTCTCTGTTTCTCAATCTAGTTTTCTGTCTGTCTGTCTCGGTGTCTCTGTTTCTCTATCTGATTTTCTGTCTGTCTCGGTGTCTCTCTGTTTCTCTATCTGGTTTTCTCTCTGTCTCAGTGTCTCTGTTTCTCTATCTGGTCTTCTGTCTGTCTGTCTCGGTGTCTCTCTGTTTCTCTATCTGGTTTTCTGTCTGTCTCGGTGTCTCTCTGTTTATCGATCTGGTTTTCTGTTTGTCTCGGTGTCTCTCTGTTTCTCTATCTGGTTTTCTATCTGTCTCGGCGTCTCTCTGTTTCTCTCTCTGGTTTTCTATCTGTCTCGGTGTCTTTGTTGCTCTATCTGGTTTTCTGTCTGTCTCGGTGTCTCTCTGTTTCTCTATCTAGTTGTCTGTCTGTCTGTCTCGGTGTCTCTGTTTCTCTATCTGGGTTTCTGTCTGTCTTGGTGTCTCTCTGTTTCTCTATCTGGTTTTCTGTCTGTCTCGGTGTCTCTCTGTTTCTCTATCTGGTTTTCTGACTGTCTGTCTCGGTGTCTCTCTGTTTCTCTCTCTGATTTTCTATCTGTCTCGGTGTCACTCTGTTTCTCTCTCTGATTTTCTGTCTGTCTCGGTGTCTCTCTGTTTCTCTCTCTGATTTTCTGTCTGTCTCGGTGTCTCTCTGTTTCTCTATCTGGTTTTCTGTCTGTCTGTCTCGGTGTCTCTCTGTTTCTCTATCTGGTTTTCTGTCTGTCTGTCTCGGTGTCTCTCTGTTTCTCTATCTGGTTTTCCGTCTGTCTGTCCCGGTGTCTCTCTGTTTCTCTATCTGGTTTTCTGTCTGTCTCGGTGTCTCTGTTTCTCTATCTGCTTTTCTGTCTGTCTCGGTGTCTCTCTGTTTCTCTCTCTGATTTTCTGTCTATCTCGGTGTCTCTCTGTTTCTCTATCTGGTTTTCTGTCTGTCTGTCTCGGTGTCTCTCTGTTTCTCTATCTGGTTTTCTGTCTGTCTGTCTCGGTGTCTCTGTTTCTGTATCTGGTTTTCTGCCTGTCTCGGTGTCTCTCTGTTTCTCCATCTAGTTGTCTGTCTGTCTGTCTCAGTGTCTCTGTTTCTCTCTCTGGTTTTCTGTCTGTCTCGGTGTCTCTCTGTTTCTCTATCTGGTATTCTGTCTGTCTCGGTGTCTCTCTGTTTCTCTATCTGGTTTTCTGTCTGTCTGTCTCGGTGTCTCTCTGTTTCTCTATCTGGTTTTCCGTCTGTCTGTCCCGGTGTCTCTCTGTTTCTCTATCTGGTTTTCTGTCTGTCTCGGTGTCTCTGTTTCTCTATCTGGTTTTCTGTCTGTCAGTCTCGGTGTCTCTCTGTTTCTCTATCTGGTTTTCTGTCTGTCTCGGTGTCTCTTTGTTTCTCTATCTGGTTTTCTGTCTGTCTCGCTGTCTCTCTGTTTCTCTATCTGGTTTTCTGTCTGTCTCGGTGTCTCTGTTTCTCTATCTGGTTTTCTGTCTGTCTCGGTGTCTCTCTGTTTCTCCATCTAGTTTTCTGTCTGTCTCGGTGTCTCTGTTTCTCTATCTGGTTTTCTGTCTGTCTCGGTGTCTCTCTGTTTCTCCATCTACTTTTCTGTCTGTCTCGGTGTCTCTCTGTTTCTCTATCTGGTTTTCTGTCTGTCTGTCTCGGTGTCTCTCTGTTTCTCTATCTGGTTTTCTGTCTGTCTCGGTGTCTCTCTGTTTCTCTATCTGGTTTTCTGTCTGTCTCGGTGTCTCTGTTTCTCTATCTGGTTTTCTGTCTGTCTCGGTGTCTCTCTGTTTCTCCATCTAGTTTTCTGTCTGTCTCGGTGTCTCTGTTTCTCTATCTGGTTTTCTGTCTGTCAGTCTCGGTGTCTCTCTGTTTCTCTATCTGGTTTTCTGTCTGTCTCGGTGTCTCTCTGTTTCTCTCTCTGATTTTCTGTCTGTCTCGGTGTCTCTCTGTTTCTCTATCTGGTTTTCTGTCTGTCTGTCTCGGTGTCTCTCTGTTTCTCTATCTGGTTTTCCGTCTGTCTGTCCCGGTGTCTCTCTGTTTCTCTATCTGGTTTTCTGTCTGTCTCGGTGTCTCTGTTTCTCTATCTGCTTTTCTGTCTGTCTCGGTGTCTCTCTGTTTCTCTCTCTGATTTTCTGTCTGTCTCGGTGTCTCTCTGTTTCTCTATCTGGTTTTCTGTCTGTCTGTCTCGGTGTCTCTCTGTTTCTCTATCTGGTTTTCTGTCTGTCTGTCTCGGTGTCTCTGTTTCTCTATCTGGTTTTCTGTCTGTCTCGGTGTCTCTGTTTCTCTATCTGGTTTTCTGTCTGTCTCGGTGTCTCTCTGTTTCTCCATCTACTTTTCTGTCTGTCTCGGTGTCTCTGTTTCTCCATCTAGTTTTCTGTCTGTCTCGGTGTCTCTCTGTTTCTCTCTCTGATTTTCTGTCTGTCTCGGTGTCTCTCTGTTTCTCTATCTGGTTTTCTGTCTGTCTGTCTCGGTGTCTCTCTGTTTCTCTATCTGGTTTTCTGTCTGTCTGTCTCGGTGTCTCTCTGTTTCTCTATCTGGTTTTCCGTCTGTCTGTCCCGGTGTCTCTCTGTTTCTCTATCTGGTTTTCTGTCTGTCTCGGTGTCTCTGTTTCTCTATCTGCTTTTCTGTCTGTCTCGGTGTCTCTCTGTTTCTCTCTCTGATTTTCTGTCTATCTCGGTGTCTCTCTGTTTCTCTATCTGGTTTTCTGTCTGTCTGTCTCGGTGTCTCTCTGTTTCTCTATCTGGTTTTCTGTCTGTCTGTCTCGGTGTCTCTGTTTCTGTATCTGGTTTTCTGCCTGTCTCGGTGTCTCTCTGTTTCTCCATCTAGTTGTCTGTCTGTCTGTCTCAGTGTCTCTGTTTCTCTCTCTGGTTTTCTGTCTGTCTCGGTGTCTCTCTGTTTCTCTATCTGGTATTCTGTCTGTCTCGGTGTCTCTCTGTTTCTCTATCTGGTTTTCTGTCTGTCTGTCTCGGTGTCTCTCTGTTTCTCTATCTGGTTTTCCGTCTGTCTGTCCCGGTGTCTCTCTGTTTCTCTATCTGGTTTTCTGTCTGTCTCGGTGTCTCTGTTTCTCTATCTGGTTTTCTGTCTGTCAGTCTCGGTGTCTCTCTGTTTCTCTATCTGGTTTTCTGTCTGTCTCGGTGTCTCTTTGTTTCTCTATCTGGTTTTCTGTCTGTCTCGCTGTCTCTCTGTTTCTCTATCTGGTTTTCTGTCTGTCTCGGTGTCTCTGTTTCTCTATCTGGTTTTCTGTCTGTCTCGGTGTCTCTCTGTTTCTCCATCTAGTTTTCTGTCTGTCTCGGTGTCTCTGTTTCTCTATCTGGTTTTCTGTCTGTCTCGGTGTCTCTCTGTTTCTCCATCTACTTTTCTGTCTGTCTCGGTGTCTCTCTGTTTCTCTATCTGGTTTTCTGTCTGTCTGTCTCGGTGTCTCTCTGTTTCTCTATCTGGTTTTCTGTCTGTCTCGGTGTCTCTCTGTTTCTCTATCTGGTTTTCTGTCTGTCTCGGTGTCTCTGTTTCTCTATCTGGTTTTCTGTCTGTCTCGGTGTCTCTCTGTTTCTCCATCTAGTTTTCTGTCTGTCTCGGTGTCTCTGTTTCTCTATCTGGTTTTCTGTCTGTCAGTCTCGGTGTCTCTCTGTTTCTCTATCTGGTTTTCTGTCTGTCTCGGTGTCTCTCTGTTTCTCTCTCTGATTTTCTGTCTGTCTCGGTGTCTCTCTGTTTCTCTATCTGGTTTTCTGTCTGTCTGTCTCGGTGTCTCTCTGTTTCTCTATCTGGTTTTCCGTCTGTCTGTCCCGGTGTCTCTCTGTTTCTCTATCTGGTTTTCTGTCTGTCTCGGTGTCTCTGTTTCTCTATCTGCTTTTCTGTCTGTCTCGGTGTCTCTCTGTTTCTCTCTCTGATTTTCTGTCTGTCTCGGTGTCTCTCTGTTTCTCTATCTGGTTTTCTGTCTGTCTGTCTCGGTGTCTCTCTGTTTCTCTATCTGGTTTTCTGTCTGTCTGTCTCGGTGTCTCTGTTTCTCTATCTGGTTTTCTGTCTGTCTCGGTGTCTCTGTTTCTCTATCTGGTTTTCTGTCTGTCTCGGTGTCTCTCTGTTTCTCCATCTACTTTTCTGTCTGTCTCGGTGTCTCTGTTTCTCCATCTAGTTTTCTGTCTGTCTCGGTGTCTCTGTTTCTCTATCTGGTTTTCTCTCTGTCTGTCTCGGTATCTCTCTCTTTCTCTATCTGCTTTTCTGTCTGTCTCGGTGTCTCTCTGTTTCTCAATCTAGTTTTCTGTCTGTCTGTCTCGGTGTCTCTGTTTCTCTATCTGATTTTCTGTCTGTCTCGGTGTCTCTCTGTTTCTCTATCTGGTTTTCTCTCTGTCTCAGTGTCTCTGTTTCTCTATCTGGTCTTCTGTCTGTCTGTCTCGGTGTCTCTCTGTTTCTCTATCTGGTTTTCTGTCTGTCTCGGTGTCTCTCTGTTTATCGATCTGGTTTTCTGTTTGTCTCGGTGTCTCTCTGTTTCTCTATCTGGTTTTCTATCTGTCTCGGCGTCTCTCTGTTTCTCTCTCTGGTTTTCTATCTGTCTCGGTGTCTTTGTTGCTCTATCTGGTTTTCTGTCTGTCTCGGTGTCTCTCTGTTTCTCTATCTAGTTGTCTGTCTGTCTGTCTCGGTGTCTCTGTTTCTCTATCTGGGTTTCTGTCTGTCTTGGTGTCTCTCTGTTTCTCTATCTGGTTTTCTGTCTGTCTCGGTGTCTCTCTGTTTCTCTATCTGGTTTTCTGACTGTCTGTCTCGGTGTCTCTCTGTTTCTCTCTCTGATTTTCTATCTGTCTCGGTGTCACTCTGTTTCTCTCTCTGATTTTCTGTCTGTCTCGGTGTCTCTCTGTTTCTCTCTCTGATTTTCTGTCTGTCTCGGTGTCTCTCTGTTTCTCTATCTGGTTTTCTGTCTGTCTGTCTCGGTGTCTCTCTGTTTCTCTATCTGGTTTTCTGTCTGTCTGTCTCGGTGTCTCTCTGTTTCTCTATCTGGTTTTCCGTCTGTCTGTCCCGGTGTCTCTCTGTTTCTCTATCTGGTTTTCTGTCTGTCTCGGTGTCTCTGTTTCTCTATCTGCTTTTCTGTCTGTCTCGGTGTCTCTCTGTTTCTCTCTCTGATTTTCTGTCTATCTCGGTGTCTCTCTGTTTCTCTATCTGGTTTTCTGTCTGTCTGTCTCGGTGTCTCTCTGTTTCTCTATCTGGTTTTCTGTCTGTCTGTCTCGGTGTCTCTGTTTCTGTATCTGGTTTTCTGCCTGTCTCGGTGTCTCTCTGTTTCTCCATCTAGTTGTCTGTCTGTCTGTCTCAGTGTCTCTGTTTCTCTCTCTGGTTTTCTGTCTGTCTCGGTGTCTCTCTGTTTCTCTATCTGGTATTCTGTCTGTCTCGGTGTCTCTCTGTTTCTCTATCTGGTTTTCTGTCTGTCTGTCTCGGTGTCTCTCTGTTTCTCTATCTGGTTTTCCGTCTGTCTGTCCCGGTGTCTCTCTGTTTCTCTATCTGGTTTTCTGTCTGTCTCGGTGTCTCTGTTTCTCTATCTGGTTTTCTGTCTGTCAGTCTCGGTGTCTCTCTGTTTCTCTATCTGGTTTTCTGTCTGTCTCGGTGTCTCTTTGTTTCTCTATCTGGTTTTCTGTCTGTCTCGCTGTCTCTCTGTTTCTCTATCTGGTTTTCTGTCTGTCTCGGTGTCTCTGTTTCTCTATCTGGTTTTCTGTCTGTCTCGGTGTCTCTCTGTTTCTCCATCTAGTTTTCTGTCTGTCTCGGTGTCTCTGTTTCTCTATCTGGTTTTCTGTCTGTCTCGGTGTCTCTCTGTTTCTCCATCTACTTTTCTGTCTGTCTCGGTGTCTCTCTGTTTCTCTATCTGGTTTTCTGTCTGTCTGTCTCGGTGTCTCTCTGTTTCTCTATCTGGTTTTCTGTCTGTCTCGGTGTCTCTCTGTTTCTCTATCTGGTTTTCTGTCTGTCTCGGTGTCTCTGTTTCTCTATCTGGTTTTCTGTCTGTCTCGGTGTCTCTCTGTTTCTCCATCTAGTTTTCTGTCTGTCTCGGTGTCTCTGTTTCTCTATCTGGTTTTCTGTCTGTCTCGGTGTCTCTCTGTTTCTCCATCTACTTTTCTGTCTGTCTCGGTGTCTCTCTGTTTCTCTATCTGGTTTTCTGTCTGTCTGTCTCGGTGTCTCTCTGTTTCTCTATCTGGTTTTCTGTCTGTCTGTCTCGGTGTCTCTCTGTTTCTCTATCTGGTTTTCCGTCTGTCTGTCCCGGTGTCTCTCTGTTTCTCTATCTGGTTTTCTGTCTGTCTCGGTGTCTCTGTTTCTCTATCTGGTTTTCTGTCTGTCTCGGTGTCTCTCTGTTTCTCTCTCTGATTTTCTGTCTGTCTCGGTGTCTCTCTGTTTCTCTATCTGGTTTTCTGTCTGTCTGTCTCGGTGTCTCTCTGTTTCTCTATCTGGTTTTCTGTCTGTCTGTCTCGGTGTCTCTGTTTCTGTATCTGGTTTTCTGCCTGTCTCGGTGTCTCTCTGTTTCTCCATCTAGTTGTCTGTCTGTCTGTCTCAGTGTCTCTGTTTCTCTCTCTGGTTTTCTGTCTGTCTCGGTGTCTCTCTGTTTCTCTATCTGGTTTTCTGTCTGTCTCGGTGTCTCTCTGTTTCTCTATCTGGTTTTCTGTCTGTTTGTCTCGGTGTCTCTCTGTTTCTCTAAATGGTTTTCCGTCTGTCTGTCCCGGTGTCTCTCTGTTTCTCTATCTGGTTTTCTGTCTGTCTCGGTGTCTCTGTTTCTCTATCTGGTTTTCTGTCTGTCTGTATCGGTGTCTCTCTGTTTCTCTATCTGGTTTTCTGTCTGTCTCGGTGTCTCTCTGTTTCTCTATCTGGTTTTCTGTCTGTCTCGGTGTCTCTCTGTTTCTCTATCTGGTTTTCTGTCTGTCTCGGTGTCTCTCTGTTTCTCTATCTGGTTTTCTGTCTGTCTCGGTGTCTCTGTTTCTCTATCTGGTTTTCTGTCTGTCTCGGTGTCTCTCTGTTTCTCCATCTACTTTTCTGTCTGTCTCGGTGTCTCTGTTTCTCCATCTAGTTTTCTGTCTGTCTCGGTGTCTCTGTTTCTCTATCTGGTTTTCTCTCTGTCTGTCTCGGTATCTCTCTCTTTCTCTATCTGCTTTTCTGTCTGTCTCGGTGTCTCTCTGTTTCTCAATCTAGTTTTCTGTCTGTCTGTCTCGGTGTCTCTGTTTCTCTATCTGATTTTCTGTCTGTCTCGGTGTCTCTCTGTTTCTCTATCTGGTTTTCTCTCTGTCTCAGTGTCTCTGTTTCTCTATCTGGTCTTCTGTCTGTCTGTCTCGGTGTCTCTCTGTTTCTCTATCTGGTTTTCTGTCTGTCTCGGTGTCTCTCTGTTTATCGATCTGGTTTTCTGTTTGTCTCGGTGTCTCTCTGTTTCTCTATCTGGTTTTCTATCTGTCTCGGTGTCTCTCTGTTTCTCTCTCTGGTTTTCTATCTGTCTCGGTGTCTCTGTTGCTCTATCTGGTTTTCTGTCTGTCTCGGTGTCTCTCTGTTTCTCTATCTAGTTGTCTGTCTGTCTGTCTCGGTGTCTCTGTTTCTCTATCTGGGTTTCTGTCTGTCTTGGTGTCTCTCTATTTCTCTATCTGGTTTTCTGTCGGTCTCGGTGTCTCTCTGTTTCTCTATCTGGTTTTCTGACTGTCTGTCTCGGTGTCTCTCTGTTTCTCTCTCTGATTTTCTATCTGTCTCGGTGTCTCTCTGTTTCTCTCTCTGATTTTCTGTCTGTCTCGGTGTCTCTCTGTTTCTCTCTCTGATTTTCTGTCTGTCTCGGTGTCTCTCTGTTTCTCTATCTGGTTTTCTGTCTGTCTGTCTCGGTGTCTCTCTGTTTCTCTATCTGGTTTTCTGTCTGTCTGTCTCGGTGTCTCTCTGTTTCTCTATCTGGTTTTCCGTCTGTCTGTCCCGGTGTCTCTCTGTTTCTCTATCTGGTTTTCTGTCTGTCTCGGTGTCTCTGTTTCTCTATCTGGTTTTCTGTCTGTCTCGGTGTCTCTCTGTTTCTCTCTCTGATTTTCTGTCTGTCTCGGTGTCTCTCTGTTTCTCTATCTGGTTTTCTGTCTGTCTGTCTCGGTGTCTCTCTGTTTCCCTATCTGGTTTTCTGTCTGTCTGTCTCGGTGTCTCTGTTTCTGTATCTGGTTTTCTGCCTGTCTCGGTGTCTCTCTGTTTCTCCATCTAGTTGTCTGTCTGTCTGTCTCAGTGTCTCTGTTTCTCTCTCTGGTTTTCTGTCTGTCTCGGTGTCTCTCTGTTTCTCTATCTGGTATTCTGTCTGTCTCGGTGTCTCTCTGTTTCTCTATCTGGTTTTCTGTCTGTCTGTCTCGGTGTCTCTCTGTTTCTCTATCTGGTTTTCTGTCTGTCTCGGTGTCTCTCTGTTTCTCTATCTGGTTTTCTGTCTGTCTCGGTGTCTCTCTGTTTCTCTATCTGGTTTTCTGTCTGTCTCGGTGTCTCTGTTTCTCTATCTGGTTTTCTGTCTGTCTCGGTGTCTCTCTGTTTCTCCATCTAGTTTTCTGTCTGTCTCGGTGTCTCTGTTTCTCTATCTGGTTTTCTGTCTGTCTCGGTGTCTCTCTGTTTCTCCATCTACTTTTCTGTCTGTCTCGGTGTCTCTGTTTCTCCATCTAGTTTTCTGTCTGTCTCGGTGTCTCTGTTTCTCTATCTGGTTTTCTCTCTGTCTGTCTCGGTATCTCTCTCTTTCTCTATCTGCTTTTCTGTCTGTCTCGGTGTCTCTCTGTTTCTCAATCTAGTTTTCTGTCTGTCTGTCTCGGTGTCTCTGTTTCTCTATCTGATTTTCTGTCTGTCTCAGTGTCTCTGTTTCTCTATCTGATTTTCTGTCTGTCTCGGTGTCTCTCTGTTTCTCTATCTGGTTTTCTCTCTGTCTCAGTGTCTCTGTTTCTCTATCTGGTCTTCTGTCTGTCTGTCTCGGTGTCTCTCTGTTTCTCTATCTGGTTTTCTGTCTGTCTCGGTGTCTCTCTGTTTATCGATCTGGTTTTCTGTTTGTCTCGGTGTCTCTCTGTTTCTCTCTCTGGTTTTCTATCTGTCTCGGTGTCTCTCTGTTTCTCTATCTGGTTTTCTGACTGTCTGTCTCGGTGTCTCTCTGTTTCTCTATCTGGTTTTCTGTCTGTCTCGGTGTCTCTCTGTTTCTCTATCTGGTTTTCTGTCTGTCTCGGTGTCTCTCTGTTTCTCTATCTGGTTTTCTGTCTGTCTCGGTGTCTCTGTTTCTCTATCTGGTTTTCTCTCTGTCTCGGTGTCTCTCTGTTTCTCCATCTAGTTTTCTGTCTGTCTCGGTGTCTCTGTTTCTCTATCTGGTTTTCTGTCTGTCTCGGTGTCTCTCTGTTTCTCCATCTAGTTTTCTGTCTGTCTCGTTGTCTCTGTTTCTCCATCTAGTTTTCTGTCTGTCTCGGTGTCTCTGTTTCTCTATCTGGTTTTCTCTCTGTCTGTCTCGGTATCTCTCTCTTTCTCTATCTGCTTTTCTGTCTGTCTCGGTGTCTCTCTGTTTCTCAATCTAGTTTTCTGTCTGTCTGTCTCGGTGTCTCTATTTCTCTATCTGATTTTCTGTCTGTCTCAGTGTCTCTGTTTCTCTATCTGATTTTCTGTCTGTCGGTGTCTCTCTGTTTCTCTATCTGGTTTTCTCTCTGTCTCAGTGTCTCTGTTTCTCTCTCTGGTCTTCTGTCTGTCTGTCTCGGTGTCTCTCTGTTTCTCTATCTGGTTTTCTGTCTGTCTCGGTGTCTCTCTGTTTATCAATCTGGTTTTCTGTTTGTCTCGGTGTCTCTCTGTTTCTCTCTCTGGTTTTCTATCTGTCTCGGTGTCTCTCTGTTTCTCTCTCTGGTTTTCTATCTGTCTCGGTGTCTCTGTTGCTCTATCTGGTTTTCTGTCTGTCTCGGTGTCTCTCTGTTTCTCTATCTAGTTGTCTGTCTGTCTGTCTCGGTGTCTTTGTTTCTCTATCTGGGTTTCTGTCTGTCTTGGTGTCTCTCTGTTTCTCTATCTGGTTTTCTGTCTGTCTCGGTGTCTCTCTGTTTCTCTATCTGGTTTTCTGCCTGTCTCGGTGTCTCTCTGTTTCTCTATCTGGTTTTCTGTCTGTCTCGGTGTCTCTCTGTATCTCTATCTGGTTTTCTGTCTCTCTCGGTGTCTCTCTGTTTCTCTATCTGCTTTTCTGTCTGTCTTGGTGTCTCTCTGTTTCTCTATCTGCTTTTCTGTCTGTCTCGGTGTCTCTCTGTATCTCTATCTGGTTTTCTGCCTGTCTCGGTGTCTCTCTGTTTCTCTATCTGCTTTTCTGTCTGTCTCGGTGTTTCTCTGTTTCTCTATCTGGTTTTCTGACTGTCTGTCTCGGTGTCTCTCTGGTTCTCTATCTGGTTTTCTGGCTGTCTGCCTCGGTGTCTCTGTTTCTCTATCTGCTTTTCTGTCTGTCTTGGTGTCTCTCTGTTTCTCTATCTGCTTTTCTGTCTGTCTCGGTGTCTCTCTGTTTCTCTATCTGTTTTTCTGTTTGTCTCGGTGTCTCTCTGTTTCTCCATCTGGTTTTCTGTCTGTCGCGGTGTCTCTCTGTTTTTCTGTCTGGTTTTCTGACTGTCTGTCTCAGTGTCTCTCTGTTTCTCTATCTGGTTTTCTCTCTGTCTCAGTGTCTCTGTTTCTCTATCTGGTTTTCTGTCTGTCTGTCTCAGTGTCTCTGTTTCTCTATCTGGTTTTCTGTCTGTCTCGGTGTCTCTCTGTTTCTCTATCTAGTTGTCTGCCTGTCTGTCTCAGTGTCTCTGTTTCTCTATCTGGTTTTCTGCCTGTCTCGGTGTCTCTCTGTTTATCGATCTGGTTTTCTGTTTGTCTCGGTGTCTCTCTGTTTCTCTCTCTGGTTTTCTATCTGTCTTGGTGTCTCTCTGTTTCTCTATCTGCTTTTCTGTCTGTCTCGGTGTCTCTCTGTATCTCTATCTGGTTTTCTGTTTGTCTCGGTGTCTCTCTGTTTCTCCATCTGGTTTTCTGTCTGTCGCGGTGTCTCTCTGTTTTTCTGTCTGGTTTTCTGACTGTCTGTCTCAGTGTCTCTCTGTTTCTCTATCTGGTTTTCTCTCTGTCTCAGTGTCTCTGTTTCTCTATCTGGTTTTCTGTCTGTCTGTCTCAGTGTCTCTGTTTCTCTATCTGGTTTTCTGTCTGTCTCGGTGTCTCTCTGTTTCTCTATCTAGTTGTCTGCCTGTCTGTCTCAGTGTCTCTGTTTCTCTATCTGGTTTTCTGCCTGTCTCGGTGTCCCTCTGTTTATCGATCTGGTTTTCTGTTTGTCTCGGTGTCTCTCTGTTTCTCTCTCTGGTTTTCTATCTGTCTCGGTGTCTCTCTGTTTCTCTCTGTGGTTTTCTATCTGTCTCGGTGTCTCTGTTGCTCTATCTGGTTTTCACTCTGTCTCGGTGTCTCTCTGTTTCTCTATCTAGTTGTCTGTCTGTCTGTCTCAGTGTCTCTGTTTCTCTATCTGGTTTTCTGCCTGTCTCGGTGTCTCTCTGTTTCTCCGTCTGGTTGTCTGTCTGTCTCGGTGTCTCTCTGTTTCTATCTCTGGTTGTCTGTCTGTCTGTCTCAGTGTCTCTGTTTCTCTATCTGGTTTTCTGTCTGTCTTGGTGTCTCTGTTTCTCTACCTGGTTTTCTGTCTGTCTGTCTCGGTGTCTCTGTTTCTCTACCTGGTTTTCTGTCTGTCTGTCTCAGTGTCTCTGTTTCTCTGTCTGGTTTTCTGTCTGTCTCGGTGTCTCTCTGTTTCTATCTCTGGTTGTCTGTCTGTCTGTCTCAGTGTCTCTGTTTCTCCATCTGGTTTTCTGTCTGTCTCGGTGTCTCTCTGTTTCTCTATCTGGTTGTCTGTCTGTCTGTCTCAGTGTCTCTGTTTCTCTATCTGGTTTTCTGCCTGTCTCGGTGTCTCTCTGTTTCTCTATCTGGTTTTCTGTCTGTCTCGGTGTCTCTCTGTTTCTCTATCTGGTTTTCGGCCTGTCTCGGTGTCTCTCTGTTTCTCTATCTAGTTGTCTGTCTGTCTGTCTCAGTGTCTCTGTTTCTCTATCTGGTTTTCTGCCTGTCTCGGTGTCTCTCTGTTTCTCTATCTGGTTTTCTGTCTGTCTCGGTGTCTCTCTGTTTCTCTATCTGGTTTTCGGCCTGTCTCGGTGTCTCTCTGTTTCTCTATCTGGTTTTCTGTCTGTCTCGGTGTCTCTGTTTCTATATTGGTTTTTCTGTCTGTCTATCTTGGTGTCCCTTCTTCTGGTGGGATTTTGCAATCCCGCTGAAGTCAATGGACCTCTGAATGGCTTGTCGTATTTTCCGAGCTTGCCCCCGCCATACCAGAGCTGTAAATTTCCACCGTACATTTCTCTATCTCTCAGCTCTTCCTTCTGGGCCTCAACCTGTCATTGTGTTTTCTCTGCCTCTCCATCTCTCTGCCTGTTCGCCTGTTTCTGTTTCTCTTTAACGTGTTTTCCTATCTGCCTCTTCTGCTGGTTTACGCTCTCTGTTTCCTTTCTGTCTCTTTTAACGGCTCTATCGCATTTTCGCTCCATTTCCCTAGAAATCCCTCACCGTTCCTCCATCTCTGTGATGTCTCCCTCATTCCTTCACTCTCTAATTATTTCTGCATCTCTAATCCTCAATCTCTGAGCCTGTCATCTCTCTCTCTCCACACATATCAAAATAGTTAACCCATGCTAACATGTATTCAAATGAACGAGCCTCTTTATATTTCCGCAAAAACGTTGCTTAAAACTTCTAGTAAGGAATGAATGGGAGGAGAACACAAAGCTATATAAACCCATAAGCACCATTCCTAATTCCTTCAGGGACCACACCAGCATATTTGGAGTGTGCCTTTGCATCAACGAGTCAGTAGCAGAAAATTCAATACAGGACAGGTAGAGCTATCAGATTTACTTCTGTCCGTTTTGGCCTGATAGGCGTGGAGAAGGGCTCCAGACCTTGAAGTGTTTGTTGAACGCTATCTGTACTACTAGAGGCTGGGGAATCCACATATTGTGTCATGGTTTCCAGCCCCCCACCCTGTCGCCCCCACTTCTCCCCCCAACCCCACCAGAGGACAAATCGCGTAGCGAGTTTAAATCTAACCTCTCTTGTCCGATCGACGCTCATTGGAAAAGACACGACCCAATTTGATACGTTGAAGTAAGGCTGCTGAGTTCCTAATACATTATCTGAAATATATTTTGATGCTTTTTTTGTTCCCCGCCAGAAGATTCTTCACGCTGGCAATTTAGTTGGAGTTGAGGGAGCGAGGGTAGAGTGGGGAGGGGGGGGGGGGGGGGTGGGGGGCGCGGGGGGGTGTATGTGCACGCAAAGAACTAGTGATTTATCATTGTTAAAGGAACTGTCCAAGGTTGGTTTGCCCAGAGAGGATTGAGTCAGACTCCAGGATTTTCCACCTCAGGGTCCCTTCTCACCAGCATTCTCGTTGAGTACACGGAAACAAGCACATACGGCAAAAGCAACCCTTTTTATTCAGCAAAACGGCAACTTCGAGAGACAGAATGATATTTCCTCTCTCTCTCTCTCGCTTATCTTTGAAACGTAGAATGGTTCCACATAGAAAATTCCTGTGCCAACTCTTCGAAAGGATAGCACGGTAGCATAGTGGTTAGCACAATTGCTTCACAGCTCCAGGATCCCAGATTCGATTCCCAGCTTGCGTCACTCTCTGTGTGGAGTCTGCACGTTCTCCCCGTGTGTGCGTGGGTTTCCTCCGGGTGCTCCGGTTTCCTCCCACAGTCCAAAGATGTGCAGCTTAGGTGGATTGGCCATGCTAAATTGCCCTTAGTGTCCAAAATTGCCCTTAGTGTTGGGTGGGGTTACTGGGTTATGGGGAAAGGGTGGGGTGTGGGCTTGGGTAGGGTGCTCTTTCCAAGAGCCGGTGCAGACTTGATGGGCTGAATGGCCTCCTTCTGCACTGTAAATTCTATGAAAGAGTTACCCAATTGAACCCACCCCTCCCAGCTCTTTTGTTTCTCGTTTCAATAAGAATTTGAATTTATGCAGCATTTTTTACATAGGAATAGATTCTGCGGTCCTTCATAGGAACGATTCCCAAACTGAATTTGATATCAAATCACATAAGTGAGGCAGAACCCCACCCCTCCCCCACATGACCAGCTGTACCTTGCTGACCAGTTGCTCCCATTAACACATTCTGCTATCTCACCTTTTGCCACTGTTCGCATTCTTCATTCCTTAATGGCATCATTAACACGCCCCCTTTGTCTTATGTCCGTGACAAATTTGCCAAACTCTTCTTTGCCCCGACCTATCCCTGTTCTACTATTCTGCTCCACCTCCTCCGCCCTCTTTATATTTCAGTAAGAAGTCTTACAACACTAGGTTAAAGTCCAACAGATTTGTTTCAAATCACTCGCCTTCGGAGCACAGCTCCTTCCTCAGGTGAATGAAGACGTGGGTTCCAGAAACATGCCTCTTCATTCACATGAGGAAGGAGCTGTGCTCTGAAAGCTAGTGATTCGAAACAAACCTGTTGGACTTTAACCTGGTGTTGTAAGACTTCTCAACTGTGTTCACCCCAGTCCAACACCGGCATCTCCACATCTTGGCTCTTTATAATTCTTCACATTTCTACCTCTCTTCAGCTCTGTAAAAAGATCATTTAGATCCAAAATATTGGGCACGATCTAACCGAAAGGGAGCAGAGTCCCGTTCGCATGGCACTCAGAAACACCACGCTATCTGCCGGACACTAATTCTATTCGGGGCGTCAGCAGGGAACGCGCTGCCGAGACCGCACTTAGTCCTGTTTCCTGCACAGGAGGAGATTGAGATGCCATTTTAAAATGGCGCACCGATCTCTCGATCCCCCCCCCCCAAAGCGATGGGGTTCGATCCCAGAGCATTGGGTATATCATGGGAGAGCACATTAGAGTGAGACCAGTTGCAAAGTTTTGCACTAATTTTGCAAAATATTGATCCCACCCACAAGGGGCAATTTTAACATGGCCAATCCACCTAACTTGCTCATTTTTGGACTGTGGGAGGAAACCGGAGCACCAGGAGGAAACACACCAGACACGGGGAGAACGTGCAGATTGCACAGACAGTCACCCAAGGCCGGAATTGAACCTGGGGCCCTGGAGCTGTGAGGCAGCAGTGCTAACCACTGTGCCACCTTTTGAATGAATTCAAGCTTACAGAGGTGGTAGATTGGCCAAGAAAGCATTGTAATAGGTCGGCACCACAGCACGGTGGTTAGCACTGATGCTTCGCAGCGCCAGGGTCCCAGGTTCGATTCCCGGCTTGGGTCACCGTCTGTGCAGAGCCCACACGTTCTCCCCGTGTCTGCGTGGGTTTCCTCCGGGTGCTCCAGTTTCCTCCCACAAGCCCTGAAAGACGTGCTGTTAGGTGAATTGGACATTCTGAATTCTCCCTCAGTGTGCCCGACCAGGTGCCAGAGTGCGGCGACTAGGGGACTTTCACAGTAACTTCTTTGCAGTGTTAATGTAAGCCTACTTGTGACACTAATAAAGATTATTATTATTAATAGTCAAATCTGGAGTTAATAGGTTAGATAGAGTTTCTGCAACAGGCAGTTTAAGTAGCTCATACGCACAGCTCACAGGTGTCTGCGACAGCAACCAGCCCCCCCACCTGAACAAGTGAATTTGTGGGGCTGTGTTAAAGTGAGTACATTAGCATAGTTCCAGCGAACAATAAAGTGGGAGGTAGGAGGGAGTTAACAATCTAGTTTAATCATTCTCAGTAGCCTTGTGTAATATCCTGTTAACCCTCTTAAGAGTTTCGAGTCAGAACATTTGGACGTGGCGAATTGTGCTGTCCATGGTTTATCGCGACAGGAGAACATGGCACAATGTGATGATAAATAACAACGTGCATGCAGCTTTTCCCTGGAGCTTTCAAAATTCAGCTGAGAGCAGTCTCTGTACTAATTCGCTAACGAACGTCGTTTTGTGTAATCATTTCAGACTTCTAAACCTTTTGCTCAGCACGTCCAGTTGATACTGAGTCAGCGAGCCATCAGCTGCGGCCTCCGTTATTTGCGCCGGCAAACCCGTGTCATTGTGCATGGGATTAAGAATCTTTTTATTAAAATCCGTTTTGTAGGACGATGCTGACAAATTGCCCCATGTCCTCAATCAGCTGTCGGGCCTCAGGGGGCAAGTGAAGAACAAGCAGTGAAATTACTTCAGTGCCCTGAAATGGAACTCGAATAACCTGTGCTGGAGGCTACATGGCTTCCCTGTTATTCTTGGTCATGTCTCACACTCAGTTCCTCCCCCCCTTCCCACCTCCCCCACCCCGACCACGCACACATCTGAGACAGGCCACTTACATAGTTACCTCAGTATTGAGAACATAGAATTTGGTCGTTCAGCCCAATAGCCACATGCCGGTGGCCCTGCGTCACATAGATCAGCTCCTACCTGTATTTAATGTCAAACAAATATTCCACGACTTTGAGCGCAAACGCCAATGTGGGCACAAAATCTGATGAGACTCGGGAGATGTGAATCTCACCGGCGAAATCTCCTGCCCCGGTAGGTCGGGAACCTCATTTCAATAAGTTCTAATATAATTAGATGGCTTTCCCTCCATGTCACCTGCCCTCCCTGCCAGCGGCCCTGATGTCACGTCGGCGGGATTTACAACCGCCGTTGCAAAACATGACCCAGCGAAGGGAACCCGCCGGGCGCACAGTTGAGTATATCCCCCAGAGGAGAGGGACAATCCTGGGCTGTACCCTGGAACTACCCCCTGGCTCAGTGCCGGGGGCAGTGCCAGGGAGTCCCTCTGGGGGGGGGGGTTCCACGGTGTTGGTGGGGGTTTCCCTTGTACATGGCCGGTGTGTTGCCCTTGTGCTTGCTGGGGGGGGGGGGGGGGGGCGTTCCCCTTATCCGTTGTGGGGGGGGGGGTGTTCCCTGCTGCATGTTGGCAGGTGAGGTTCCCCTTATCCGTGGGTGAGGTGGGTGATGGGGGGCATGTATTTAGTTAAATCGCAGATCGGAGCTGGCATTGCTTACTGTATTAGCCCCAGCCCCGCCAGCGTGACGGCGTACGCCATGCCAGGAGCTTCCTTCTGCACAGACTGCTGCAAAGCGTGCCAGCTCACAGCCGGCCAGCTGCACGTCGATTTTGCCGCCTCAGCCGGCACTCTGCGCAAGGAAGGGAAAATTCCGCCCAGAGAAGCGCAGCATGGTTACAGCACAGAAGGAGCGCATTCAGCCAGTCAGTTCTGTCCCAGGCAGAGCAACTCAGCTAGCCCCACTCCCCTGCCTTCTTCCCACAGCCCTGAGTTCTTATTTTCTCTTCAGGCACTTATCCCGTTTCCCTTTGAACGCCCTGATTGAATCTGTCTTCACCCAACCCACAGGCAGAGCATTCCAGATCCTAACCATTCGCTGTTTGAATAAAAGATATTCCTCATGTTGCCTTTGGTTCTTTTCCCATATCTTTCTGTTATTTTTGCCCTCATGCACTTATTTAGCTTCAGCGTAAAGGAAACTGTGTTGTTGGACTCAGCTATTCCGTGTGTAGGGCGTTCCACGTTCTCACCTCTCTGGGTACACAGGTTTCTCCAGAGTGGATTGATTTGGTGATTATGTTTTATTTTGGCCTCTAACTTTCCTCCACAAGTGGGACCATCTTCTCTAAGGTGGCAAAAGAAGCACAAGGAGTGTTTAAGGGATCTAGAATGTACTGCCTGAGGGCGAGCTGGGGGCAGGGTTCAATCGAGGCATTTTAGAAGGAATTATCTGTGAAAGGGAGAATGTGCAGGGCTATGGAGAAGTGACGGGGGGAGTGGCACTAGGTGAATTGCTCTTTCGGAGGGCCAGCACAGGCGTGACGGGCCGAACGGCCTCCTCCTGGGCTGTAACCATTCTGTGATTCTGTGGTGTCTTTTTCAACGAACCTCGAGGAAAATGCGGGTTGAGATTCTGGCCTCTGAAAGCTGCATCAGAATGAGCTCGGGGCACTATGAGTTTGAGCTGTGATATTTTACCCAGCAGCTCACCTCAGCAATGAAGCTCATGGTGTTTTGATTGCAGGCTTGGAGCTGGCCTGACCCGGGGTTAAGTAGATCACGTCAAGGATGTGAAACAGCTAACTCCTGCCTGCTCGCAGCTGAAAACTCGCAGTGATGGTTGTTCAGGATGTTATTCATGCGCCCAGTCAATTTAAACAAATAAAAAAATTAGGAATAATAACCCACTTTCAGCTGCAGTGATGCATAGAGTTTCTCACAAGCCTGTAATTTCTGAATTGATATAATGATGGCTTAGGGCTCCTCCAACTGCTCGGATACTGTTGGAGCTGTCATCGCACTGTGTATATATCAGAGAATCAATGAATAAGGCAGTACAGAAGCAGGCCATTTGGCACATTCTGACAGTGCTGGCCCTTTGAGTCCACCTGCATTTTTCTTTCACATAATCATCGACATTTTTTACTTCAATCCCTATTCTCCTTTGAAAGTTTCTGTTGGATCTGATTCCACCACCCTTTCAAGCCGTACATTCCAGGTCGTTAAAGCTCGCTACATTTATTTTCCCTCGTATCACCTCTGGTTCTTCGCCTTTAATCTGTGTTCTCTGTTTACTGGACCTTTTTAAAAAATATATTTATTGGGCGTGGGCTTTGCCGACTGGGCCAGCGTTTATTGACAACCCGAAATGCCCCTGAAAGGTTGTGGTGAGCCACCATCATGAACCGCTGCAGTCCCGGTGGTGTAGGTACATCCATGATGATGTTAAGCAGGGTGTTCCAGGATGTTGTCGTGGCAACAGTGAAGGGCCGACGATATAGTTCCAAGTCGGTGGATCAGCTGGTTCAGTTGACTGGACGGCTGGTTCGTGATGCAGAGTGGCACCAAAAGCACGGGTTCAACTCCCGTACCGGCTGAGGTTATCCTTCTCAACCTTGCCCCTCGCCTGAGATGTGGTGACCCTCAGATTCAATCACCACCGGTCAGCTGCCTTCCAAAAGGGGTGAGCAGCTCATGCCCGTGGAGTCCATAGTGACCTTCACTTTCAGTTCCAAGTCAGGATGCTGTGTGGCTGGCGGGAGAACAGGCAGGTGGCGGTAGAGGTTCGGGGGGGGGGGGGTTAGAAGGTGCTGTTGAAGGAGGCTTGACATGTTGCATCTTGTAGGTGGTGCACATTGCTGCCACCATGTGTCAGTAGACAGGGGGGGGCAGGGGGGGGGGGGGGGGGGGTGAATGTTTAAAGTTGCGGAGAGGGTGCCAATCAAGCGGGTCGCTTTGTCGTGGTTGGTATTGAGCTTCTTGAGTGTTGTTGGAGTTGCTCTCACCCAGGCAAGTAGAGTTATACAGGTCAACTGCACAGAGAAGGCCCTTCGGCCCATCGTGTTTCTGCTGGTCAAAAACAACCACCTAAGTATTCTTGTGTACAAGAGTAGAAGAGTGGGCCAGTGGTGCAATGGATAACGTGCCTGACTACGGATCAGGAGATTCCAGGTTCGACTCCTGGCTGGCTCGCAGTAAACAAAAGGAGAAGAGAGTATTTCATCACTCTCCTGACTTGTGCCTTGTAGATGGTGGACTGGCTTTGGGTAGTCAAGAGGTGAGTTACCGCAGCCTCTCACCTGCTTGTATAGCTACAGTATTTAAATGGCTAGTCCAATTACGGTTTTGGACAAGTTAACCCCTCCCATTGCTTCTCCACCCCCTGCACAGGCGCTGACAGTGCCATTGGAAGTATTTCCATCTTGGTTTCTCAGTCAAAACCCATGGAATCTCGATCAAAATTCTCACTGGCATTTAACACGCAGTTGAAAGTCAGTAATGAGAATTTGCAACCTTTAATGCTCATAACACGTGTATCTGCTAGAAATTCCTCTCCCCCATCTTTCAAAGAAATACACCTGCATTAATAAAGCAATCTTCATGGTCCTGGGTTTCCCAAAGTGCTTCACACCAAGTAGGGACTTTTGAAGTAGTCACTATTATAAGAAATGCAGTATTTACTTTGTGCACAGCAAGTTGCCACAATGAGCAAGGAGTGTGCTATAGGCTGGGTCGAGAAGTGGTTTGTGTGAGTGATGGAATGGGCTTCGTCTGTGCAAAATCCCAATTATGTTCTGCATACCACGCATGCAGGCAAACCTCCTGTCAAAACAAATCTTCGAGTGCAAACTTGCGGGCCTGCAGTTACACGGTTAAAAACCTTGATGATGTTAACGGATTGTTGCCATGGCGACAATCTTGGGGGAATTTGAATGAATGACACTTGTGGTGCATGGGACCTTTTTCTTTTGGTTCGAATGAGTATCGATATCAATAATATTTTGCCCCATGGTCATATAGACATCCTGATTGTAATCATTATAACCTTCCCAAGGCCCTGGTGAATTGGGAAAGTCAAGCTGGGGTTGGTTTATTATTAATATTTATTTTCAAAATATTGCAAAGGAAAAATAAAACATTAAAAATGAATGAACGTGGTCCTGTAATGTACAGTTTAATCCAGCACCATTAAACAGGCTGTCTTTATAAATCATTCAAAACTTCCGAGTTTAATCAACTCTTTTGCAGTAGAAGGTGGTACTATGCTGAATTCTGGCAGGGGGCCACACAAACCCCACGATAAATCCCAACCGGTCAGTTTTTCCCCAGTTTGCCACTGTTGAACTCAACCGTGAGTCAGTAGGTCATGCGTTCAAGTCCCTTTCCTGTTCTCCGCACATATGATCCCTTGATCTTCAGTGACTACAGAGAGGGGATTGTTGCACTATCAGCGGTACATCATCCTTGCTTATAGCAAAAATGTGCATTGGCTGTTTAGCTCCTTGAGCCTATTCTGCTTTCAGTTAGATCGTAGCTGACTGAATGAGGATTTCAGCTGAGGGCAATTTCCCCTGTTCATAGAATTTACAATGCAGAAGGAGGCCATTCAGCCCACTGAGTATGCACTGGCCCTTGGAAAGAGCACCCTAGTCAAGCCCACGCCTCAACCCTATCCCCGTAACCCAGTAACCCCACTTAACTTTTTTGGACACTAAGGGCAATTTATCATGGCCAATCCACCTAAACCTGCGCATCTTTGGACTGTGGGAGGAAATCGGAGCACCCGGAGGAAACCCACGCAGACACTGGGAGAACGCGCAGACTCCGCACAGACAGTGACCCAGCAGGGTGTTGAACCTGAGACCCTGGTGCTGTGAAGCCACAGTGCTAGCCACTTGTGCTACCGTGCTGCTCTTTCAAAAGCCCTATCGGAAGAAAGTCGGTGGATAATCAGTTGGGAGTTATGACTTCATAGAGTGTATTTGGGACAATTTCTTAGAGCAGTAAGTTCTGGCACCAACCAGGAAGCTGGCTATTCTGACTTAGTAATGAGGCAACATTAATTAATAGCAGTAATGTGGCTGTCTCTTAACTGCCCTCTGAAATGGCCGAGGAAGCCACTCAGTTCACGGGCAATCACTGGCGAGAACAAATGCTGGCCTTGCCAGTGACGGTGACATCCCTTGAAGGAATAAAGGAAAAAAGCTCAGAGTAAATGAGCCTCTAGGCAACAGTGATCATAACATGAGTGAATTTCAAGTTCAGTTTGAAGGCTGCCTTCAGTGCAGAAGGCTTAGGATACAGCCCAGAGGTACATGAAAATCAGGAGGTGAAAAGGAGGGAGGAATGTCAAACAATTGCTATCACCAGAGAAAAGTTGCCAGGAAATGATTAGACCCCCAATACAACCCCCAAGATCTGTTGGTCTGCATTGCAGAATCTTAAAAGAAGTGGCTACAGGGCTAATAGAGGCATCTTCCAAAATTCCTTAGATTCTGGAAGGGTCCCACTCCAATGGAAAATAGCAAAAATAACTACTTTGTACATGAAAGGAGGGAATAAAAAAGCAGGAAGCTATTGGCCAATTGGCCTAACATCTGCCATAGGTAAATTGCTGGAATCCATTATTAAGCAGAATATTTAAAAAATCATAACGGGGTCAGGCAGCGTCAACTTGTTTTTGTGGAAGGGAAATTGTGATGAACAGATTTATCAGTGTTCTTTGAGGAAATAACAAGTAACGTGGATAAAGGGGTGCCCGTGGATGTGCTGAACTTGCATTTCCAAAACGCATTTGATAAGGTGCCACATCCACGGTCACTGCACAAAATAATTGGTCATGGTGTAGTGGGTATCCATTAGAATGGATAGAGGATTGCTTAGTTAACAGGAAGCAGAGAGTAAGCATTAAATGGATCATTTTCGGGTTGGCAGGCACAAGTGGGGTGCCACAGTTATCAGTGCTGAGGCCTCAAGTATTTACAATCGATAGCGATGATTATATCAATGACTTGGATGAACAGACCAAATGTACGCTTGCTAACTCACTGTGCCGCCAAGGTAGGCAGCAGAGTAGGCTGTCAAGAGAAAGTAAAGACTCTACAAAGTGATAGTGATTGGTTAAGTGCAGGTTAAGTGAGTGGGCAAAAGAAAGTGGCAGATTTGGGAATATTGTGGGAAAATGTGGTCTGTCCGGAAGAATGGAGAAGCAGCAGCATACTGTTTCAATGGAGAGAGAACCTGGTGGTACAGACCGACCTGGCCGTCCTGGCACATCCATCGCTAAGCGTTAGTATGCAGGTACAGCAAGGGTGGGTGGGAGAGGGGGCTGAACCATTCCTCCCCCCGCCCTGCCCCACTCCCCATTCTTCACCCCTTGGGGTAGAGTGGTAAAAGAAAATGGCAGGTGGAGTATAAAGTGAGAAAATGTGAACTTGTGCACTTTGGCAGGAAGAAAAGAAAAACAGCATTTTATTTGAATGGAGGGAGGTGCCCGAAGTGGAGGCGCTGGTACGCCAATCATACAAGGTTAGTCTGCAGGCACAGCAAATGGTCAGGAAGGCAAAAGGTGTCTATTGCAAGAAGAGCGGAATATAAAAGTGGGGGAGGTTTACTGCAGCTATGCAGGGGTTTGGTGAGACCATGGGTGGGATTCTGCGCCCGTTCACGGCAGCGGGATTCTGCGTCCATTCACGGCTGCGGGATTCTCCAGTCCCACTGCAGTGAATGGGAGATTTGGCTGAGCGCCAAATTGTCAGTCCTCATTAGCAGCGGTAGAGGGGCGGACTCACAATGGAGATGTCGGGCCCACATCTGGAGCGCTTGTGATCTCTTCATTTGAAAAAGGATATAACGGCAACAGAAGCAGTTCAGCGAAGGTTAACTGTACTCATTCCTGGGAAGAAGGGCTTATCTGACGAAGAAAGGTTGAACAGATGGACCCTGTAGCCATTGGTGTTTAGCAGAATGAGAGGTGATCTTCTTGAAACAAAAGATCCTGAGATGATTTGAGAGGACGGACACCCGGAGGATGTTTCCTCGTGTCTGGGAGACTAAGGGTCAAGGTTTAAGAATAAGAGATCTTCCTTTTAAGACGGAGCGAAGGATAATTTTGTTTCTCTCAAGAAGGTCATTAGTTCATGAAATCATCTTACTTAGAAAGCAATGAAGGCTGAGCCATTGGATTTATTTAAGGCTGAGTTAGACAGATTTTTGATTGACAGGGGAGTCAAGGGTTAAGGGGGCAAAGAGTAAAATGGGCCGGGATTCTACGGTATCCAGCGGGGCGGGTCGTACCGGCGCCAAAGAGTGGCGTGAACCACTCCGGCGTCGGGCTGCCCGAAAGGTGCGGAATGCTCTGCACCTTTGGGGGCTAGGCCAGCGCTGGAGTGGTCGGCTCCGCACCAACTGGCGCCAAAGGGCCTCCGCCGGCTGCCGCGAGTTGCCACATGCGCAGGAGCACCAGCGTGTTCCCAGAAATGCTGGCGTGATTTCTGCGCATGCGCAGGGGGTTTCTCCTCCGCGCCTGCCATGGCGGAGCTTTACACAGGCCGGCACGGAGGGAAAGAGTGCCCCCACGGCACAGGCCCGCCCGCAGATTGGTGGGCCCCGATCGTGGGCCAGGCCACCGTGCCCCTGCCCCCCCCCCCCCCCCCACCGGGGCCGGATCCCCCGCGAGCCCCCCCGAGGGCTCCGCAGGCCGCCCTCAGAGTCAGGTCCCGCCGGTACGGACCTGGTCTAATCCTCGCCGGCGGGACTGGCCGAAAACGGGCAGCCGCTTGGCCCATTGGGGACTGGAGAATCTCCGGGGGGGGGGGCACTGCCAATGGCCCCCAACCGACGCGGCGTGATCCCCGCCCCCGGCAAAAATCCAGTGCCGGAGAATTTGGCAGGCGGCGGCGGAGCAAGGTTCACGCCACCCCCCGGCGATTCTCCGACCCGGCGGGGGGTCGGAGAATCCCGCCCACGGAGCTGAGGCCTCTTATTAATTGTGGAGCAGGCTCAAAGGGCCTACTCCTGGTGAGGACAATGTTTTTTGCCCTAACCGAATTGCACTTGAGAAGGTGGTGATGAGCCTTCTTGAATGTAACTGAGTTGGCTTGCTGGACCGGTCCAGGTGACAGGTGAGAGTAAACTATGCTGGTGTGGGTCTGGAGTCACATGTAGGCCAGACCAGAGTGGCAGTTTTATTTCCCCTCTAGGACGTTAGTGCACCAGTCTAGTTTTTATAATTGGTCGTTTTATGATCACCATTACTGATTTCTGTTCTAGATTTATTAATTAATTGAATTTAAATTCCCAAGCAGTGGGTTTTGAACGTCACACCGAATCATTAGTCAAAGCTTATCCAATACCAGTCCGGTAGCATAACCACCTGTGGATGTGATCGGACTGCGTGCAAATGGCTGCCCTCATGGTGGTTACTGTATTACATTGTAGGTGAAGTGCTTCAAGATGTCTCTCTTAACTGCGATGAGTAGGAAAAAATTATGAACATAATTCTTGACATGTTACACTCTTTTCGGCGCCTTAGGACTCCCGACAGTGAGGGGTCACTAGGTGCGGTTAAAGACTTGCAAAGAACTCATTTCAAACTGAGAACGGAACAATCTAGAAACATGCAGCTGACAGCTGAAGACAAAATGACAAATTGATATTTTTGTCACTTGGGATTAGCTAATCTTTGCTTTTCAGAAACTGCCTTTTTATCTTTGTCGTGTGATTGCCTTTGTTCAGTTAGATCAAACGTTAGTGAGTGTTGAACGCTATGAGGGGCTTTGATAGAGTAAATCAAGAGAAACTGCTTCTATTGGACAGGAGGGTTAGTGATCAGAGGTGACGGTGGTGTCGCGGTCATGTAATTGCATTAGTAATCCAGAGACCGCGGGCAATTCTCGAGGGACATGGGTTCAAATCCAGCTGGTGGAATTGAAATTAAATTAATAAAATCTGGAATTGAAAGCCAGACTCTGTAATTGTGACCAGGCAATCAACAGTCATCATTGCGAAAAAAGCATCTGGTTCACTAATGTCCTTTAAGAGGGCGGCACGGTGGGGCAGTGATTAGCATTGCTGCCTCACGGCGCTGAGGAGTCGGGTTCGATCCCGGCCCTTGGTCACTGTCCGTGTGGAATTTGCACATTCTCCCCGTGTTTGCGTGGGACTCACACCCACAACCCAAAGATGTGCAGGGTAGGCGGATTGGCCACGCTAAATTGCCCCTTAATTGGAAAAAAAAAAGAATTGGGTACTTTAAAATTATTTTAAAACACTAATGTCCTTTAGGGAAGGAAATCTGCCGTCCTTACCTGGCCTGGCCTACGTGTGACTCCAGATCCACAGCAATTTGAATCTTAAAATGGCGAGCGAGCCACTCAGTTCGACGTGCAATTAGGATGGGCAACAAATGCTGGCTTAGCCAGTGAACCCCATATTCCATGACTAAAATTGGCAAACGAACCAGAAGGGGAAATGAGAAAACTTTTTAAATTAAAAATAATATTAAGGGTGGTGGTAGCCGATTCATCAAATCGCCTCTAGTGAATTGCATACAGACTTGAAAAGGAGAGGAAAATTCAGGGCTTTGGGGAAAGAGCAGAAGGCTGAGATGAATTCAATAGCATTTACAAAAGGCCAACACAGGCATAATGGGTCGAATGGTCACCTTCTGTAAAATAAGTTGACACCTTTGCAACCACTTGACAAAAGGATTCCACATAACTTTTATTGATTTGCAAGATCGGGATAGTTATCATTGAATACTTTACTCATCCCCTTTCAAGGGCATTAGGACTGTCCCCACAGAAAAGCCCCAAGGCACGCACGGTGGCACAGTGATTAGCACTGCTGCCTCACAGCACCAGGGTCCCAGGTTCGATTCCGGGCTTGGGTCACTATCTGTGCGGAGTCTGCACGTTCTCCCCGTGTCTGCGTGGGCTTCCTCCGGGTGCTCCGGTTTCTTCCCACAGTCTAAAGATGTGCGGGTTAGGTGGATTGGCCGTGCTAAATTGCCCCAGGTTTAGTAAAGAAACAAAGGATGGGGATCGAGGATGTGTAAATGGACATGGCAATAGCATCCACCAGCAACTGCTGCTGAGACAGTAGGGGTAGAGGTTATGATCTGAGGTGGTTGAACTCAGTGTTGAGTTCAGGAATTGCAAAGAGCCTAATTGAAAGATGAGATGCCGTTTCTCCAGCTCGCACTGGCCTTCATTGGAACTGTGCAGGATGCAGAGTGATCAGACTCGGAGAGAACGAATATACGAATTAGGAGTAGGCCATTTGTGCCCTCGGGCCTGCTCTGCTTATTAAGGACAAGGGGAGTCCCCACCAAGTAAAATAAAGAACTTTGATTTATTTATAAATATAATATAAACACTTCCCACTGGATCCCTCTCTTTGGATGGTACCTTACTGGTCGATCCATTAGACAATGCTAAAAGGAGCTTCCCCGCCCCTCGCTGAGGGAGCTCGTACACCGCGAGAACCAGGCGAAGATCATCATTTCCACCCGCTAAATCCTGTGCAGGATATTACCCTCCGCCATTTAATAAGATCATGACTGATCTGATTGCGGCTTCAACTCCGCATTCCACCTCCCCCGATTACCTTTGACCCCCTTGTTAGTCAAGAACCTATGCACCTCTGCCTTAAAAATGTTCAATGGCCCCGGGCGTGATAGTCTGCTGAATGACGCATTTAGCAACGTGTACCTCGATACCTGCAGCGCCTGGAACACTCTGTTATTCAACGGCACTTTACTGTTTCTTTAGGCCTCGAGGAGATGCTCAGTCCACAACTACCCAGGGGCCTTCTGTCTCTACTACTTTTTGGTGAAGACAGTCCCACGGACTCTGATGAGAGAAAATAAATTCTCCTCATCTCCATCTTAAATGCGAGCCTGTTTATTTAATTTAACTGTGTACCCCAGCTCTACTCCCTCCCCCATGTGGAAACACCCTTTAAACATCTGCTCTGTCAAGCCCGCTCCTGATCTTAGGCCTATATCCACTTGGTGTTTCGAGGAATGAGTGGTGATCTTGATAGGGTGGATTAAGCGAGGACACTGTGGGAGAGAGTAGAACCACTGGACACAGTTTTAGAATAGGGGGCAAGATTCCTGATCATGAGGCTAAGTGTTGACGCCGTCGTAAACGACATTGCGTTTCACGATGGTGTCAACATGCCCTCAGGAACAGCGATTTTGACCCCTACAGGGGGCCAGCACGGCACTGGAGTGACCCACGCTGCTCCAGCTGCTGATACCGGCGTGATATGGGCGCCACGGGTCTGCGCATGCGCAGTGTGACCGGTACGATTGCCGTGCATGTACAGTGGCTCCTTTCTCCGCGCCGGCCCCGACGCAACATGGCGTAAGGCTACAAGGGCCGGCACAGAGCAAAAGAGGCCCCCAGTCCAAGAGGCCGGCCCGCCGATAGGTAGGCCCCAATCGCGGGCCAGGCTACAGCGGAGGGGCCCCCCCCCGGGATCAGACACCCCTCCTCCTCCCCCACCAGGCCGCCCCCAGATGGATGCACGCCGAGGTCCCGCCGGGTAAGACCACTCGTGGAAGGCGCCGGCGGAACTCAGATTTTTTATGCGGCCATCCCAGGCGGAGAATCGCCATTAGGGTGCCACGTAGAGCGTCCCCCGACCGGCGCCGTGCCAATGGCGCCAAGTCTCCGCTCTCCGGGGAATCGGCGGACCAGCGTCGGGGCGGCGGCACGCGAATCGCGCCCGGCCCGGCGATTCTCTGGCCCCACATGGGCTGAGAGCATCCCGCCCAAGAGGTCTCCCTCTTAAGACAGATATGAGGATAATATTTTCCCTCTCAGGAGGGTCGTTGGTGTGTGGAATTCTCTTCAGCAGAAAGCAGTGGAGGTTGGGTCATCACATTTATTCATGGCTGAGTTAGACTGGTTTCTGATTGACGAGGGAGCACAGGGTTCTGGGGAACAGGCAGGAAAGTAGAGTTGAGGCCACAATCAGAACAACCATGATCTTATCAAATGACAGAGCAGAATGGATGGGCTGAATGGCCTATTCCTGCTCCTATGTTTCTATGCTCTCTGCATACAGATATATATTCATGTGTGTATGGTCGCTGAACAAATATCTCTCACCATTTTACATCCTTGGTTAAAGCACTCAGTTATCAATAAATACTGGCATCCTTTCGTTGGTATATCTTCCGAATATATGAAGTACAGATACATCCTGGTACAGTAGCAGTTATACAGCTGGACCAGTAATCCAGAGCACTTCCCACTGGCAGGATCTTCCAGTTCCAGCAAAGGTAATGCCCTGTGGCAGCTTCCCTGGCAATGGGACAAGCGAGCCACGCAAAATGCCATCGGTGTCGGCAGCATCTTCCGTTCCCGCCGACGGCCAACGGCTGCTTCCAGTACCGGAGGTCAGGCCACGGGGCAGAAAACCCTGCCCTACATTGATGACGGTGGTTGGTGGGGACAGTCATTCAGTACTCCCTGTTTCACAACCACACCTTTTAAAGCCAATCTGCATTTATATAGTGCCTTTAACATGATAAGATGCCCCAAGATACGTCACAAGAGCGTTAACCTAAATTTGACAGCGAACCACAAATGAGATATGAGGACAGGTGATCAAAAGCTCGTTCACAGAACATACAGTGCAGAAGGAGACCATTTGGCCCATCGAGTCTGCACCGACCCACTTAAGCCCTCACTTCCACCCTATCCCCCTAATCCAGGAACCCCAACTAACCTTTTTGGACATTAAGGGCAATTTAGCAAGGCCAATCCACCTAACCTGCACGTCTTTGGACTGTGGGAGGAAACCGGAGCACCCAGAGGAAACCCACGTAGACACGGAGAGAACGTGCAATCTCTGCACAGACAGCCACCCAAGCAGGAATCGAACCTGGGACCTTAGAGCTGTGAAGCCACAGTGCTATCCACTATGCTAAGTTCAGAGAGCTGGAAATTTAGGAGCTCTCCCTGACATGTTTATAACTTCCAGTTTACTTTGCCACCACTAACTTAGTTAGCCACCATTACACCTCTCGTGAGGTTCAGATGAATAAATAAGTAAAGTAGCCTCACCACACACAAATGATCTGACTGACCTTAAACCCGTATTCAGGAAGGCAACCCTGGAGAAAGGTGTTGAGCTGAAGACTGTTCCTTTGAAGAGCGATGAGCTCCACATCCCCTTTTGTGCAAACTTTAATACGCGTTCAGTCAGCAGACCGCTGCATCAGCGGATCGCACTCGCCACTTCGCAATCCCTCAGCCCCCAATTAATTTCAAATCGCTTCGAAAGGAAATGAAAATGAAAATAAGTGAACAGCAGGACTAAGATGTCTGTGGTTCAGGCTGCAAATCAGCGGAAGAACAGAAGCATGTCTGTGTGTGTCCTTGTCTGTCTGCACTTAAACAGGGGCAGATGTACATGGAAGCTGTTTGTTTATGTACGTGCACCCTTTGTCTGAGGTCATTTGAGTTCATTCAAATCTCTGCTGCCTGTGTTTTCCAGAGTAAAGACATCAAAGGATATGGGGTTAATGCTGGGGGAATGACATTCAGGAAGAAGATCAGCCATGATAATATTAATATTATTAATTATTATTTAACATTGATATTATTATTAATATTAATTAGGGTCTCAGAACAAAATGGCCGCCTCCTGCTCCTATTTCCTATCTTCCTGTATTTCTGTTAACTCGCACAGTTCACCCCTGTCCCTGCTGACCTACGTTGACTCCTGCTCCAGCAACGCATTGGGCGCGATTCTCCCAGTCCCGACGCCAGCGCGCGATTCTCCGAGGTGCGGAGAATCAGCACCATTTGCGGCGGCGCATTTGGCGCGGCGCCGGTTGCAGGCCGCTGTACGAGGCAGGGCCGCCGATTCTCCGGCTGCCGAGCAGCTGTGCGGTAAAAGCAGAGTCCCGCTGGCGCCGTCCACACCTGGTCACTGCCGGCGGTAACTCTGTGCGAAGGGTCGGGGGCGGCCTGTTGAGGGGGGGAAGGGGGTGGCTGGGGTCTGGCCCGCGATCGGGGCCCACCGATCGGCGGGCCGGCCTCTTCCCCACCCCGGGCCTACTTTGTTGTGCGTCCGGCCCCAGAACCCCTGTGCCATGTTGCGTCGGGGCCGGCGCGTTCCGTAAATCCATCGCGCATGCGCGGGTTGGCGAGTCGCCACTGCGCATGCGCGGGTGGGCGCCACCCCCAGTGCGCACCAGGAAGTGAGGCTGGAGCGGCGTGAACCACTCCAGCGCCATGCTATGCCCCCTGTGGGGGCCAGAATTGCTAGTGCCCGCGCCCATTTCGCACCCCCGTGAAACACGACGGCGTTCACGACGGCGCGGGAACTCTGTCCCGCGATTGGAGAATCGCGCCCATTGTTTTTCAAATTTCCATCCGTATTCTCGAATCCCTATCTCTGTAACCTCCTCCAACCAGACAGCTCTCGGAGATGTCTGCACCCCTCCGATTCTGGCCTCTTGAGCATCCCAGATTTTAATGACCCCCACCTCACCTCTGCAGTGGGGTAGTGTGAATCGTGCCGGGGAACTCGGAAACCTCGAGCGTCATTCTCCGACCCCCCGCCGGGTCGGAGAATGGCCGTTGGCCGCCGTGAATCCCGCCCCCGCCCCGCCGTAGTCTCCGCTCCCGGAGATTGGGCGGGGGCGGGAATCCGGCCGCGCCGATTGGCGGGACCCCGCGCTAGATTCTCCGGCCCAGATGGGCCGAAGTCCCGCCCAGAAATTGCCTGTCCCGCCGGCGTAAATCAAACCTGGTATTTACCGGCGGGACCAGGCGGCGTGGGCGGGCTCCGGGGTCCTGGGGGGGGGGCGCGGGGCAATCTGACCCCGGGGGATGCCCCCACGGTGGCCTGGCCCGCGATCGGGGCCCACCGATCCGCGGGCGGGCCTGTGCCGTGGGGGCACTCTTTTCCTTCCGCCTCCGCCACGGCCTCCACCATGGCAGAGGCGGAAGAGACTCTCCCCACTGCGCATGCGCGGGAAACTGACAGCGGCCGCTGACGCTCCCGCACATGTGCCGGGAAACTGACAGCGGCCGCTGACGCTCCCGCGCATTTCCGCGCCAGCTGGCGGGGAAACAAACGCCACTTCCGCCAGCTGGCGGGGCGGAAATCCTTCCGGCGTCGGCCTAGCCCCGCAATGTTGGGGCTAGGCCGCCAAAGATGTGGAGCATTCCGCACCTTTGGGCCGGCGCGATGCCCGTCTGATTGGCGCCGGCTTTGGCGCCAGTCGGCGGACATCCCGCCGTTGGGGGAGAATTTTGCCCCCCATTTTAAAGCATTTGCATGTTGGCATGTCATTAGCGAGCACTCTCTCCAGACCTTACCCGCCTCACAGAAAATTTGGTGGCATCATTCACCAGGTGAAAGGCAGTCAGGGGATCCCTCTGGGAGTGCAGAGGTAGGTATAGACCCCCCACCGGGGGGAGGGGAGGTTAGAGGGACATGCCTAGGAGTGCCTTAACACTGTCCCCTGACAGTGCCCACCTGGAAGTGACGACCTGTGCCAGGGAGATGCATATATGTGTGTTGGATGAGGGGGGGGGAGAGCGGACATTGAGGGGTGTTGCTGGTGATGAACGTTGGCGGGGTGAGGGGAATGCCAGCAATGAATGTTGGGTGAGGGGGGGCCGGTGTTTGCTAACTCTGAATGTCTGGGGAGGGGGGGTGGTTGTTTGCCAACTCTGAATGTCTCAGGTTGTTGGGGGGGTGGGGTGCGGCGATGGTAGAGAATCCCTGAGACCTTTGTGATGTGGGCTGTGGACCGTAAAACTGCAGCGCTGGTCAGGGCACCCGTTAAAGACGGTGCCCCGATCTGTTTGAAGCTGGTTCCCAGCTCAAAGAGGCCGCGTCCTGCCTGAACGATGCTGTAAGCAGCATCCACTCACTTTATTTTGGCAAAGTGTCTCAAAATCCCATGAGAAATCCCGGCAACGTCAGCGGCGAGATTCGCTCTGTTTTGCTTACCAGAACTGACACTTTGCAATTGTTTAGTAAGATTCCGCCCCGTGCTTTACAGTGTATTCTGTGAAGTAGCTTGGGACATTTTGGCCGAAATTCTCCGGTTGTTCAAATTCACTTATCCTGCTGGCAGCACAGCCCAGCGGATTGCCTGGCGGTGTTACAATGGGAATAACCCATTGACAAGCGGCAGGAAGATAGATCCTGCAGAAACACAAAGCGGTGGGATCGGAGCATCCCACCCTTTGTTACCAAAAAGGCCCTGTCTAAAAATAAGCTGTTGTTGTTGCCTGTCTGTATATATATCTCTGTATCTTTGTCTGTCTCTCTACTTCTGTATATTTATCTCGTTCTATGACTACCCACCCCTCTTATCTTCATCTATCTCTCTATCTATCTCCTTATCCAGCTGCCCATCTACATACAGAGCCAAGAGCACTAATCGAGGGAACACATTTTTAAGCCTGATTGTTTCTTTTGCAGGAGGTTCTGCTGAAACGAGCTGCTGACTTGGTGGAAGCCTTGTACGGAATGCCTCACAACAACCAGGTGGGTGACAGGGGGAGGAGGCGTTTCCAATGGCGGCAACCCTCGGAACAATATTGGAGAGGCCACTGAGACCGAGCGAGTCTGCACCCCTCTCTTTCAAGGGACAACCCCGTTAACCCTACTCCACACATTCTTCCCTAATATTCCTGCAATTTTTTCATGCTCCTGCAGTTATTTGTCCAATTTGGCTGCTTTTAAATTAGCACCCAGCACCTTATCATTCCAAATCCTCACTAATCCTAAAACCAGGAGAAACACGTGTGTTATTTTAACAGCCTTTACAATGCTTTTTGCGATGTTTATGGATGAAGACTTCAGTGCGTTTGCATTCTCTGAAGGGGCTTGGTAGGGTAGGCGTTCCGAAGATGTTCCCACTTGTGGGTCTGGGTTGGTGGGCAGCACGGTAGCACAAGTGATTAGCACTGTGGCTTCACAGCGCCAGGGTCCCAGGTTCGATTCCCTGCTGGGTCACTCCGCACAGTCTGCACATTCTCCCCGTGTCTGCATGGGTTTCCTCCGGGTGCTCCGATTTCCTCTCACAGTCCAAAGATGTGCAGGTAGGTGGATTGGCCATGCTAAATTGCCCTTAGTGACCAAAAAGGTTAGGAGGAGTTATTGGGTTACGGGGATAGGGTGGAAGTGAGGGTTTAAGTTGGTCGGTGCAGACTCGATGGGCCGAATGGCCTCCTTCTGCACCGTATGTTCTATGATCTAAACCACAGGTCATAAATGCAAAGTCGGCACTAATATATCTAATAAGGAATTCAGGAGAAACCTGCATTTGCATTCTTTGTTTCCAATATATTCATCCATTTATGTTCAATAGTTTCTTTCGTCTCTAAATAGCAGACAGAGAAACATTATACCAGCCTGTGGTGTATACCAGCCCCCATAACCATGCCTGGATTTCCATCTTTTTGCATCCTTCTGTACTCACATGGTGAGCCCATCCTTGACAATACATCCAACCAACCCTGGATCTGAATTGACACAAGTTCAGACTGAAGAGAAACCAATGACAATCATGAACTCCTCCATCACTTACCCCATTAATATCTTGTATTCACTCCTGGCACTAAGTCAAGTATTGTCACTTGACCTAACTCCCAGGTGCTTTCTGTTTCGGTGAAACCAGTAAAATGGGCTCACTTTGCAAGTCCCAATATCGAGCTAGAATAGATCTTTCTCTTTCTGACACTCACTGGGTGATTGGGCATTTCTAGAAATGTTCCACCTTTGTTAATCCTGGTACCATTTGTTTGTTTCCCCCTCCCCCCACCCCCCCCCCCCCCCCCCCAAGGAGATTATCCTGAAGCGAGCGGCGGATATTGCGGAAGCTCTGTACAGTGTCCCACGGAGCCACAACCAGCTTCCGTCCCTCGGCAACACTTCGGGCCACTCGGGGATGATGGGGGTGAACTCCTTCAGCAGCCAGCTGGCGGTCAATGTCTCGGAGACATCGCAAGGCAACGATCAAGGTTTGTACCTCTGATTCGTTCTTTTCTTTTCAGGCGAGGAGGCGAAGGGCCAAAGTTCACAGCACAGTCAGAGTTGAAAACTGAGCAGAGGGAATGAGGAAAGTCAAAAACGAACACTGAGGCCGACCAATCTGGGCTTGTAAATGAAGGAACAGGGGCGGAGGACGCAACATCCCCACCATGTTGCCTCCACACAAAGGTGCCCTCAGTTGTAACCCACGCTTCAACCAATGAGAGAAAAGCTTACCATTCTGCTCCCAGAATGCCTGGATTTGTTGGATGGGAGCGCGGCGCAAATCTCTGACCCGAAGAAGTCTTACAACACCAGGTTACAGTCCAACAGGTTTGTTTGGAATCACCAGCTTTCAGAGCGTAGTTCCTTCAGCAGGCGACTCAACTGATGAAGGAGCTGCGCTCCGAAAGCTCGTGATTCCAAACAAACCTGTTGGACTGTAACCTGGTGTTGTAAGACTTCTTACTGTGCTCACCCCAACGCCGGCATCTCCACATTTCTGACCCTAAGACACAGCTGCCTCTGGGAGAATCTGGAACTGACAGCTACCACGATTGCTGTCTTGCTCAACTCAGTGAGCCACTTGATTGAAAGTAAGTACCATTTTCCAAACTCCAATTTGCAGCCCCCCCCCCCCCCCCCCCCCCCTCCCCTTGCAGGGGTTGATCATTGCCCAGGGCTTAGGACTCCACAAACACCGTCCCCATCTGTCCTGTCTTTCGAGATGAGGCTGGTCTCAGGGGGTGTCAGTGGCCTATTTCGGGTACAGGTGGAAGGTGATTCCTGGTGCTGTTTTCACCCATCGGCCAACCAGCTGGTACATTCTAGAATCTGTTAGTTTTGAAGCAGGAAATCCTGACTGGATGTGCATTTTGATATGAGGCTTTTTATCGCCTCATAATTTCCCGTCATGCTTTCCAGCCAGTAAGTGCACCTTTGAAGTGTGGTCGCTTTGGTAATGTAGGAAATGGACCAGTCAATATTTGCACAGCAAGTGTGATCATGGGCAAGTAAATCATTTTTTGGTTGTGGGGAATAAATATTGGCCAGGCCATCAGGGGAGGGGGGTGGGGGTGTGTTGTTTCCTCTGGTACTTCTCCAAAATGTCATGGAATCTTTTAGGGTGGGTATGACCAAGGCTGACTGCTGGTCCCTGGAATGAGAGGACTGTCTGATAAGGAGAGATTGAGTCAACACTTCCTGTACTCCCAGGAGTGTGGAAGAATGAGAGGTGATCTCATCGAAACTTCTAACGTTCTGAGAATGTTTTGACAGGAGCACTGAGACTGTTTGCCTTGGGGTGAGAGTCACAATATCAGAATAATGGCTCGATCATGTAGGACTGAGTGGAGGAAACATTTCTCCATTTAGAGGGATGTAGATCTTTGGCGTTTTCTCCCCCTGAGGGTACCTAGGTTGATGAGTATGTTCAAGGCTGAGATCAATAGATTTTTGGACATCGAGGGAATGAAGGAATATGAGAATTGAAAGTAAGAAAGTGGAATTAAAATTGAGCTTGGGCCAAGGCAGCACAGTGGTTAGCACTGCTGCCTCACAGAACCAGTGACCTTGGTTCGATTCCAGCCTTGGATGACTGTGCGGTGTTTGCACGTTCTCCCCGTGTCTGTATGGGTTTACTCCGGGTGCTCTGGTTTCCTCCCACAGCCCAAAGAAGTGCAGGTTTGCTTGGTTGGCCCTTAGATTGCCCCTTAGATAGGGGGGGTGCGGTGTGTGTGGGAGTGGACCTGGGTAGGATCCAAAGATGTGCAGGTTAGTTGGATTGGCCATGCTAAATTGTCCTCGGTGTCCAAAACGGTTAGGTAGGGTTACTGCTTTGCGGGGATAGGGTGGAGGTGTGGGCTTAAGTGGGGTGCTCTTTCCAAGGTCCGGTGCAGACCCGATGGGCCGAATGGCCTCCTTCTGCACTGTAAATGCTATGAATCTTGCAGAGGGCAGGTGCAGACTCGATGGGCCAAACGGCCTCCTTCTGCACTGCAAGAATTCTATGGATGATATTAAATAGCGGAGCAGGATCAAAGGGTCATGTGATATTCTCCTGCCGGGGCCTCTGTTTGACATCTCATCTGAGAGGCGACATCTCAGAGTGCAGCACTCCCTCAGTACTGCCCTGGAGTGTCAGATTAGATTTCCTGCCTGCATCTTTGATAGGGTTGCTAAACATATCCTCGGGTCTTCAGGAATTAAAGATGAACCGCCCAGACATTGCTGTGAGCAACTCCAGGAGGAATATCGGAGGGTTACTGGACAAAACTGCGGGTTGCGCTCCTTTCCTATGAGCACTTTCGCTCATCAGTGATTGGAAAACACCAGGCTGGGATTTTTCTGGCGCCCTCCGGAGATTCCCGCCCAAATGCGTCGGGCGCTTGGCTGACTCTTGAGTTTTCCCATCTCACCCGGGACGGGTCCTGGCCAGAATTTATGGCCAAGATAGCAGTCATCGTCTGATGAGACCTTGAGGAATAAATCCATAATTGATATCCCAGAACCTCTACAGTGGGGTGTGAACCGACAGCCCGTCTGCTCAGAGGTGAGGGGAATAGCCGCTGAGCCACTGCTGCAATGGGTCAGGGTAAATGATAGAGAGTGAAGTGTGGCCTGCGGTTTGATCCTGAGGGTTTTGTTTTAACAGATCACTTCAATAGCTAGAATGTGCTTCATATGATCAGCACATCTCTGACTAACACCAGCCTTCCATTCACATCTCTGTCACTGCCTGGACCGAAGGAAAATGTCATGGTAAAATAAACAGTGATTATTCTGGCCCGAGACCTCCAATCATTATTGCCCAGGCTTTGTGCCTGACCCCTCTCAAAGGGGAAAGAGATAAATCTGTCTTTCAGCTGAGGTAACAGAAATAAATTGGAAAAATTTGTGTCATCACCAATTGGGCAAAATGGCATTTTGATGTATAGTAGAGAAACGTGCCATTGCTATGGTCTCCTCTTATTGCTCGGTCACTTGAGCCTCTCTAGCCTTAATGTGCTGTGCCTCTGGTGCTGCTGGAGTTCAGGGGCTGCAGGCACAGAGCCCAGACAGTTTCAGACAGCAGAGTGCCTCTTGAAAGATCCCCTGCGCTTCTCAGCAGCCATCCTGATGATTGCAGGGTGCATGCTCTCGTAGCTGTGGCCAATTAAAGGACCCCAGGAGGTCTGAGCTGGATCAAACGAGGCCTAATCGAGAGGCTGTGTCCTCACAGACACCATGTGCAATCAGGGAGATTGGGGTGTGTGGGGGGGGAGGGAGAGGGGGGGGGGGGAGAGATTGAGAGAAAGCTCTCCTGTCTCAATTCGTGGGCTGAGGAAGATCTAAGACTGACGGTTAAGAATTCCTGACCCCCCAGGCACAGCTGTGGCTCAGAGTTTGCAATTGGCCCTCTCCCACTTTGGACCGTGGCTGCTTTGTTCTTTGTTTGGGAAAGAATTGCCATTTTCCATTTAACCGCCGTGTTGAGTTTGTCATCCGTCCCCGCAGCCTCCCCTTATCGCCCTCGTCCCTGAAGGACGTTTATGCTGGGGAAGTTTATGGCTGCACAAGTAGTGTCCCTAGATGGGTCTTGGGCCTAGACACAGTTCACATCAGTGACTGGTTAGTTTGACGGGGACATTTGACAACCAGGATGAGTTAAAGAATATTACAGCATAGAATCAGGCCATTCAGCCCAACAGCTCGATACTGGTGTTTATGCTCCACACGAGCCTCCTCTCCGACTTCATCTCACCCTATTAGCATAGCCTTCTTTCACCCTCCTATACTGATTCAGCTTCCAGCTAAATGCATCTATGATAATCTCAACTATTGCATGGAGTAGCGAATTCCACGTTCTCACCACAGTGTCAAAGTTTTCCCTGAATTGCCTATTTATGACCTGTAGGTTTTGCACTCCCCCTACCACCCCCAACACTCCCACAAGTGGTAACATCTCTAGTACGTCTACCCAGTCAAACCCTTCAGCATGTTTAAGGGGCTGGATTCTCCGTTTTGCAAAGCGGGATTTGCGATCAGGCGGAGAATCCAGCTTCGGAGGCACCAATCCCATTCCGATGATCCAGTCCCCCGCTGGCTGCGGCATCGTGGCTCATGCCCTGCATCCTATTAACGAGCCGGGCCCGCATGATTCTCCAGTCCTCTGGGCCAGGATTCACCTGGGCGAGAATTAGTGCAAGTATTTCCCAGGGTGGCCCCGATGTGGTGGACCTCGCGGGGTAACTCTTTAAGGGAGTTGCCCCCAAAGTCCATTGGAGGGAACTTTCTCTCCATAATGCAAATCCTGCCCACCCCCACCTGCAGCAGACCCCTCCACCGCCTTACCCCTATCAAATACCCCCTCAATTACAGAGGCCCCCAATTACAGAAACCTGTAAATACCTGGAAAGCAAAAACCAGTTGGTTGAATTCAAACCCCCTCAGATCTTTGATCTGCAAGCCTTTCATTAATATATATGTGAAATTGCATTAACTCGGCTGTGATTGACAGTTTCCACAAGCACATCCAGCTGTCTGCATTGTTTCATTCATCTCCCTTCAGGTTTGAATGGTTTTTCAGCTGTGAAACTAACCCGATAATTGCTTTAAGTGCTCTCATTTTGTCTTTTTCTCTGCAGAAAGCGCTTAAATGTCTTTGATGTGGTCCAGGAGCTGTCAATCATAGCTAGTTGTTTATAAACATTATGGTCAGTTTCAAGCTGGGTGGGGGTGAGGCAGAGAATCCCACCCATTTATTGTAAAGCAATCCAGGCGTTGTGAAAGACATGACATAAATACTATTTTTTCCTCTTACTTTTATATATAGATGTGTGCCCTCATCAATGTAACTCCCGTGCTGTGCATCTTCATGTATCTGTACATGCTGCACTTGCACTGTGTACAATGTGCATGGTATTGGAATGAGATCCACATCCTTAATTTCCTTTATTAGCTGAAGCCTTGAGGATAAGACCTGGGAGGTTATTCTAGGACTGTGTAAAACACGAGTTAGATCACAGCTAGAGCATTGTGTGATTCTGGCACCACATTATAAGAGGGAGTCGATTATGTGAGAGCGGTCACAGAGAAGCTTTACAAGAATGGTATCAAGAATGGGAGAATTCCGACGATGGTGAAAAATTGAATGGGCGGAGGTTATTTGCTTTGGAGCAGATGAAGCTGAGGAAAAGGTTAATTGAGGTGAAGAGAATAATGACAGGCCTAATGAATAGCCAGGACCTATTTCTGTGAGCATTCACCAGGGGACATAGATTTAAAGTTATTGGTCGAAGAATTGAGGAGGAGTTGAGGGAGAATATTTTCACCCAAAAGGTGATGCGGGTTTGGACCTCACTGTCTGAAAGGGGAGTAATAGCAGGAATCCTCATTGCGTGGACAACATAATTAGACAAGCATTGGAAATGTCGTTACCTACAGGGCTAAGCGTGCAATTAGGCTGGATGGATCATTTTCGACCTGCACAGACATTACGGGCAGAATGGCCTCCATCTTGCCTCTAGAATCTATGTTTCTATGTTTATTTTTCATGCAGGTTACTCCCGTAACACCAACAGTGTCTCCCCCAGGGGCTACGTGACCAGCTCAAACCCCCAGCAGTCCAGCTACAACACTGGCAGCATGAATGGATACGGGAATGCCGGGATGACTAATCTGGGAATACCGGGCTCTCCGAGCTTCCTGAATGGTTCGACTGCCAACTCTCCTTATGCCAGTAAGTTGTACAAAGCTCCGCCACTGACGTTCGAGGACCAAAGGCCGAATTAGCATTATTTTCTGACTTAAGAAGGGACTGGGAGATGAGGACAGGGAGGTTAATCTTTGACCAGGGAGTGGATGATGTGAGATGGGTGATACTGAGTGGGATGCCAATTAAACACGTCTCTCTCCCAATCAGTAGAACCAGGTGTGAAGCATCTGACACGCACTTGATCCAATTCGCACTCTCGTCCGATGTCAAAATCACCCTGATTCCCAATATCTTATTGACTATGTGACTATTCATGGTCTGTGCCAATGCATAGCAACCATTCTAATCCATGCTGAGCTGTTGCCATTATGGTTTCTATTATTCATGATTTCACCATTGCTCATGCCATCTCTTTCCTTACACTTTGCCCCTTCACTCCAATCCTCGCACTCCTTCTTTGAGATGTCAGAGGCATATGGATCTTTGAGTGTAGAACTGAACTGGATCTCACAAACCATGGGAGTTGGGCCTTGTGCATTTTTGACCATAGTTTGCTTGCGCTTCTTTCCTGAATTCACTGGCTCATTACCGGGGGGTTGGAAACCATTCGACCCGACGGACCTCAGGGACCTGGGGTCCAGTCGGTGGCCAGTTCACCCTCGTACTGGAGTTTTTCCCATCGTCGTTGCAGTGACCTATTTGAAAGAGCGCCAATCAGGAATAATGTGTGCTGGTCTGGGAGGAAGACACAGCCAAAGCTAAACCAGGGTGGAGCGTGGACACGCAATTGAACTGTGAGAGCATCTCAGCCCACCCCCCCCGTCCTATCCTCCTCACACCCGGACCTATACTTATACTAGCCAGTGCCAGTCACCCTATAACAGTCATGAGGTGAGAGGGATGTGACTTTCCACTCTTCAGTTAGCCCAGGGCCTGCAGGACATTGTAGCTACGTCATGACGATGCTGAACCTGGTTAAGGTCAGCTAACTCAGGAGAAAGTGAGGATCTAGCCTCGGGCTGTCCTGATCTGCGTGACTTGATACAACACAGGGCTGCACTAATACCAAACATTGTGGAAGTTTTACCTGACCCACTGGATCTGCTGTTTGAATGATCTGTCTCCCCTGGCCAGGGGAAACCATGCAAAAGTGATAAATCTTACTAAACTTAGTTAAGGGTGCATTTTGCCAAAATATCTGCAAGTTAGCGGTGCAGAGGTCATGACAGGACAAATCAATAAGACTCTCACCATACGTATACAGGAACTTTGGCTTCATCAGTCAAACAACTCAAAAGCAAGGGAGTTATATTAACCCCTGATTGATCATTGGTTGGCCCTCAGCTGGACTAGTGTGGTGAATTCTGAGCATGGCACTTTGCAATGATGTCAAGACCTTGGAGAGGGTGTGGGTGAGGCTGACTATTCTGGTTCTGGGGATGAGGAACTTGGGTTGTGCCAAGAAGCTGAGGTTGTTCTGCTTAGAGCGGAGATTTAGATAAGAATTTGAAGAAGAAAAGAAATGCTAAGCGAACGGTAAAGAGCAAGGAGAGTAAATAGTCTCTTTCTTTCAATGATAATGTCCACAAATGAGAGCATTGAGAAACTAAGTTTGCTTTAGAAAGTAAAGCTGATTCCCAACTAAATAAATCTGTGTTAGATCAATGGACTGCAATAAAAATGGAAAGTTCTGGAAAAGCTCAGCAGGCCTGGCAGCATCTGTGGAGAAGAGTTAACGTTTCGACTCCATGTGTCTCTTCTTCAGAACTCCAAAGTTAGGTCATATTGGACTCGACACGTTCCTCTCGACGCAGATGCTTCCAGACCTGCCGAGTTTATCCATAAGTTCTGTTTTTATTTCAGATCTCCAGCATCCTCCGAATTTCCGAATTGCGGTTGGAGGGGGTTGGATGGGAGCAAAAGCATTTTCTCATTCCACATTGCAATATGTCTCGAAACCTAAACTTTACAGCCAATGATATACGTAGAACAGTAAGTCACTGTTGAAATGAGAGAACCTCGCGTAAATATATGACCTTGTCAGCAAAATTAAGAGGCAGTAGGCGGGATTTTCTGGACCATCCCGCAGCGTTTTTTCCGGAGGGAGAGGCAGCTCGCCATTGGTCACCGGCGGAGTCTTCTGGTCCCACCGATGTCTGCGGTGTTTTGCGCGGCCCGCCCGTCCCTTCACCACAGGTCGGGGGGGGGGCGGCGGTTACCTTCGGCGGGAAGGATTGGAAAGTCCCGCCAGAGGAACGAAAGGGAAAGTGAAGAGACAGGTAAGAAATGGACTGAAGACCGCAAGGGAGGTTTTCCAGCCGTTCTTCCAAGTGGGATCTTCTAGTTCTGCCGACGGTGAACCACCGCCACGGGTTTCCCGGTGGCAAGGGGCAGGGCCTGGATTTAATGGGAAATCCCATTGACAGCAGTGGAACCAAAAGATCACGCCACCAGCCAATGGCGGTCTGCCTCTCACCACCGAGAAGCATGGCGTGGGGGAGGGGGCATGGAAAATCCCTCCCTCCCCTCATGAAACACAGGAACAGCAATAGGTCATTCAGCCCCTCACTCCAGTTCCATCATACTGTTAGATCATAACTGCCATACCTCATCTCCATTTATGACCCTTTGGTCCACATTGAACACTATTTGCCAGAATTTTATCCACTCAATTCCTCCGACTATGTCTGACAACCTCCCATTCCTTCCACACAAGTTACTGCATCTTTTGAACTTGATGTCAACTACACCTGGGGAAAATGTTGGAAGTCATTCAGAGATCGGTGGATGGCTGTTTGTGAAAGGCACCACAGGGTGTGGCACTGAATCATAGGGATAGAGAAGGACCAGAGGTCCCCGCTCTGTTTGCAAATGGACTATGGCTGGCGTGGCCTTTCAAAAGTCACCAGAGGTGCAACTGGTCTGCCTGGTACCACCTTCAGTGCACCCCACCACCCCTCACCACCCACCCTGCCAACTCTAAACCGTGAAAGATTGCACTTTGGATGAGTACGGAATTGGTTTCAGCATTGACGCCTGCCGCAGTTGAATTGCCGCTGACTCTAAGTTCACACGCAAGGCGGTGATGCACTGTGTGGAACATTAAGCATAGGGAGAGGACATACAGCCCCTCATGCCTGCGCCCTAACCAGAACCTTAACCTTAACCCTAACCGTTGGTTCCGCATTCCTGTATATCATTGCCTAACAAAAGTCTATCAATCTCAGTCTTCAAAGCTCCAATACACCCCCAGCATCCACAGTGTTTTGGGAGGAGGTTCAAACTTCCAGTGCCCTTCATGTATATAAATACTGCTTGATTTCTCTCCGAAGTGGCTGAACTCTCATTTAGAAATGATGTTCTTTCGTGGTTTCTCTCCATCTCCCCAAATGAGCACCTTGAACATTTTAAAACAACACGATTGGATCACCTTTCAATCTTACAAAGTCATGAGAATGTAAACCGAGTTTATGCAACCTGTCCGAATGATTAAACTCCAATGTCATTCTGGTGGATCTGCACTGCGGCTCCCTCTCCAAGATCAACTTACCCACTTCCTGATGAGAAAAGGCCCTAGACCTGATCGTAGTACTCCAGCTGGAGGTAATTGGAGGGTTGGATGAGAAGAGAAGGGAATGTGGGGCAGGGAGAAGAGTAACTTTACTCAGAGTCACCTGAGGCAATCTGCAGCTTAACTCCCTTAACAGCTATGAATGCTAACGTGTATTCCCTTCATATCTGTCTTCTGTTTCAGTCATGCCGTCCAGCCCTCCTTTGACGGCATCCTCCATCACCCTCTCTTCCAATGGTAACACTGCCCCAGGCATTTTCTCATTCTCTCCTGTCAATATGATCTCTGCAGTGAAACAGAAGAGCGCCTTTGCCCCTGTCGTTAGGCCTCAGGCCTCTCCGCCCCCTACCTGCACCGGCTCCAATGGGAACAACCTGCAAGGTGAGCTAAAGCTGCCACGTTCAAATGTATTTCTTCTTTATTTTAAGTTTACCCTTAAAGGGCCTTTTACCTTTTTTTGTCTGCAGTTATTTCAGGCAAATAAAACCACAAGGTTGGGGATGGTGGAGGAGTGTTGGCGGGGGGGGCGGGGGGGACACAATGCTAGGCGTGAAAGGTCAGAGGTAAGCTTATGGATTAGTAGGCCACACTTGAGTTCTGTGACGGAGACGTTCCCATTAGGATTGTGGGCAAGAAAGGCTCAACTTGCTCCATGTAGGTGAATCACTTGGAGAGTGACTGTACATTACACGGGAGGAGTTACGACCGTGTAGGATTTTTGCGAGATTGTAGTAAAGCAGTCTCAGGAAAGATGTGATCTAGGTCACATCCTTGAATCTGTTGGAAGTTGTTGAACAGCAAAGGACTTTTTTTAATTTCACGCTGGCACAATAG
The DNA here is from genome assembly GCF_047496885.1 of Scyliorhinus torazame. Classification (NCBI taxonomy): domain Eukaryota; kingdom Metazoa; phylum Chordata; class Chondrichthyes; order Carcharhiniformes; family Scyliorhinidae; genus Scyliorhinus; species Scyliorhinus torazame. The sequence goes on from NC_092709.1 coordinate 337,310,741, forward strand.
TTGGCACTGCTGCCTCACAGGGACCCGGGACCCGGGTTCAATTCTGGCCTTTCAGTGACTTTCCTTTTATTCGTTCTTGAGATGTGACTTTCCTTTTATTCGTTCTTGAGATGGTGGCGTCGCTGGGCTGGGCCAGCATTTGTTGCCCATCCCTAATTGCCCTTGAACTGAGTGGCTTGCTGGGCCATTTCAAATGTGTGGGCCCGGAGTCACATGTAAGCCAGACCGGGTGAGGACGGCAGATTTCCTTCCCTGAAGAGCATTAGTGAACCAGATGGCTTTTTACGGCAATTGGCAATGGTTTCATTAATCCTTCTAATTCCAGATTTTTATTGAATTCAAATTTCACCACCTGCCATGGTGGGATTTGAACCTGGGACACCAGAGCATTCCGGTGGATCTCTAGATTACGAGTTTAATGACAATACCACTGCCCCACTGTTTTTGTGGAATTTCCCCGTACACCCTGTGTCTGCGTGGGTTTCCTCCGTGTGCTCCAGTTTTCATCCACAGTCCAAAGATGTGTAGGTTAGGTGAAGTTACGGGGATAGGGCGGGTGAGTGGGCCCAGGTTGGGAGCTCTTTCGGAGGTCAGTACAGTCTCAATGGGCTGAATGGCCTCCTTCTGCACTGTAGGGATCCTACGATTCTACGATCCTGCCTAAAGGGAGTCTGCCTCCCTCAATCCCCACCCCACCATATTCCATGATTACTCTTGGTTTTGCTTTATTCCTCTCTGCCCCTGAATGTGCTGTGTTTTGCTCGATTCCTCAAGTGACATCAATTCTTCACTACCTCACCCAAGACCTCATGTATATATCTGAAGAGGGAGCGTCAACAGGCCATTGAGGTCCTTCCAAAGACAGAATTACATGGACAGTCGCTTCACAGAATCTGAAAATATTGCTGACAAGAGAGATATGCTGCTGAATCCTTTCATCCGAGACTCATCGGGACAAAGGCAAGAATGACAAGTTTCAAATAATCACAACAATTTATACATTGTCCATGGCAATCCCTCAGCCAATAGGAGTCAGCTTGCCTACCAATCAAACCCTTTTCTCTTGCAGTATAAATTATTGTGATCCTTTGAAATTTGGCATTCTTGCGTTTGTCCGGGGGAGTGTATGATGAAAAGTTTGGGAACATGCCTGTTGAGACTGTACACCACAGAAGCAGGCCTTTTGACCCAATTAATCCATGTGGCATTTTTCACAACCTTCTGCGCACAATGTTGGCAACATTGCCAAGGCCACAATTGCTGTCTATCGCTCCTTGCCCTGAGAAGATAGTGGGGATCTTCTATTAGTAATTACAACTGGATGGCTTTCCTGCAGAGTTCATTAAGATTCAGTCTAATAATACAGGACTGGAGTCACATGGAGGCTCCATCCAGCTTGGCAGATGTCCTTCCTTATTAAGCAATGGATTCAAGATAACAAATGGCTGTTTTAAAAAAAACAATTGTCCACATCTCCCCTCTTTTGGCAATTGTCTTAAATCTGTTTTCTCTGGTCACCGACCCTCCTGCCAATGAAAACAGTTTCTCCCCATCCAATTTACTGAACCCATTCATCATTTTGAACACCTCCATTCTTAACCCTCTTTGATCCAGCAAGAGCAATCACAACTTTGCCAGTGTCTCCACATAACTCGAGACCCTCATCCCCCGATACTATTCTGGTAAATCTCCCCTCCAATATCTTCCTAAAGTATGGTGCCCGGAATTGAACACAAAACACTCTGGCTGAGGCCTAACCAGTGATTGAGGAAGGCTTCTTAACATCCTTGCTTTTATACTTCCTCCCTCTGTTAATACAAACAAGGATAACATATGTTTTTATTTTCGCAGCCTTCTTCACTTGTTCCACCACCTTCGACAATTTGTGCACACACCGCCCCGGGTCTCTGTCTTCCTGCACCCTCTTTAAGATTTCATGTGTTAGTCGTTTTCTTTCCTCTCCTCATTCTTCATACCAAAATGTATCACTTCACATCTCTGGCTCTGAAAGGTTGTTCAATTTTAAGGCAGTCATTGTTTTGCATTAAGATAGTGGTGTATTGCGTGAACCAGCAAGAGCATAAAGTGGAGCTAATGAAGGGGCAAAGGGGTCGTGAGGAACCCTGGGTTTGGCACAACAATGTAATATACCAGTAGCATACCAGTAGTATACCAGTAGTATACCAGTAGTATACCAGTAGCATACCAGTAGTATACCAGTAGCATACCAGTAGTATATCAGTGGCATACCAGTAGTATACCATTCCGCAATGGGAGCTCCTTGTCAGTTCTTTGGGGGAAGTGTGTGATATGAAGAGAAAGCAGGGCGTTCCCAGGTTAATTCCTGGGATGTCGAAATTATTTATTTATTTATTATTATTATTTTTTTCTTCATAAATTTAGAATACCCAATTCATTTTTTTCCAATTAAGGGGCAATTTAGCATGGCCAATCCACCTACCCTACACATCTTTTGGGTTGTGGGGGCAAAACCCACGCAAACATGGGGAGAATGTGCAAACTCCACATGGACAGTGTCCCAGAGCCGGGATCGAATCTGGGACCTTGGTGCTGTGAGGCAGCAGTGCTAACCACTGCGCCGCCATGCTGCCCGGATGTCGAAATTATTAACGACAAATGGGTACTTGGTCTGCTTTGCCATTGTTGTGCTGCCAAAAAAATAAACCCACCAGGGTTTCTGCCCCAGATCGTGAGTCAGCGACACTGCCCATCGACCATTCTCTCCCCTCAGCCCCATACTCTGTCTGAAGGTGCAAATACGTGGAGAGTGTGGGAGTGCAGGATCGGACCCTCCTTACGATGCACCTCTCACGACTGTTGAGTTGCCTGCCAACTTTCCCCTCCGGACCGACCAATTGTGAAAAGTGGAGAGTTAGCAACTTTAGCTCAGGCTTTGGGTTCAAATCCACACACGGGGAGATCCAGTGCCAGGGACCAGGGTTCAATTCCAACCTCGGGCGACTGTCGCAGTGAGATCATCAGAAAGGTGATTATTGCCCTCAGCACAGTGCCATATAACCAGCACTCACAAGAGACAAAAACATTGGAGTGGAAACAAAAAAGAAGTGTAACAGTGAATGATCCCCAACCCCCACATATATTTAGTGCACATTTTCAACAAAAAGGCAGCTGATTACAGATTCTCGCCCATCACAGGTCAATTTGCCTCTTGTTCTTGTCTATCTTTCTTTCGTCTGATATCTATTAATACATTTTTTCAACTTTCTTGTGCCTCGTCCCAGTCCCCATGAAATTGATATTCAAGTACTCTCTTATCCCTAATCATTGTCTGTCACCTCACGAAGGCCTCCCATCCTTCAGATACATCTGGTTGTTCTTTATTAAGCCATGTCACCATGTCACTTTCGCCTAGGCTCTTCGTGCCAGAGGTGAAAATGAAATTGAAATTAAAATCGCTTCAAATGAAGTTACTGTGAAAAGCCCCTTTTCCTTTATTACAATTTTTACTCAACTTTTAACATGTTAGTTAATCAGGCTTTCCTGTTTTAAAGCTGCCTTTTTCAATATTATTTCATGGTTACGTGCATGTCGTTGGCAATCCACTATATTTGATGGGATCAGCCCTGCGATTCATTACCATAGTAATCAGGGCTCTGTGCAAAGGTTATCGCCAAATCAATCAGCTTTAAGTAATTTGATTGCTGTTTAATGCCATGAGAACACCTCCATCAGCTGTGGTTATGCGTGTCTACTATTACCAGGGCCAATTGGCCCGATTTAACGGGATCATCCTGTGATTGGGGTGGTTGCTCAGTGTGCCTGGCTGTTTGAGGCCTGGCTGGTATGGTTCCTGAATTTGCGATATTCGGGCTCTCTGCACTCTGCTCTCCTCCTTGCTTTGCTCTCTGGTCTGAAACCCCCCCCCCCCCCACCCCGCCAAACCACAACTTCTCATTTCAAGCTCAGGGCAAGCCAAAGTGTCCTACAAATTTTTCGGCGGGAGTTAGTGATCCTGACTATCGGAGGGGAAGGGAGATCGGGAGGAAATGAAATGCGGCACGGTGGCACTGTGGTTAGCACCACTGCCTCACAGCGGGTTCAATTCCGATCTCAGGCGACTGTATTGTGTGGAGTTTGTACATTCTCCCCGCGTCTGCGTGGGTTTTCTCCGGGTGTCCGGTTTCCTCCCACAGTCCAAAGATGTGCCAGTTAGGTGGATTGGATCTGCTAAACTGTCCCTCGGTGGGGTTACAGAGAATGGAAGGGGGATTGGGCCTTGATTGGGGTGCCTTTTCAGAGGGTCGGTGCAGACCCACTGGGCCGAATGGCTTCCTTCTGCACTGTAAGGATTCTATCATTTCAGTGCATTAACTATTGACCTTGCAACTTAGGTGATATTTGCCAACTCCTTCCACAAGGTGCTTCGCCACACATACCCATTCTCTCCAGGACTTGATGCTAAGGCTGGTGCCTGCATAACACGTCCAAACAGGCTGAGTATCAACCACTGCCAATGGCAGGCAGTTTAAGAGCAGGATAAATTCCTGGTCAGCCATGTGATTGGGTGATCCAGTATCCCACATGATCACATGCAGGTGTTTGAGTCTCCATCATCACTCTCCATTGCTCCAAACTACAACATGTATATAAAAGTAGATGTTGCCACAGCAACCCAGACTTCATTAGTGAACCCCAACACCACTTGGAGGAAAAATGATTATTTTTTTTCTTTCTTGGGATGTGGGTGTCGCTGGCCAGGCTAGCATTTGTTGCCCTTGAACTGATTGGCTTGCTAGGTCATTTCAGGGGGCGGTTAGGAGTCAACCACATTGCAGTCAGCCTGGTGTCACATATAGGCCAGACCTAGTAAGAATGGCAGATTTCCTTCCCTAAAGGACGTTGGTGAACCAGATGGGGTTTTATGAAAATCGTGTTGCAGACTAGCTTTTATTCCAGATTTTAATGAAATTCGACAGATTGCCATGTTGAGATATGATCTCATGCCCCCAAAGCAATAGCCTAGGCCTTTAGTCCGATTACATTACCACTGCATCACCATCTCTTCTTCACTTAGTAACAAACAAGGTGTACATGAAGGGGGAGAGGACCAAATAAGGTGACAGACCATGACTAAGGATGGTGGGTCCTTGAATATTGATCTCATGAGGATTGGAGGGGATACAAGAAAATTGAGAAAATATCAATAGATATCAGATGAAAGATAGATGGGCTAGATTAAGCAGTAAATAGACATGTGTCATTTTAGAGAGTAAGTGATCGAAAATGAGCTGACTTTTCGTGAAGGCGTCAAAGGATATCTATTTAATTCAAAGCCCCTTTGATTTTGTTTTTGCTTGTTGATGCACAATCAATACTCTCGAGACAAAGAGGAGTCATATCTAATCGGCTTTAATCAGCTGAAACTGTACCCAGCAGCGGTGATACAGAAAGTGAAGGCTGCTGGGATGGCATTGGTTCTTATACCCCGCCTCTCAGGGCGGAGCCATGTACATTATCCAATGGTAGACCCCTCGGTCTAGCCAATGGTCATTCACCTCTCAGGTACTGCAATACCTGGTATTACCACACTTGTATCAGTGTCCTGCTTGTATCTTGCCCATCTTTAATTCCTGGAACATCCAGGGCAATCATGAGGGATTGGGAACTTTAGCTCAGGCTTTGTGTTTAAGGCTAGGCCCAGACAAAACGGAACATCCAAGGTTAAAAGTTTTATTGGCTGAAACTGAGATAAAACTGGGGTGACCCTTGGACTGAATGCCAGCGAATGTCAGTGGTGGACAGGAAGGCCAATCTAAAATGTGTTTTGTTTTCTCCTTTTTTTCCTTTCTCAAGCCATGTCCGGCCTGATAGTTCCCCCGATGTAGAAGAGGAAACGCATGCATGACGAAGGCAACTGCTCCGAACGTCAACGGATGGGCCAAGCTGGAGACAAGGCCGACGTCATCCTTTTTTTTTTGTCTGCCCCCCCTCCCCCAAATTTGAGATGTTTCGTGTAGCGACGATATTTTATCCGTGGACTCTTGGGCTTTTTATTTTGAGGCGAGTGGAAATACTCTGCAGCGGCTGTCCACGAGTTCGACGACGCGAGGCATTGTGCAGGAGGCAGACAGTGTGTTTTTCCTCCCATATTCATCGCCCACCTTTTGCCCATCATCCCTCCCCCTCCCCTCCTCCCCCCTCCCTCCCCGCCCCGCAGACAACAACCTTCCACACACACCCTTCCCCCATCCCCCTGTCTGCCTTCACTCAAGTCGGGCCAATGACGGTGGGCTAATGACATTTTTAAAAACCCAAACGAAGGAGGGTATATCCTCTCCTCAAAGTTTTCTTTCTTCCTGGAGCGAAAGAGAGAAACGTCACGATGAAACTCTTGGAGGAGAAGGAAGACATTCTTAAAATAGACAGCAATGCCAACAGTGTAAAGAGAAAACTGAGAAATATTTTAGAATCAAATCGGTCCCAGTCAATGCCAAGACTGGTCATGACGCGAAGTCGAGAGACTGTGCTCAACGGGGAACAAAGAGAGGATCATGTTGATTCCATCATCAGTGAAAGACTGATCGCTTCAGGCCCCTTGACCCCACGTAGATGTGGTGATATTTGTTATCGACTAGAGTATACTAATCAGCGCACTGTTTCCGGGCATTCTGTTACCACAGAAGTTGTGGTGACTGATTATTCAAAGGTTATTAGAAGCGCCCTAATTATGTTATATGAACTCCCCCCCCAGCATCCCCCCCCCTCTCTCTATCTCTCTCTCTCTCTCCCTCCCTCCCTCTCTCTCTTTCCTCCTCTTCTTCCCTTGTCTCCTTGTCCAGAAATCATCTTCCACACCCAACCCTTCAGCGAAGTATGAAGGTCTGCAACCTTCTGAGGGCCTCGATCTGACTGGTCAGGTCTATATACCATGGCTTGTTGGAAAATTCTGGATGATGCGCCCAGCGCCACACGGGATTGTCCCAGGGCTTCAAAAGATTCCGTCCAGTGTGATTTATTCACAGTTGAGGTCCCAGCTTCCCTGAGTACTTAATGTTTAACAGGCGGCACCATTCAGCTCCATGACTCTCTGTCAAAAAATAGGGGGAGTTGAGTAACAAACAAAATTGGCCATCCATTTACAATTCACTATGGAACAATGTATGGCAGGACACAGTGGAGGTGAGTTGCCGTTCTGATAAATGACAACAGTGGCTCGGTGGGTATCACCTCAGAGTCAGAAAGTTATGGATTTAAGTTCCACTCCAGAGACATGAGTACATGCTCCAGGCTAACTCTAATATGCAGTACTGAGGGAGTGCTGCACTGTTAGAGGTGCTGTCTTTCAGATAAGACTCTAAATGGAGGCTCGGGCGACAAAGATTCCATTGTACAATTTTGAAAAAGAGGAAAGTTCCCTCTGATGTCTTGGAATAACATGTAGCCATCCACCCAACATCACCTCAACAAATGATCTAGTCATTTTCACATTGCTGTTGGTGGGAGCTTACTGTGCAAACTGACCGCCGCATGACCTATGTTACAATGTTGACTTTAGAAGTACTCCATTGGCTGTAAAACACTTTGGAACGTCCTGGGGTTGTGACAGGCGCTATATAAATGCAGGTTATTCACTAGCAGGCCAATTTGCAATCTGCCCCCATCGTTCTGTCCAGCTGGCCACATGCACATTGGCTGCTGTTGGTGTCAGATACAACTGTTCAGAGCTCTAATTGGAGAGGCAGGAGGAGTCATAAGAGTGTGAGAAATGGGAACAGGAGTCGGCCACTCGGCCCCTGGAGTCCATTCAGTTGACTTGTTCGCTCTGTGTGCAAGTGTGCAAACACTTCATCTCATCGCACTTTGTGCAACGTCCCATACTCGCGGCAAATTCTGATCTTATCAGGGATAAACAGGGACCAAATGTAATGAAACAAGATGTTGTACAAAATGGTGTTTGCCGTATTGTAAACTTAACACTGCAAAATCTGATCTTGTCGGACTATGGACAGGAACTTAACAGGCAATTTCCCTGATTCCTCAAGGGGCCATGTTCAGTATGGTTCAGTGATCTGGTACATGTTGCCGGAAGGAGGTTTGCTGATGCTGTGGTTTTAAGAGTTGAAGTAATCTGGTTAATAATAATAATCGCTTATTGGCATAGAATTTACAGTGCAGAAGGAGGACATTCGGCCCATCGAGTCTGCACCAGCTCTTGGAAAGAATACCCTACCCAAGGTCTACCAAGTAGACTTCAATGAAGTTACTGTGAAAAGCCCCGAGTCGGCACATTCCGGCAGCGTCTGTTCAGGGAGGCTGGTACGGGAATTGAACCCGCGCTGCTGGCATGTTCTGCATTGCAAGTCAGCTATTTAGCCCACTGTGCTAAACCAGCCCATTGTGGAATGATGTGGCAGGTGAAAATGTTTAAGCTGATAGACATTCTTCTTCCATTCTGCCTCATTTTACAAACTAACTCTTGTCCCATTTTGTTATTTGTTACTGATCTGTCACAGATGCCGCCTTTGGGGTGATATGGTAAACCACGGCTTTATCTGCCAGTTCAGTTTAGCATTAAAGATTCATTCCCACTATTTGCACACCAGAGAGAGAGGTCCCCTGCTGTCCAGACCAACATTCTTTCCTCAGCCAATGAAACAAAAAGCTGGAACTCCTAGCTGTTCATTCTATGCTAGATTTTGGAATCGAGCTGTGCGGAATATGGCCTCTGTATTTGCGACTTAGCCACAGTAACTGAACTTCAACCTACTTCACCTTCCATTACTTAATCATCCTAAGGAAATCAAGGTGTTTGAGAATGAGGCAGGAAAGTGGAATTTGTTTTGTTTGTTCTTGGGACGTTTGTTGCCCATCCCTAATTGCCTTTGAGAAGTTGGTGATCAGCGGTCTTCTTCAACTACTACAGTCCACGTGCTGTAGGTACACCCAAAGTTCTTCCTTTTCTGTTGTGGTTTGCCACAGCTGAATAGCTTGCTAGGTAGTTAAGAGTCAAATGCAGTCCCTTGGACGACAGGGTTACGCAGTGGTTAGCACTGCTGCCTCACAGCACCAGGGACCCGGGTTCAATTCTAGCCTTGGGTCACTGTCTGCACGTTCTACCCGTGACTGCGTGGATTTCCTCTGGGTGCTCTGGCTTCCTCCCACAGTCCAAAGATGTGCAGGGTTAGGTAGATTAGCCACGCTAAATTGTCCCTTAGTGTCCAGGGTTGTGCGGGTTAGTTGGGGTTAGGGGGATACAGGAATGGGGCTGGATTAGGGTGGTCTTTCAGACCGTCGGTGCAGACTTGATGCGCCGAATGACCTCCTTCTGCACTGTAGGGATTTTATGATTCTACGAACCTAATAGCGTGGGGTTGGAGGCATATGCAGACCAGACCAGGTAAGGACAGCAGATTTCCTTCCCTGGAGATCATTAGTGAACCAGATGGGCTTTTTATCGAAATCCACAATTAATGTTCATGATATTCTGAGTTTTTTTGTATAAATTTCTGATTTTTATTCATTAATCAAATTTAAACTCCCTTCAGCTGCTATGGTGGGATTTGAATTCATATCTTCAGAGCTTTAGTCCAGGCCACCCACCAAGTAACATCCCCACGTTCTACCAGCGCCCCCCTGGAATTGATGTCGGAGATTTTTTTTCAATCCCACCCTTAAAGTTACGAAGCCAGTGCGCAGAGTGGACAGGGAAAACCCTTAATCCATCTCATTGCTTGTTTCAAAAACAAATTCAAATTCAAATTGAACCCAATTCATGGTCTCAAGAGAGACTTTCGAGATCCAAGCTGACAAGAAACGGCATCGCACCTCATCTCAGGCTTGACCTGATGCTGGACTGGATCTTAGCCAGAAGGCCGAGAAGCGATAAAGTAGGAGATTCGCCAAGATCTTCTTGAATGGCGGAGCAGGCGAAGAGGCCCAGACCTGCAGCTGTTTCTTATGTTCTTGTGTCCAACTAGAGATACTCCTGAGAAATGAATAAGGTGCAAATCAAGGAAGGCTAATCCAGATTTTTTTCCCAACAAAAACCCATGAACTGATCCATATGAAGTTTGTGTCCTCTGTATTATTGAAAGGCATGACTTGAAGCAGATTACTTATGTTAGCTAATAATGGAATTTTTGATTGAGATTGCAGTGTGTTTCCAACACAAAATGTGCTAATTCACAGCTGCAGTGTTTACTGACAACAGGATGCACAGCAGCATCTTGCCAAGGCTCGAGAGCTCCTCCCAAACCCATGACCTCTCCCATTTGGAAGACCAGGGGCAACAGACGCATGGCACGTAGGGGCAGCACGGTAGCATAGTGGTTAGCACTGTTGCTTCCAGCACCCGGGTCCCAGGTTTGATTCCCGGCTTGGGTCACTGCGAGGAGTTTGCACGTTCTCCCTGTGTCTACGTGGGTTACCTCCAGGCGCTCCGGTTTCCTCCCACAAGTCCCGAAGGACGTGCTTGTTAGGAGAATGGACATTTTAAATCCTCCCTCTGTGTACCCGAACAGGTGCCGGAATGTGGCGACTAGGGGCTTTTCACAGTAACTTCATTGCAGTGTTAATGTAAGCCTACTTGTGACAATAAAGATTATTAGAATTATGCAAACACCCCACCCAAGCCACACAGCATCCTGATTTGGAACTATATCGACTGTTCCTTCATTCCCACTGGGTCAAAATACAGACACTCTTTCCCGATCAGCAAAACCACCTGGACTGCAGCAGTTCAGGAAGGTGGCTCCCCACTGCTTCTCAAGGGCAATTAGGGATGGGCAATAAATGATGGCCTTATTAACGCCGCTCATATTCCTACAATTCCTATTTGAAAAAGCTAATATAATCGAAGTAAACCTCATTGCAACAAGATCAGGTTTTGCAGTATTAAGTAGGGCCTAAGAGCATGTGTTAGATTCTCTGGCACAGTTCTTGGGGCGAGGTTTCCACTGTTTAAAAAGGAAAAAAAAATTAGTTTCATAAGCAACTTGTATCTCAGTGCAAATAATTTCTAAAGAATTCTATGCGTCTTGTCGAATGGGGCCCAGAGATGAAGTTCTTTTTTTCTGTAACATTAGTAGATCTAGATTCTTGTTGAAATGCGATATTTGCTTTCTCTTTTTTTGTAAGCCAAAAGTTTACTTGTTAAGTAATAAAACAGTAACAAAGGGACACACAGGACAAATCTGTTGAATATGGAGCAAAATATGTGTCGAAAGGTGATGTAAAAGTGGGGACTATGTGACAGCGAGAAGAACATCAAAGTGCATTGATATAGCACCTATATAGAGACGTAGAACGGTTGGCAGCACAGAAGGAGACCATTCGGCTCATGATATCCGAACTAGCTCTCTGAAGGAGCAATTCACCCATTCCCACTTCCTTGCCTCTTCCCCGTAGCTCTGCATTCTTTTCCTTTCAGGTAATGATCCAATTCCCTCTCAGAAGTCTGGATTGAACCTGCCTCTTCCACACATTCAGCCAGCACGGACCAGGTCCTAACCGCTCACAGTAAAAAGGTTTCCCCTCGTCTTGTTATTGCTTCATTTAACAATTACCTCAAACCTGTTGCCCTCTCATTCTCGATCCTTCAACCAATGGGAACAACTCCTTCCTGTCCGCTCTTTCCAGACCCTTCGTGATTTTGAACCCCTCTACCAAATCTCCTCTCAACTCTCCCTTCTCCAAGGAGAGCTTTGCCACTCTTCCGATGTAACTGAAGTTCCTCATTCCCTTAACCATTCTCATGAATGTTTTCTGCACTCTCCCTAATAAATTCACATCATTCCTAAATTGTGGTTCACCCAGAGCTGGATGCAATGTTGAGGCCAAATCAGTGTTTTTTTTACAGGTTTAACATAATTTCCTTGCCCTTGTGCTCTCTGCCCCTATTGATAAAGCCTCTGATGCTGGATGCAGTATTAATCACTTTCTCAATCTGTCCTGCCATATTTATGCACAGATACACCCAGATCTCTCTGCTTCCCACTTTGAAATTGGACCCTTTGTTTTATATTGGCCGGATTTCTCCGGCCTTTGCTGCTCACTTTTCCCGTTGGCAGCACACCCCTGCCTATGGACTTCCCAGCAACGTGGGGTGGCTTCAATGGTAAATCTCATTGACAAGCAGCAGGAGTAGACAATCCTGCCACCAGGAAACGGTGTGGCACTGAGAACACACGGCTGAGGGACAGGAGAATCTAGCCCATTGCCTCGCTGCATTTCCCCGACCAAAATGAATCACTTCACTCTTCTCGGCATAACATTTCATCTGTCATTTGTATGCCCTTTTCACCAACCTGCTATATCCTTCTGAAGTTCTACACTATCTACACTAGCCTCTTCACAGTCCTTCACAGTTCACAACATTTCCAAGTTGCGTGCCATCCGCAAAATCTGAAATTGTGCCCTGGACATCAAGATACAGGTCATTAATATAGATCAGGAAGAGCAAGGGTCCTAACACCAATTCCTGGGAAAACCACTATAATTCTTTTCCCAGTCTGGAAAACAGCCGTTTGCCAGTACTCCTTGTTTCATACCAATTTCACATCCATGTTCCTCCTCTCCCATTTATTCCATGAGTTCTAACTTTGCTCTCAAGCCTGTTGTCACAGATTCACAGAATTGGTGTGGCGCCGAAGGAGGCCATTTGGCCCATCGTCTCCGCACCGGTTCTCCAAACTTTCATTCTGACTTAGTGCCGTTCCCCTGCCTTTTCTCTCCTAACCCTGCACATTGTTTCTATTCAAGTAACCATCTCACGGCCTCTTGAGAGCCTCGATTGAACCAGCCTCCACCACACCTCAAGGCAGCGTTCTCCAGACTCGAACCACTCGGTGTGTTTTTTCTCACATCACATTTGCTTTTTTCACCTTAAATCTGTGCAGTCTCATCCTTGATCCTTGCATGAGGGGAACAGTTTCTCGCTATCTACTTTGTCCAGCCCCCTCATGGTTTTGAACATTCCTGTCAAATCTCCGCTTAGCCTTCTTCTCTCCAAAGAGAATAGTCCCAGCCTCTCCAATCTATCCCGAGATTTCTTATCCCTGGAATCATTCTTGTAAACCTATTCTGCACTCTCTCCAATGCGTTCACATCCTCCTGATAATGTGAATAACTATACGTTCAGCATAGCCTCCTTGCTCTTTTGTTTTAAATTCATTTACGGGATTTGATCCTTGATGGCTGGGCCAACACCAATTGCCCGTCCCTAACTGCGCTCCATTTGTGAGTCAGCCATATTGCCGTGGAGTCACATGTGGGTCAGGCCAGGTCAGGTTGGCAGATTTCCTTCCCTAAAGGGGCGGCACAGTGGTTAGCACTGCTGCCACACAACGCCAGAGACCCAGGTTCAATTCCGACCTTGGGTGGCTGTGGAGATTGCACTTCTCCTCATGGGTTTCCTCCGGGTCCTCCGGTTTCCTTCCACAGTCCACAAATGTACAGGTTGGTGAATTGGTCGTGCTAAATTGCCCCTCAGTGTCCAATGGTTAGGTGAGGTTAGGGAAATGAGTGGGGCATTGGGCTTAGGTAAGGTATTCTTTCAGAGGGTCAATACAAACTCGATCGACCGAGCGGCCTTGGGCGGGATCTCCCGAATCCCCGCGATGGCCCGACGCCGGCGTAAAAAGCGGCGCGAACCACTCCGGCGTCGGGCCAACCGGAAGTTGCGGAATCTTCTGCATTTCCGGGGGCTAGGCCGGCACCAGAGGGGTTGGCACCATGCCAACCGGCGGCGAAGGGCCGGCACGAGTTAGCGCATGCGCAGAAGCGCCGGCGTGGTTCCGCGCATGTGCAGACCAGCCGGCTTATTCTAGCGCATGCGCAGGGGGGTATCTTCTCCGCGCCGGCCATGGCGGAGCGATGCAGGGGCCGGCGCGGAAGGAATGTAGAGTCACCACGGCACAGGCCTGTCTGCAGATCGGTGGGCCTCGTGGGGGCTCCCCCTGGGGCCGGATTCCCCCCCCCCCCGAGGACCGCACCAGCCGGCCTACCAGCCAGGTCCCGCCATGTGGGACCATGTCTAACCCATGCTGGCGGGACTGGCCAGAAACCAATGGCCGCTTGACCCATCGGGGCTGGAGAATGGCTGGGGGGGGCTGCCAACGGCCCCCGACTGGTGTTGCGTGATCACCGCCGACCCAGCGGAGGGTCAGAAAATCCTGTTATTTTGCGATTCTCAAGGTCACTGCAGACTCGATGGCTTCCTTCTGCACTGCAGGGATTTTATGAATAAAGAACCAGATGGGCTTGTTTTGTCAATCGACAATGGTTTCATAGTCATCAGTAGACTTTTAATTCCAGATTTTAATTGAATTCAATTTTGATCACCTGCCGTGGTGGGATTCGAACACAGGTCCTCAGATCTTGCCCTGGGTCTTTAGATTACTAGTCCACTGACAAAACCACTAGCCACCACCTTTCTACTCCATGCCTTTGTTAATAAATCCCTACTGTACGCTTTATTAACTGCTCTCCCCATCTGTCCTGCCACCTTCAATGACCCATGCACATCTACACTCAGGTCTCTCTGCTCTTACACCCCTTTTTAGAATTTTACCCCTTATTTTATATTGTTTCTCCCATGTTCTTCCTACCAAAATGCACCACCTCACACACCGCATCATCTCCACATTGAACTTCATCTGCTACCTGTCTGCCCACTCCACCAACTTGTTATTGTCCTTTTTTTTATTCATTCAGAGGATGTAGGTGTTGCTGATTGGGCCAGCATTTTGTACCCATTCCTAATTGCCCTTGAACTGAGTGGCTTGCTTGGCCTTTTAAGAGTTAAACACATTGCTGTGGCTCTGGAGTCACATGTAGGCCAGACCAGGTAAGGACATTAGTGAACGAGAAAGGTATTTACAAAAATCAACAATGGTTTCATGAACCTCATTGGACTTTTATTGAATTCAAATTGCACCAACCTGCAGAGGTTGGATTCAAACCCAGGTCCCCAGATCATTGCCCTGTGGATTACTAATCCAGTGAAAATAGCACTACATCATCATCTCCCCTTTTGAAGTTCTACACTTCTCCTCTTCATAGTTTACAATATTTCCCAAGTTTTGTGTCATCCGCAAACTTTGAAATTGCCCCTGCACAACAAGATCTAGATCATTAATATATATCAGGAAAAGCAAGGGTCCCAATACCGACCTTTGGGGAAGGCCACTATAAAGCTTCCTCCATCCCAAAAGATATCCATTGACCATTACTCTCTGCTTCCTATTATTCAGCCTATTTTGTGTCCACATTGCTACTGTCCTTTTTATTCTACTTTATTAATTGTCTTTT
This sequence comes from Scyliorhinus torazame, assembly GCF_047496885.1. Lineage (NCBI taxonomy): Eukaryota > Metazoa > Chordata > Chondrichthyes > Carcharhiniformes > Scyliorhinidae > Scyliorhinus > Scyliorhinus torazame. The sequence continues at coordinate 337,326,032 of NC_092709.1, forward strand.
GGAAGTCTATGTACACCACATCAACAGTTTTACCCTTGTCGACCCTCTCTTTGACCTCTTCAGAAAAACTGCTACAGGTTAGTTCAACACGATTTTCCCTGAACAAGCCAGTGCTGGTTTTCATTAAGTAGCCAGCATTTGCCCAACTGACTATTTAATTTTGCGCTGCATTATTGTTTCTGAAAGCTTCCCCACCACAGGCATTAAACTGATTGGCCTACAATTGCTGGGTTTATCTTTCCACCCTTTTTGAACATGGGTGAAACTTTAACTTCCAGGAATACATCCCTAAGGCATTTCATAGCAAAGATGTCAGGCAGGTGTCGACACATCAGGAGACAATAGGGTGGGTTATGGGCCAGGGTTTAGAGAATCCCAGAGTGTATCATGAAGTTCCCTGACCCACAACTTTTAATAGATTGTGGTATGGGGAGCACACAGCCCACTCTACAGGTATGGTATAGCAGAAAATGGACCAGTGTTTTTTTTAAACAAAACAATGTTTATTCTATGAACTCAAGTTAACCTTTTTAAAACAAACATTGAATGTCTTAGCAACCAGTAAATCAAATACACCCCCCAAAGAATACAACACTAAATAACCTGTCTGCTGTCCTTTTTACCATCCAAAAGACTCAACAAACCTTCAAACAGGAGTACATTAGATTTATATTCAATACTGAGACCTTTTTACAATTCTGAGTTCTCCAAATGATCCATTTATAATCTTTGGATGGCGTAGATCAACAGCAGTGCACCTCACAGACACACTCAAGCTCTTTCTCAAGCTGAAACTAAAAAAGCAGAAGTAGAGCTCAGCTCCGCCCACACTCTGACATCACTCCAGTAACATAAGCAGCTCCATTTCTTAAAGGTACATTTCTTAAACACCCATTTCTTAAAGGGTACTCTCACATGACAGGTGGGTGACCAAAAGTTAGTTCAAACAGTACAAGAACCTGCAGTATTTGCGGGTTTAGACAACATTTCTTCTCTTTCAGTGCTCTATTGGTCAATACAATTACGCAAAAATTTACTGCCTCAGTTTTATGCCACCTTTCAACATGATTGGTAGGATGGGGGTGGATGAGGATAGTTATGTTGTACATATTTATATATATTGGGCATGGGAGGGAAGGAGAGTGCATGGATGTCATTGCTCAGCAACTTCAGCACCAAATCCAAAGGCACACGATAGGAAGTTTGGATTGCGGAGGGTAGGGTGGTAACAGACCATTTTAGAAATTTTTGAACCGCTCCACCTAAAATGAAGGTTTTGCTTTAATGGGTGCAGTGATGGGCAAGCTGCCTTTTCATGCTGAGGGAATGTGTGATGGGGCAGCGCGGCGAATTGGAGGTGTTCGATGGGTACGGTGCAGAGGAAGATATATTTTTCATGTGACCTGTACTGTATACCTGCCCTTGGGAGTGTAGAGAGACCTTTACTTTGAGTCTATGATGTTCCTGCCCTGGGAGTGTTTGTGGCTGACACTGGGTAAAGACAGTAAAACATTCACCACTCCTACAAGCACTAAAAACAAAATCAGCTAAATAAATTAGAGGATGGTGTTGCAATCTTGAAATGCTACAGCGAGCTTTTACAATACAGAACACACACACAGGTTATTGCTTTGACTGTTTGCAGGCAAGTTTCAGAACAGTGAATAGTCCAGAAAACTCTGTGCTGGTAATGGTAACCATAGCGACAGTGTAATCAATCTGAGCATCCCATGGGCTGAGGAGCGGGAGGTACATCAGCCGAGGTTCCTGCTCCTAATCCCTGCTGTCCCACTACTGTCTGACTGATGGTATGAGTGTGTATGTATTTGGCCACATAGGCTTGATGCGAATACCCAGCTATTCAATGATGCCCCTGCAGCCGAGGTCAGAGGATGTCAGGGAAAACTGTCGACTGGAGTGACTGCCTCGCTCACTCCGATGTCAACTCATGGAGGACTGGCAAGTTTCTCAAACGGCTCGTTTTATTTTCCAATGTTCTCCTCTGACTGTAATGAAGCGCTGAGTTTTTGTTACCGATTTTCTTACCCAAGCGATTAGGAATTAAATCTCCACCCTCCAGCCCGACCTTGGCAAATATCCCTCCTCCACCCTCTGCACCCGCACCCTCAACCCACGTCACTTCTTGTCTTTCTCCCCCTGCATGAACTCCCCACTACCAAGCGAAGAAGGCACAGGCCAATTGCAACAACCTAACTGCTTGAGATCCACCAACTTGGTACAGACTGGGAAATCGACCTTGACAACTTCTGTTCTTTAAAGCTCAGTGTCTATAATGTGAACAGGGAAACTGGGCAATGTTACCCATAGCACAAGGGGTGGTACTTCCACAGGTGCTGCAAAAGTGTGTGTGCATTGTACAGGCTGTGTATATATTGATATCAAAGGGTTGAACATTCTCTGGGCTAGATGGGGTTTTTCCAAGTACTGTACAGTACATTATGTTTAAATGCTTGCTGTTCTTGTGATATGAAACTGGTACCAATCTGTTGCTTAATGATCCTTTCTCCGTTGTGTTTTTTTGTACGTAGTTTTAAAAAGAAAAACTGTTACTACTTTGTGATTTTTAAATTTTTTTTTAAACTCCCGCTGAAGTTGTACTTAAAAGCTGTGTATAATATCAGTGTGTTCATGATGACTTTTACAATTCCTAATAAATTAATTCAAACATCTTTAGTTTGCAATCTCTCCTTTTGTGCTCTGGATCTGTCGCCCAAGTCTCTTTTCCGGGTGTGAAAGATAATTAGGGTGCTTCTTTTCAGAGTCGGGAATCTGGGATTGTTCTCTTTAGAGTAGGGAAGGTTAAAGGGAGATTTAAAAAATATATATTTTTATTGAGAAAAGTTTTTCAGATAGAACGCCATCACAACCTTCTTTTAAATTAATTTACGGGATGTGGACATCACTGGTTAGGCCAGCATTTATTGCCCAGCCCCAATTGCCCTTCAGAAGGTTGCTTTCTTGAACCCCTGCAGTCCCTGAGATGTAGGTACACCCACAGTCCCAGTCCAATAGCTATGTCCTTTAGGCCAGCTCAGTCTGTGGTGGCACTACCGAGCCACTCTTGGTGATGGACATTGAAATTCCTCACCCAGTGTAAATTCTGCACCCTTGTCACCCTCAGTGCTTCCTCCAAGTGGTGTTCAACATGGAGGAGTACTGATTCATCAGCTGATGGTACATGGTAATCAGCAGGAGGTTTCCTTGCCCATGTTTAACCTGAAGCCGTGAGACTTCATGGGGTCCAGAGTCAATGTTGAGGACTCCCAACTGTATGCCACTGTGCCGCCACCTCTGCTGGGTCTGCCCTGCCGGTCAGACAGGACGTACCCAGGAATGGTGATAGTGATGGTAGTCTGGGACATTGTCTGTAAGGCATGATTCTGTGGGTATGACCATGCCAGGCTGTTGCTTGACTAGTCTGTGAGACAGCTCTCCCAAGTTTGGCACAAGCCACCAGATGTTAGTAAGGAGAACATTAAAGGGTCGACAGGGTCCATTTTCATTCCTTTTTTGTGTTTTTGTAGCAGTTAAGTAAACTGGTTGGCTTGCTAGGTCAGTTAAAAGTCTACCACATTGCTGTAGGTCTGGAGTCACATGTATGCCACACCAGGTAAGGATGTCCTAAAGGACATGAGTGATCCAGATGGGTTTTTAACAACAATCGACAATGGTTTCATGGTCATCATTGGACTTCTAATTCCAGATATTTTTTTGAGTTTGAACTCCACCACCTGCTATGGTGGGGATTCGAACCTGGGTCCCAGATCATTACCCTGGGTCTATGGATCACTAGTCCAGTGACAATACCAGTTAAGAATTCAACCCGGTCACTTAACCAGTCCGCGGCACTGAGTGGGACCGAAGACTTCCATCCAAACAACAGACGCCTTCGGGCTATTAGCGAGACGAAGACCAGAGCATCTGCCATCGTCCCGTCTACAGCTCTGGTAAATCTGAAACTCCCAATGACAGCCACCAAAGACCAAGGATCCAACTCAACCCCAATAATTCCTGACATGGTGCTGAAGAAGGAGATCCAAATAAGCTTAGAACAAGGCCAGAACAGGTGCATATGATGTGACGGACTCCTAGAACACCGCTCACGCCGATCATCTACTTCTGAGAAGAACACAGTCAGCCATGCCCTGGTCAAATGTGCCCTATGAACCACTTTAAACTGAATCAGCCTGAGCCTAGTAGACAAGGCCAACGAACAATACAGCACAGGAAGGCTTCGGCCCTCCAAGCCTGCGGCGATCATGATAACTGTCCAAACTAAAACATCTGCACTTCCGGGGTCCGTATGCCTCTATTCCCATCCTATTCATGTATTTGTCAAGATGCCTCTTAATGCCATTATCGTATCTGCTTCCATCACCTCCCCAGGCAGTGCATTCCAGGCACTCACCACCCTCTGTAGAAAAAACTTGCCTGGCACATCTCCTCTAAACTTTCCCCATTGCACGGTAAACTTATGCCCCCTAGTAATTAACTTTTCCATCCTGGGAAAAAGTGTCTGACTGTCCACTTGTCCATGCCACTCAGGGTTTTGTAAATCTCTATCAGGTCGCCCCTCAACCTCCGTTGTTCCAGTGAAAACAATCCGAGTATATCCAACCTCTCCTTATAGCTAATATCCTCCAGAGCTAATATCCTCCAGACCAGGCACATCCTATTAAAACTATTCTGTACCCCTTTCCAAAACCTCCACATTCTTCTGGTAGTGTGGTGACCAGAATTGTGCGCCCTATTCCAGATGTGGCCTAACCAGGGTTCTGTACAGCTGCAGCATGATTGCCCAATCCTTATACTCAATGTCCCGACCGAAGCATGCCGAATGCCTTCTTGATTACCTGCTCCACCTGCGTTGCCACTTTCAGTGATCTGCGATTTGCTCAGATCTCTCTGCCTGTCAATATTCCGAAGGGTTTGCCATTTCCTGTATAATTACCACCTGTTTTAGACCTTCCAAAATGCATTACCTCACATCTGTCAGGATTAAACTCCATCTGCCATTTCTCTGCCCAAGTCTCCAACCGATCTATATCCTGCAGTATCCTCTGACAGTCCTCTTCACTATCAGCAACTCCACCAATCATTTTGCTGTCCACAAACTTAATAATCAGACCAGCTACAGTTTCCTCCACAAAATACTCCAAACAGCAAAGGTCCCAGCACTGATCCCAGTGGAAGACCACTAGGTACAGCCACAGCCTTCCATACAGAAAAGCTCCCTTCCACTGCTACCCTCTCTGTCTTCTATGACCGAGCCAGTTCTGCACCTATCTCGCCAGGTCATCTCTGATCCCTTGTGACTTCACCTTTTGTACACGCCTACCATGAGGTACCTTGTCAAAGGCTTTACTGAAGTCCATGGAGACAACATCCACTGCTCTACCTTCATCAATTATCTTCGTCATTTCCTCAAAAAACCCGATCAAGTTAATGAGACATCTCCTCACCTTCACAAAACCATGCAGCCTCTCGCTAATACATCCACTTGCTTCCAAGTGGGAGTAAATCCTGTTCCTAAGAATCTTTTCCTCTGCGATCTTACCTGTAGTCAATGAGGATACAAAGATTTATGCCATGGCCTCAGCAATGTCCTCCCTTGCCTCCCTCAGCATACTGTGATAGATCCCACCAGGCTCTGGGGACATATCCACCTTTAATGCTTTACAAAACGCCCAACACCTCCTCCTTTTTGATATCTACATGACTCAAAATATCGACACACCCTTCCCTGACTCATCATCAGGTCCTACTCTTGGGTGAATATTGATGCAAATATTTTTAATACCTCACCCATTTCCTCTAGCACCCCGCATAAATTCCCTCTCCCGTCCTTGAGTGGACCAGCCCTTTCCCTGGCTACCCTCTTGCTCTTTATATAGTTATAAAATGCCGTGGGATCCTCCTTCATCCTGTTTGCCAAGGACTTTTCTTTTCTTTTGAAAAATATTTTATTGAGGGATTTATATATGAACACAATGGACCGAAACACAACCCCAAACCAGCCAACATGGCTGTACATAACCAGCACAACAGAAGTACCCCACCGACTTGCCCCCACCTTGCCCAACTCTCCCTGCCTCCCCCTTTCGAAGCCCCCACCCACCCCCACCCACTGCTGACAGCTTAATTTTTCCCAAAGAAGTCGATAAACGGCTCCCACCTCTGGGCAAACCCTTCCACAGAGCCCCTCAAGGCAAAACTTATTTTCCCTAGCCTGAGAAACCCTGCCAGGTCACTCACCCACACCCCTGATTTCAGGGGTACGAGTCCCTCCATTCGAACAAGATCTGTCTCCGGGCTGCCAGGGAGGTAAAAGCCAAGACATCGGTCTCTGTTGCCCCCTGGACTCCCGGGTCTTCTGAAACACCAAAAACCGCCACTTCTGGACTCGGGACCACCTCCACCTTCAAGACCTCCGACATAATGGCGGCCAACCTCTGCCAGAATCCCCCAAGCTTTGGACACGCTCATAACATGTGGACATGGTTCGCGGGACTACCCGCACAATATCCACACCTATCTTCCACCACTTCAAAGAACCTGCTCATCCTGGCCACCATCCTATGTGCCCTGTGGACCACCTTAAACTGGATAAGGCTAAGCCTAGCGCATGACGAGGATGCATTAACTCTCCTCAGGGCCTCCTCCCACAGCTCAGCCTCCAACTCCCTACCCAACTCGTCCTCCCATTTACGCTTCACTTCCCCTAACGGGGCTCCCTCCCAGTCCATCAGTTCCTAATAAATTTCTGACACATTCCCCTCCCCTGCCCCCGTTCTTGACACCACCTTATCTTGTAGCCCCTGAGGTGGCAGATGCAGAAAGGCCGATATAACGGAACCCATTTCCACCGGGCAGCTCAAAGTCCTCCTACATTTCTTTCAAGCACGGAAAGCCACCGTCGATGAACAAATCCCCAAACCGCTCGATCCCCGCCCGCTGCTACCCCCAAAACCACCTATCCAGCCCCCCAGGAACAAACCGGTGATTGTCACATATCGGTGCCCGAATCGACGTCCCCTCCAACCCTATATGCTTCAGCAACTGTCCCCACACCCTCAGGGCCCGCCATCACTGCTCCGGATCCTCGTTCCTTTTTAAAATCAAGGAGATCGAGGCCTGAAATAACGTTGGGGGAGCACCCCCTGCTCCCTCGCCTCGTTAAACACCCTCACCAGCAGAGGCCCCAGGACCCCCGAAAACGTTTTGTAAAATTCCACTGGGAACCATTCCGGATCCGGGACCTTGCCCGCCTGCATTGCCTCAAGTCCCTCCACCACCTCTCCCAGCCCAATGGGGTCCCCCAGGCCCTCCACCAGGTCCGGCTCCACCCTTGAAAACTCCAACCCCTCCAGAAATCGCCGCATTCCCTCCACCCCGCCCGGAGGTTCCGACTCAGACAGCTTCTCGTAGAAATCGCCAAACACACCATTCACCCCCACCAGGTCCAAGACCGTGTTCCACTCCCTGTCCTTCACTTTCCCGATCTCCCTCGCTGCCCCCTGTTTCCTCAATTGATGTGCCAGCAACCTGCTCGCCTTCTCCCCATATTCGTAGACCACGGGGTGGGGGCGACGGCGGGGGGGGGGGGGGAGGCGCTGTGCAGAGCCCGACCCTACCACCAGACCTACAAAATACGGAGCATGATCAAATACTGCCGAATACCCTGCCCCCGCCACTCCCGGCAGCAGGGACCTATACCTGCAAATAAAGCGACCTTATATATACTGATGCACCTGGGAGAAGAAGGAAAAATACTGGGTGTAAAAATCTCCACGGGTCTGCTCCCCCCATGAAGACCAGAAGTACCTTTGCCACCCCTGAAGGCCTCACAGCCTTAGGCCTCGACTTATCCAATGGGGGGGTTCAAGCAGTGTCCTCAGCTCGTCAATGCAGGAAGACTGCTTGCGGATCAGGGCACTATTTTTAAAGGCAGCCCTGATTCCCCCCCTTATCCCCACCGCGGCTTCCGGACCCCCGCACTGCACCCAACTTACTTTTTCCGGGGTTCTCGAGCCCCCTCCTCACTCCAGTTCTTGTGGGCAAGGCCCTATTGGGAATGGGCAATGTGACACCTGGGCAGCATGACACTTCCAGCCTGGCAGCCTGGCAGTGACCCTGCCAGTCTGGCAGTGCCAGAGTGGAACCTCCAGGGTGCCCATGTGGCAGTGCCAAGAAGTCAGGCTGGCAGTGTCAAAGTGCCCGCGTGCCGGGGAAAAGCCAGGGTACCACCCTGCCCTGTCCCTGACCTCAACTCTCCAGCAAGACCCCCTCCAGGTGCCATCACAACTGGTTCGCGACTTTGTGAACCAGAACCGGATAAGGCGTCAATGGCAAGGCCGGCGTATACCAGGTCCCAGGTGAATTTGCCGTGCTCATATTTAAATGAGCTGAATCGTGATCATAGAGTTCAAAATCAAGGGCCCTATGATGAAACTTTATAAAACACAGGTTCTGCCTCAATTGGAATATTATTTTCGATCCTGGACATACCTTTGGTATCTATGATCTCTATGATCTATGATCTAATCATAGATCATAGAGATCATAGAATTTACAGTGCAGAAGGAGGCCATTCGGCCCATCGAGTCTGCCCTGGCTCTTGGAAAGAGCACCCTACCCAAGGTCAACACCTCCACCCTATCCCCGTAACCCAGTAACCCCACTCAACCGAAGGGCAATTTAGCATGGCCAATCCACCTAACCCTGCACATCTTTGGACTGTGGGAGGAAACCGGAGCACCCGGAGGAAACCCACGCACACACGGGGAGAACATGCAGACAGTGACCCAAGCCGGGAATCGAACCTGGGACCCTGCAGCTGTGAGGCAACTGTGCTAACCACTATGTTACCGTGCCGTGCAGCCCAAATGTGAAGGCATTAGAGTCACGATAAAACTGTTGTAAACCAGCCTCAGGTGGGGTATCACATCCTGTTCTGGGCACCACTCTTCAGGAGGGATGAAGGTATTCGGGGGGGGGTGCAGAAAAGATTCAAGGGAATAGTTCAAGGGATGAGAAACTTCAGTTATGAAGATAGATTGGAGAAACGGAGGCAGTTCTCCTGAGAGACATGGGGCTGGATTCTCCGCCCCATTTCTGTCTCACCCCGCCGGCGGGATCTCCGTTACGCCGGCTGGTCAATGGGGCTTCCCATTGTGGGGCAGCCCCACGCCGTCGGTAAACCCCCGGCCTGCTGGCAAAACGGAGAATCCCGCCGGTAGAGAATCCAACCCATGAAGGTTGAGAGGCAATGTGACAGAGGAGTCTGAATGTAGTAAGTGAACAGAAACTGTTCCTATTGTTTGAAGGATCGTGACTCAGGGGGGTGGGGGGGATTGGTAAAAACAGCAATGGCAACACGAGGTAGGTGTTTGTTTCACACAGCGTGGTAAAATGCACAGCAGCCTGAATTTTGGGCCTGATATAATATTGGACACTCGAAATTAAGGATTGAACATCTTAAATTAAAACCGCCTTTGGCTCCAGACCGGCATGATGGGAATTCAAACTTGGCCAAGTTTGAATACACTGAGCACAGACAGACTGCCAGGACATGGCTGGACCTGGCCTGTCAATCGCCCACCAGGAGCTAATCGGTCTTATTCACATGGTTCAATTGTTTTGGGTTGCCCAGATAGAGCTAGACATTCTGGCACCGAGTTTCCCCACCGTTACCACACATGTAGAGAGGTCACATGCAAACAACACACCTGGGAATGGATACCTGGGATTGGGTTCCTGGTTTCCTGCAGAGTTGCAATCGACAACATCAATGGTTGTCACGACCCCCACACTGAGATCTCATTGGCTGAGTGCCAACGAATTGTAAGGCAAGGCACGGAGAGGGGTATAAAGATCGACAACCAAGTCCCTCCCCAGCAAAGGTTCGGCGCAGAGGTAATTGAGAAGATGGGATGACCAGAGATGGAAGCAAGCAGCATGCGAGACCCATGTTAGCGGATTAAGTCCCTGAGGAAATCGAGACTGAGAATTAGACCCGCAGCTTAACTGACTCCATCGGATCGGGTAGTATTAAGAACCGTGGGGTAATTTAAGAGGGGTAACTATTTTTACAATTTGATAAATAAATTTGGTTGGATCATACACTTGTGTTGTCCTTTATTCACCTGACCAACAAAGACACTTATAGTTGTAGAAGAATAGGATCCCTACAGTGCAGAAGGAGGCCTTTCGGCCCATCAAGTCTGCACTGACACTCTGAAAAAGCACTCTACTTAGGTCCATTACCCCACAAATCCACCTGCCTTTTGGACACTAAGGGGCAATTTGGCATGGCCAATCCACCTAACCTGCACATCTTTGGAACTGTGGGAGGAAAGCGGAGCACCTGGAAAACGGGGGGAGAACGTGCAGACTCCGCACAATCACCCGAGACCGAAATCGGACCCGGGACCCTGGCGCTGCGAGGCAGCAGTGCTGACCACTGTGCCACCGTGCTGCCTGGGTAAAATATTTGAGCAATAAACTGGTCAAAGTGTCTGAGGTTTTACAGACAACAACAGTGAATACTTAGGATCTGGAGTGCACTGCTTGAGAATGTGGTAGATGTAAATGATGATTTTTAAAAGGAAATTGGATAAGTACCTGAAAAGAAAGTCATTGAAAATCGTTTATTGTCACAAGTAGGCTTCAAATGAAGTTACTGTGGTGAATGTATAATTACTGATAATTCACCAGTGCACTGTGTTATGTTATTAACCCTGTGGGCTCTACCTATGGGCCATTATGTGGCTTCACCCACAGGGGATACGTTGGGGCAGGTACGGGCTCCGCCCATGGCTCCACCCCCTTTACAGGAAGTAAAAGAGCTGTTGACCTGCGGGGCCGCCTTCAGTGTTGTACCGGTCACAGGCAGGCTCAGTTCTAAGCTGATTAAAACCACGGTTTACTTCTCCACGTGTTTTCGAGTGAACTGATGGTCGCATCAGTTACTGCAAAAAGCCCCTAGTCGCCACAATCCGGTGCCTGTTCGGGGAGGCTGGTACGGGAGGCTGACTGGCCCAGTTGCAGGGCTGCACTGGGAAAGCATGAGGGAGTGGGACTAACTGAGATGCTCCTGCATGGACGGGATTCAGATCGAGTGGCCTCCTTCCTTCCTGTGACCATTTTATGATTCCATGGCTGCCTGCCTCAGATGCTAAAGGCATGTCACCATCATCCTTTCCAGAAATTTCCAGAGCACCCAATTCTACTCAATAATGATCTCATCAGTTGCCAAGTAACTTAACCCGAGAGGGGACAGACAGGAGTCTGAAGATGCAGGGCGGAATTTTTCGGCCATTCCTGCTGGGGAGAACGTCCAGTCCCACCGGTGCTAACCTCGCCCCCGTGGGTTCTTCAGCGGAGGAGAGTGAAAAACAATGGGAACCCCTGTTGACAGCAGGAGGACCAGAAGATCCCAAATACCGGTCAATGACGGGTAGCCTCTGCTGCTGCAAACTATGCCATGGGGCTCTTGGAATACAAGAATGGGGATGTAATTCTGAGGCTGTATAAGGCTCTCTTCAGATCCCATTTGGAGTATTGTGAACAGTTTTGGGCCCCATATCGAAGGAACGATGCGCTGGCCTTGGAAAGGGTCCAGAGGAGGTTCACAAGAATGATCCCTGGAATGAAGAGCTTGTCGAATGAGGAAAGGTTCTGGACTCTGGGTCTGTACTCGTTGGAGTTTAGAAGGATGAGGGAGGATCTTATTGAAACTTACAGGATACTATGAGGCCTGGATAGAGTGGACATGTAGAGGATGTTTCCACTTGTAGGAAAAACAAGAACCAGAGGGCACAATCTCAGACTAAAGGGACGATTCTTCAAAACAGAGATGAGGACGAGTTTCTTCAGCCAGAGGGTGGTGCACCTGTGGAACTTTTTACCGCAGAAGGCTGTGGAAGCCAAGTTACTGAGTGTCTTTAAGACAGAGATAGATAGGTTTTTGATCAATAAGGGGATCAGTGGTTATGGGGAGAAGGTAGGAGAATGGGGATGAGAAAAATATCAGCCATGGGCAGCACGGTAGCATTGTGGATAGCACAATTGCTTCACAGCTCCAGGGTCCCAGGTTCGATTCCGGCTTGGGTCACTGTCTGTGCGGAGTCTGCACATCCTCCCCGTGTGTGCGTGGGTTTCCTCCGGGTGCTCCGGTTTCCTCCCACAGTCCAAAGATGCGCAGGTTAGGTGGATTGGCCATGATAAATTGCCCTTAGTGTCCAAAATTGCCCTTAGTGTTGGGTGGGGTTACTGGGTTATGGGGCTAGGCTGGACGTGTTGACCTTGGGTAGGGTGCTCTTTCCAAGAGCCGGGACAGACTCGATGGGCCGAATGGCTTCCTTCTGCACTGTACATTCTATGATAAATTCTATGATAATCTATGTAAATTCTATGATAATGATTGAATGGTGGAGCAGACTCGATGGGCCGAGTGGCATTCTGCTCCCATGCCTTATGGTCTTATAGTTTATATCATTGTATTATACACATGCTGTCCCTCTCTCCACATTTCCCAGTACCTACTGAGTTGTGAATTTTGAAGAATGCACCTCTGTGCAATTTTGCTCTCCGCAAATATCTTTACCCTCTCCCCATTCCATCTCTCTCAAAAATGTGCTGACTGGATTGGGAGCGCTGGCTCCTGACTGGTGGTGCAGAGCTGCACAGGGCTGCATAGTGGTTTGGTTTCCCACAGTTTAAACAGCGTTTGCCTCTTGCAGGGCAGTTTTTTTTTAAAGGGCGGTGCCGCAGTTCGCACATGTCATGATGCTCAGTGCGTCGTTGCGCATGCGTGGTGCGATTCTCGGATGTCTGCACCTGTGCAGTCCGGTTTTCGGCCGCTTCGTGTTGCCGATCGCATTGCGCATGCCCCAGAAAGAGCGTGCAAAATGGCCGCTTTTATCAATGTGGAGGCGCTGCATCCGGGAGATGGCCTGAACACTCTCCACCTCGTGGCAGGCTTGTTTTTCACTTTCTGCCGTTTTGTATTGTGAATAGGGATTTTTAGAGTGCTCATGCACAGGACATGTTTCAATCACGACTGGCAGAGTCATGTGCTTGATTTTCAACAATTGCTCTCGCAGAGGATCAGAGTGGACTCCAAAAACGATTTGATCTCTGAGCTTGAAGTCAGTGATTTCACCGAAGTTGCAGGATTGCGCTAGCCGTCTAAGGTTAGTTGGATAGGAGTTGAAGGATTCGTCTTTACCTTGCATCCTCTGCTTGAAGATGCAGCGCTCGAAGATTTTGTTGGTGTCCACCTCGCAGTGGCTGTTGAATTTGTCCAGGATGGTTTGCTACTTCATTTTGTCCTGCCCTTCGGAAAAGTGAAAGGAGTTGAAGATCTCTATCGCATGGTCACCCGCAGTGATGAGTAGAAGACTCACCGTAACAGCCTCCCCGAACAGGCGCCAGAATGTGGCGACTAGGGGCTTTTCACAGTAACTTCTTTTGAAGCCTACTTGTGACAATAAGCGATTTTCATTTTTATTTTCATTTCATTTCATTTCATTTCAAGAGCTATCTTCCGAGCATCGGTCACGCCATTGAGGTCAGATGCTTCCACGTATAATTGCAATTTCTGCTTGAATGGTCGCCTGTTGGCACTAAGATTGCCAGTGGCCCTGAGCTGATGAGGAGCCTGAATCTTGTCCATTGTGCCTGTATTCAGTAGCTGGTTGTCACGGATTTTGCGGGTATCATGTTGTGTTATGTCAGGTATCACTCCTGGTATCATGTTGTGTTATGCTGCTTCGGATAACACAGGCTGCTACTTGGTGCAGTCTTAACTAAAGGATGCTCCAGACTCTGAAATGAGTTCAACGTGTTTATTGAACTATTAACACAGTTCTCAAATGAGTTCGACTCTCTGCTAATCTAACTGTAGTAACTCAGTCTAACTGTACCAGCTTGCTCTAAGCCATGTGCTGGGGTGTGATGCTGCTGATCAACCCTGTCTAACTCTCTAGATGTCTGTGGAAAGGGGCAGGGTGTGAGTGCCTCATCCCTTTTATAGTGTTTATGCCATGCCCCCTTGTGGTGCTGCCACCTCTGAGTGTCCTGACTGCCCATTGGTTGTGTCCTATTCTGAGTGTTCATTGGTTGCATGTTTGCATATCGTGACAATCAGGATTGGGAATCTTCATTTAAGTCCGCTGCCACGTCCATCCTACCTCCCCTTCATCCCACCTCCCAATCAGTTCCCAACCCGGATTACAAGGATGCCTCCAATTCCATATCCTTTAACTGTCCTTGAAGCAATCCCTTGTGTGGAACCACACCAAGAGGTCTTCTGGCAGTCCATGTGAACAACAGCAATACACATTCCCTTCCCTCATAGTTAGTAACTTGAGTAAAAACAATTCAACGAGAATAGCCTGAGAGGAATCCATGTTCAATGAATCCATGTTTGTGGTAACTTTGAAAGGGTAGGCTTGCACACCACAAAGGAACAAGCAAGCAAGAGCTTTATTGCAAAAATGTCTTCTCTACAGACTGCTCGACTACACTGACTGTGAGCCCGCCCAAACCGCTGATGTCATCAGTACATCACATGATCAAACTCTTAAAGTGACCACTTGAAACAAGCATGAATACACAACACGGCTGTGATTCTCCGTTGGTGAGTCCGCCCCGCTACCGTTGCCAGGGAGGATGGAGAACTTGGTGTGTTGCTCGCTTCATGGCAGGTTTCTCTACTCCCACCACTTGTCACTGTGATTTTCAATTGAAGCCTCCCCACTCTGCTGCGAAACCCATGGGTGGGGGTGTGCTGGAGCCGGAACCAGAGAATCGCACTGCCAGCGAGTGGTCGGAGAATTCCGGCCATTGCTGACTCTCTCTGACCGGGAATCCATGTTGTCCAAATGCTTGCTCTCCCTGTCCCTCAGGACTAATACTCCCAGTTAAACTAACTGGGTATCAGGGTCCAGGGCCCAGTGACGATTATCAGGTTATTTAAACAAGGGGTCATTGTTGGCAAGCAACCAAATCTAATCCTGCCCCCACAAGTGTAAGTATCAAAAACCAAAAATGCTGAAAAACGCTCAGCAGGTCAGGCAGCATCTGTGGAGGATGGTAAACAAAGTTAAGGCTGAGGAGCTTTTAGGCAAACGTAAGAAGCAAAGGAAAC
Source organism: Scyliorhinus torazame (assembly GCF_047496885.1). NCBI lineage: Eukaryota > Metazoa > Chordata > Chondrichthyes > Carcharhiniformes > Scyliorhinidae > Scyliorhinus > Scyliorhinus torazame. The sequence continues at coordinate 337,341,207 of NC_092709.1, forward strand.
AGGGCTAGGCGATGAGAAAAAAAGCGTGTGACAGAGTGCAGTGCAGAGGTTTACTCTGAGGTGATAGCACCAAATGGGCTATACACAATCAACAGAGCAACACTGAGAGAGTGGAGCACTGTCGGAGGAGTCACCTATGGAATGAGATGTAAAATCGAGTCCCTGCCAGGCCTCTCTGCTGGAAGTAAAATTTCTAACGCGACTATTTAAAAGACGAGCAGGTGGGTTTGCTGCACTACTAACTCCCCCTCAACTCTCACCCCCACCCCACCCCACCCCCACTCTCCCCAACAATCCCTTGTCCTAATTTATTTCTTCAGCATCATTCAATATGATTATCTGGTCATTATCTTATTGTTGATTGCGGGATCCTTGCTTGCAAACTGGGTTCCGCATGTACAGATATTACCCCAGTGACCAGATTTCACAAAGCACTTGGGACATCCTGCAGGTGAGAAAGATGCGGTTGAAATGCAAGCTCTTCCTTTCTTTCGATTCCGACCCGAGGTGCAGAGCAGAGGGAAAACATTCAGGATGATGCTGTTGAAAATAAAGAAACTCAGAATCAGTGAGAACTTCAGAGGACCATTTGAACAGTCACAGACACTTTTCAACCTATTTAATCTCTTGATGGTGTGAGTAACAATAGGGAAAACAGCCCAACATCTCCCTGACTCCCAAAGGTAATCGAGTGAAAGTGCAGAATATCAATCTCACATTATCATCTAGATTATTCAACCGTGACTGGATGCATTAGACAGAGCGTATTCCCAGGGCCCTTGGAATGGTGCCTTCGAGCTCTGCAGAGTATTAATTCATCAGTATCTATACTTATCGCTGTTAACTTTCAATCCTGCACCTCACCTGTCATTCTTGCATCAAATTCAGTTCCTTTTACTCATTCCATTTTGATTGAGACTCCTGTACATGTATTGCAAGCAAACTGAACAAGTGTGCCCATTACCAATTCCGTTCTTACAAGTCTACACCATGGAACTTTTGTGGATGAGTCAGTGATAGTTGAGAAGATTCCTGTACTGTTATACAGTCACTTTCCTTGCTGTTGTAAGGCTCAAGGATATCAACTTGCATTTGCTGAGAGAACACTGCGGACTCCAACTTCAGAAGCACTATGTTGACTGCCATGTTGATTGGAATGTGTGGAAGATGTAAAAGATGCTATCCAAATGTAGCTTATCTCCAGGTGCATTTACCGCCAGCAGCTTATGCTATGTGATGATTACAGCTGCGGATCAGTGAATAGCTGCCTCTGAGTCAGGGCATTGTGGATTTAAGTAACAACCCAGGGACTGTGGGCGGGATTTCTGCCCCCCTCTTCCCCCCCCCCATCCCAACGTCGGGTTTTCTGGCGGCAGAGGTGGTTCGCCATTGACCGCCAGTGGGATCTCCCGGTCCCGCTGATGTCCACGCCGTTCTGTGTGGATTGCCCGTCCTGCCGCGAGGGAACCCGCCCCGGCAGGTGGAAAGAGGGTGACCATCGGCGGGACCGGAATATCCCGTCGTCAGGAAGGGCTGGGAAATCACCTCCTGTGCATTGCAAGCCGCCCTGTCAATAGAACACTCAGGCTGCACTGTCTGATGTGAGGGGGTGAGGTGTTAAGCTCCTTGCAAAAAGTTTTGAAGATGCCAGGGTCGATGTGGTATCCAATATTAATTCTTCACTCCACAAAAATCACTGTTGACATGCATGTGCAGTACAGAGAGACTGCTGCAATGTTGGAGGCGGTGTCTTTTGGATGCAATGTTAAGCAAGGCCCAGACTACCCTCTAACCTGGATGTAAAAGATCCGGGGACACTATTTTAAAGAAGAACACGGGAGCTCTCGCCGGTACCCCGGTTATTTCACTCAGTCAATATCACAAAAATAGATGCGCTGGTCAGTATGTCTGGCCTGTTTGTACACAAAGCGGCTGTCATATTTCCTACATTACAACAATCAATACACTTCAAAAAGTACTTCGCTGGCTATAAAGCACTTTGCGACATCCAGTGGTCATGAAGGATGCTATATAAAAGAAAATGGTTCTTTTTTTTCCCATTTTCACCCTGCATCAGTGAAACACATTAACTGGTCAGTATCACACTGCCCTTTGTGGGACCTTGCTATGACGTGCAGCATGGTAGCTCAAGTGCATAGCACTGTGGCTTCAAAGCTCCAGGGTCCCAGGTTCGATTCCCCGCTGGGTCACTGTCTGTGCGGAGTCTGCACGTTCTCCCTGTGTCTGCATGGGTTTCCTCCCACAATCAAAAGATGTGCAGGTTAGATGGATTGGCCATGCTAAATTGCCCTCAGTGTACAAAAAAAAGGTTAAGAGGGGCTACTGGGTTACGGGGATAGGGTGGAGGCATGAGCTTAAGTAGGGTGCTCTTTCCAAGGGCCGGTGCAAACTCGATGGGCTGAATGGCCTCCTTCTGCACTGTAAATTCTATGATTCTATGTACAAATGGGCTGCTGTGTTGCAACAGTGAGTATACTTTGGGACATCGTAAGGTTATGAAAATGCACATGATTTACTCAGCATCCTCCAGCTTTCACGTGATAAACCTAAACTGTCCATTCTCTTTCCTGAATTTGAGTCCATGGTCCTCTGAGGCTAAAAATGTCAGCTGTTATTGCGATACACTTTAACTAAGAAGAAAGCTTCAATGGGATCTCCCTGACAATCCCAAATTGCAGCCTATGGATTCCCAATTTTGATGAACTCATCCTATACCTTTTACTTCAGTCACTACCCATAAAACAGTCAGATGCACATTTGATTGAAAAGTCCAAGCTCCGGGTTCAAGTCCCACCCGAGGACTGGATAACCAAGGACGGTGCAGCCAAACAGGTTATGTATCAACTTGCAAATCCTTCCTACACATGCCAGTGGCAGGCAGCAAGAATGGGAGGGATTCCTGCTCATCCAGGTGATGGGAAAAGGTTGGAGCCTCTACCATCACTACTCATAGCTGGAGACTACAGCATGCATGTAAAAGTGCATGTTGTCACAGCGATTTGGACTCCACGCGTGAACTGTAACATACCATCCCTGCACGTTCTCTGAAAGGCTTCCTCCCATTAGTTCAAATGGCCTTGTCAGTTCGACCAACAGGCTGAGATTTAATGAAGCCTCCTGCAGCTTTCAGGAATGAGAGGGAAGCTGAAATAGTCCCTAGTAGCACAGAGAGTGTAAAGGGGAGGTTGAATAGAGGTGTTCAAAATCCTGTGGGGGTTTTGCTGGAGATATGGAAGTGGATTACCCCAGCCGCGTGTGTGGTAGTCACCATTTATTGCATAATAATTGTAACGATGATTATTAGAGGTAATACGGCGACGGCTCCTGTACTACTGCTGGCTCCGCCCAGTAGGCGGAGTATAACTGTGGTAGCGTAGCTGCAGGAGGCCTCACATATCTGCTTGCGCTGTAATGTTCTATGTTCTAATAAAGCCTCGATTACTCTCTACTCTCATCTCGCTGTAATTGATCGTGCATCAGTGTGTTTCTCGGCAGTGTGCCATCTGCTGGCGGCGGGATTCGCTGGCGGCAGTATTCTCTCTTCCCGCCGCTTGTCATTGGGATTTCCCATTGAAGACACTCCACACTGCCGGAAAACCTGCGGGTGGGGGTGCGCTGCCAGTGGGAACAGAGAATCCTAACATCCGGAGAATTCATAGAATCATAGAATCCATACAGTATAGAAAAAGTCCATTTAGCCCATCTAGTCTGCAGCGCCCCTTTGAAAGACCACCCTCCCCAGGCCCTATCCCCCCGCCCTGTAACCTCACACTAAGGGGCAATTTAGAATGTCCAATCCACCAAGCCTACACATCTTTGGACTGTGGGAGGAAACCGGAGCACCCGGGAGGAATCCCACGCGGACACGGGGAGAACGTGCAGACTCTGCACAGACAGTCACCCAAGATCAGAATCAAACCTTCGTCCCTGGCGCTGTGGGGCAGCAGTGTTAACCACGGTGCCATCGTGCCGCCATTCCGGTCATTCCAGTCATCGTTCCCATTGGCTGAAGGATCAAGAACAAAAGGACAGGGATTTAAAATAATAGAGATTGAGATGGGGATTTTTAAGCGGAGACTTGTTATGAACTGGGATATGTTGCTTGAAGGTGTTGCGGGTGGTGGGGGGTGAACAGATTAATTAGAAAACTCCAGAAAGGATTTGGAAACGGGCTTGAAAAAGCAAAGAATTGCAGTGCTTTAGGGAGAAGAAAAGGGGTAGGGATTGGAACAAACTGACCAGCTCTTTGAAAAGGCCAGCAGAGGCAGGATGGCCCGGACAGTATCTTGCTGTTCTGTAATATGAACTTATATTTTCAGAAGACACTCCCTCACTGAGTTCAACTTCCATTTTGTTTACATCGGTTTCCCTTCAGAGTGACATTCAATGTAACAAGTACCCACGATTCAGCCCGACACATCACTGTCGGTGCGCGTCCCGAGACGGTGTTGAAGTAAGCCTTGAGGCAGCTGCTCTCGTTCTGTTCCAACTTTACCTTGAGGCTCTATTTTCAATGATGCACTGGGGCTCCCTTTGGCAATTACAACAGTAGGCGACACTGAGATTAACAATTAAATGTCAATCAACACAAAACTATACCTCTCATAAAAACCTCAAAGCCAGCCCACGCTCAACAGCAACGCCCCACAGAAGCAGCTGACTGGCCTGTTTCAATGCCTTCATCCAGAGCTTCCATTAAGCATTGAAAAACAGAATCAGGCAATGAAGCCATGTTATAAAAAAGGTTAACTGAGAAACAATAGCAGGGCAGGGGATGGACTCACTTTTAACAGAACGGGAAGTGCCTCTGCGAAAACCAGGCACAGAAAAGGCTATGAACATTGTAATGGGCCAGGGTTTAGAGAACCCCAAAGTGTATCATGGAATTCACATAACCCACAACTTTTACTAGATTGTGGTATGGGGAGCACATGGCCCACTCTACAGGTGTGGTACAGCAGAAATGGAAAAGTATTTTTTAAAGCAAAACAATGTTTATTCTATGAACTCAAGTTAACCTTTTTAAAACATACAGTGAACATCTTAGCAACCATTAATTCAAATACAACCCCCAAAGTATACAACACTAAGTAATCCTTTAAGCTTTCCTTTTAACATCCATAAGACTTAAAAAAAGAACTTTTAACAGAAGCACATCAGGTTAAAGTCACTACTGAGAGCAGTTATTAGTTTTAAATCACCAAAGGATCGATTTACAGTTTTTAGATTACAGAGAGCGAGACTAATACCCCTTCTGGCTGTGGCTGTAGCTATCCAGCTCTGAAAACAAAACTAAATCATACCCTGCAGCAAACAGCCTAAAACGAAAGTAGAAAGCTGCCAGACAGCCCAGCTCCACCCACACTCTGACATCACTGATAAACACCCACTTCTTAAAGGTACATTTCTTAAACACTAATTTCTTAAAGGTACTCTCACATGACAACATAAGCTAAGGCTGAGAGACTTGCATATTGGAGTTGAACCCTCACTACCAACTTTCTTAATAGGGCCTTAAGTAATTACCAAGGAACCTACCCAACAAGTTGACAGCTCTCCTCCAAGAGCTGTGGACAAATATATGATAATGGACAGGGAAGAGCTCTCAGGTTCATCCAGTTTAAGAGATCACTCTGCCCCTGATTATTCTATGGACTATTAACCTTTGTACAAGGTGATGTTCTGACCAGCCAAGAAACAGATCCAGTTCTTGTCCATCGGAATTCAGGGAATCCTCACCCACCACACAAGACTACAGCCTGTTCCAGGTTTTCACTATTCTCTGGGAAGGGAACGACCTCCTGAAGCCTAATCTATTTCTGGTCTTCCACAACTTAAAATTGTGACCGGATTCTGAAGAAGGGTCATACGGACTCAAGAACAAAGAACAAAGAAAAGTACAGCACAGGAACAGGCCCTTCGGCCCTCCAAGCTTGTGCCGATCATGATGCCCTAACTAAAAACCAAACCTTCTGCCCGTACTCAGTGTGTATCCCTCTATTTCCCCCCTATTCATGTACCCGTCCAGATGCCTCTTAAATGTTGCTAATGTGCCTGCTTCCACCACATCCTCTGGCAGCTCTTTCCAGGCACCCACTACTGTCTGCATGCAAAACCTACCCCGCACATCTCCCTTAAACATTCCCCCTCTCACCTTGAACCTGTGCCCCCCTTGTAATTGACAATTCCACCCTTGGAAGGCCTCTGACTATCCACTCTGTCCATGCCTCTCATAATTTTGTAGACCTCTATCAGGTCTCCCCTCAATCTCTGGGCTGGATTCTTTACTATTGGGACTATGTCCTCACGCCAGCGTCAAAACCGTGGAGTTTTACTCCTGAAAATCCTGGATTAAAGGGACACGAATTCCCAGCCTTGCAGGGGGCTGGCAGAGACCCGGAGAAAGTCTCGCAGCTTTTGTTGCAGATACAGGCCAACGCACTTCCGGGTCAGAGGCCGCGCATGCGCCTGGTGCCGGCCTCCAGCGGCCGCGCCGTGCTCCATGGCAGACTCGGACCGCGGAGCTGGACCCGAAAAAGAGACTCTCACCAAAGCTTCCACATCCTTCTAATTTAAAAAAATTAATAAATTTAGAGTACCCAATTATGCTTTTTCCAATTAAGGGGCAATTTAGCATGGCCAATGCACCTACCCTGAGCATCTTTGGGTTGTGGGGGCGAATTGCAGGCAAACACGGGGTGAATGTGACCCAGAGCCAGGATCAAAACTGGGACCTCGGTGCCGTGAGGCTTCAGTGCTAACCACTGCACCACCATGCTGCCTTCACGTCCTTCTGATAATGTGGTGACCAGAACTGCACGCAATACTCCAAATGTGGCCTAACCAAGATTTTATACAGCTGCAACATGATTTCCCAACTCCTATACTCCATGCCCCGGCTGATGAAGGCAAGCATGCCATATGCCTTCTTAATTACCTTGGCCACCTGTGTTGCCACTTTTAGGGAGCTGCCGACCTGCATGCCCAGATTCCTCTGCATGATAATGTTCCTCAGGGTTCTGCCATTTACAGTATAATTCATACTTAGATTTGATCCTCCAAAATGCTTCACCTCACATTTGTCCGGATTAAACTCCATCTGCCATTTCTGTACCCAAGTCTCCAATCTGTATCCTGTTTTATCCTCTGACAATCCTCAGCTCTATCAGCAACTCCGCCAATCTTCGTGTCATCCGCAAACTTACTGATCAGACCACCCACATTTTCCTCCAGATCATTTATATATACTACAAACAACAAAGGTCGGAGCACTGATCCCTGCAGAACACCACTAGCTACAGGTCTCCATTCTATTATGGGCCAGGGTTTAGAGAACACCAAAGTATATCATGGAGTTCACCTGACCCACAACTTTTAATAGATTTTGGTTATGGGGAGCACAAGGGCCCACTTCACAGGTGTGATGCAACAGAGAACTAAAAATATTTTAAAACAAAAACAATGTTTATGCTATGAATCCAGTTAACATTTTATAAACACACAGTAAACAATTTATTAACTACCAACCCTGACTACCCCCAAAAGATACAGTACTTTATAGATAACCCTTAATAACTTCCCAAACAACATCCATAAGTTAAATCCTTTTTAAATAAAGACTGCAGGTTTAAATTCTCTACAGAAACAGGTATTACTTTGAAATCATCAAGTAATTTGGAGACATTCTTTAGATTGCAGAGAGAGATCATAACATCTTCTTGCTGTGAATGCAGCTCTCCAACTCTGAAAACGAAACTAAGACACACTGCAGCTGCCAGCTCAAAACGAAAGTAAAAGCCAGACAGACAGCCCACCTCCACTCACACACTGACATCACTGCAGCTATTTGATAAACACCCATTTCTTAAAGGTATATCCACCTGACAATTCTGAAAAACACCCTTCACTGCTGCTCTGTGTCTTCTATAACCAAGCCATGTCAACTCTTGACAGGGTTTTCCAGCCCTTCCCGGTGGGATCTTCCAGCCCTGCCAAAAGTGACCCCCCTCCGCAACAGGTTTCCCGGCAGCAGGACGGGTGAGCCACACAAACGGTCATGAGGGCAGCATGGTGGTGCAGTGGTTAGCACTACTGCCTCACATCGCCGGGGTCCCAGGCTGTAAACAGGCGGCCAATGGCAAGTCTCCTCCACCACTGGTGGGGAGTGGAGGGTGTGGAGGTGGGGGGTGGGGGGGGGGGGGGGGGTGGGGTGGGGGGAGAGATTGAGAGAAAGCTCTCCTGTCTCAATTCGCGGGCTGAGGAAGGCCTAAGACTAGCGGTTAAGAATTCCTGACCCCCCCAGGCACAGCTGTGGCTCAGAGTTTGCAATTGGCCCTCTCCCACTTTGGACCGTGGCTGCTTTGTTCTTTGTTTGGGAAAGAATGGTGGTGCAGTGGTTAGCACTACTGCCTCACATCGCCGGGGTCCCAGGCTGTAAACAGGCGGCCAATGGCAAGTCTCCTCCACCACTGGTGGAGAGTGGAGGGTGTGGAGGTGGGGGGGGGGGGGGGGCGGGGGGGGAGGAATGGGGGAGCGAAGGTTCAGCCCTCGGTTTCACTCTCCGCAGATGCTGCCAGGCCCTGCTGAGCTTTTCCAGCATTTTTTGTTTTATTTCATATATCCAGCGTGAGCAATATTTTGCTTTTAGTTCAATTGTGACCCCCCTTGTTGGCCCCATTCTCTTACCAAGAAGACTATGTAGCAAGACTACTGGAGCACTATCGTCTCCCATTTTTCTTCATGGTCAATGGATCATCCCAGCGAACATATCTCACCATCACTCCCTCATCATCCCTGGCTCAATTTTACCCACTCGCTTAAGCTATTGTTATCTTTGTAATAGAGCACGTCCGTCCACTCTCTTTACAATGTTGCCTACGGCAAAAGAACTTGGCTTGTGGGCCCTCTATCCCATTGTCTAAGTAATTCTATCTACTTTGCTTCTTCCTTGTATAATTATGGACACCTCTCAAACTCCAAAATCCTCTCTGTCCTGATGAAAACGGTTGTAACTTTTACATCAATTTTCTGCACTTCCATTTCCTCACATCAGACAACCTCCCGCAGAGCCTACGCCTGGCATTCCTTGATTTCGTCTTTCGGACTAAAACTGTGCACATTGCTCTATAGCAGTGGTCTTACTGAGCTTTGAGATAAATTCACTTACAGCTGAATGTAGATTCGAAACCTTTTACCGCTCTGCTGCATTGCAGGAGCATCATTAAAATCTTTGGGGAAAGATAATGCTCATGATCTATTCCTTCCCACATGTCCCACCGCTTCGCTCCACCTGCCAGCATCATTATGATCTCTGCATTGAACAGGCAACATGCCAAGATGAGTATGACTAACTTATAAGCACACTTAAAACTGCGGCTTATGGTTTTGTCATGTTTTTCTTGTTCCTTTTTTTAAAAGTTGCTGCTTTCTTTTTGCATTTATTTAGTTTTTTTTTACATTTGTCACCTGCCATTTAAGAGAATTTGCAGTGGTTTCGATTGGGATGATTATTGACCAGAATCTGAATTGCACCAGGTATATAAACACTGTGCCTACAAGAGCAGGTCAGAGGCTGGCAATTCTGCAGTAACTCATCTCCTGACTCCCTGAATCTGCCTACCATCAACAAGGCACAAGTCAGAGGAGTGTGATGGAATATTCTCCACTTGGCTGGAGGAGTGCAGCTCCAACAACACTCAAGAAGCTGGACATCATCCAGGACATAGCAGCCAGCTTGATCATCACTTTTAAACATTCATTCCCTCCACTACCAACGCACAGTGGTGCCAAACTGTAGCACTTACAAATGCATTGCAACAATCAGCAAGGTGAATTCAACAGCATCTGCAGAATCCGTGACGACTATTACCTAAAAGGACAAGGGCAGCAGGTACTTCTGGAAACACTCCCTGCACATTCCCCTCCGCCGCTCACCAGCCAGACTTAGAGCTATGTTGTTCTTCCTTCACAGTTGTTGGGTCAGTTCCGCGTTGGCATAGTGGTTAGAATCCCTGCCTGTCACGCGGGAGACCCGGGTTCAATTCCCCGGCGGGGAGCTTTGTAGCTGTCCAGAAGTTCCCCTGGCATCTTTTCGTGTGGCACGGTAGCACAGTCGGTCGGCACACTAGCACAGAGGTTAGCACTATTACTTCACAACGCCAGGGTCACAGGTTTGATTCCCGGCTTGGGTCACTGGCTATGCGGAGTCTGCACGTTCTCCCTGTGTCTGCGGGTGCTCCCATTTCCTCCCACAAGTCCTGAAAGTCATGCTTGTTGGGTAATTTGGACATTCCGAATCCTCCCTCTGTGTACCCAAACAGGCGCCAGAATGTGGTGACTAGCGGCTTGTCACAGTAACTTCATTGCAGTGTTAATGTAGCCTACTTGTGACAATAAAAATTATTATTAAAATACCGGAATACCCTTCCTAACAGCACAGTGGGTGTACCTACATCACATGGACTGCACCAGTTCAAGAAGGTGGTTGACCACCTCATTCCCTGGGGTATTCATGATGAGTAACAAATTTTGTTCTTGCCAGCAATACCCACATCCCATGGCATCCTAAAAAAAAAATCCTTTTGGAATTCCTCTTATTTTTGTAAAACCAGAGAACAAGAAGCAGAATGACTACCTCTACCTGAGAGAATTGCATTGAGCTGCAATTAGCAGAGAATTAGACAGCACAAAAGGATGCTGTAGTGTTCAATGGTTTGACTGATCTCTGTTTGATTATACAGCAACCCAGAAAAAACATAGCGGGCCATTTGGCTCTTTGGAAAAGCTATAAAATTAGTTTCAATCTGTGCAGATATTCCCCCATAGCCCTTTAAATTATTCATTTTCAACTAGATATCCAATATCCTTTTGAAAATACCATTGTCTTTTTTTAAATGCATTCTTTTGCATGATGTGGACGTCACTGACTAGCCCAGCATTTATTGGCCATCTCTATTTTCGCTTCATGAACTACTGCAATCCAAGTGGTGTAGGTACACCCACAATGTTGGTTATGGAGGGAGTTCTAGGATTTTCACCCAGTAACAGTGAAGGAATGATGATAAAGTTCTAAGTTAGGGTGGTGAGTGACATGGAGGGGATTTATGGCAGCTGGTGGAATTTTAATTCAACTAATAAATCTGGAGTTAGTCTCAGTGATGGTGACCATGAAACTATCATTAATTAGCATAAAATACCCCATCAGGTTCAATGTGCTCCAGGGAAGGAATCCTCACTTGGTGTGGCCTATATAGGGCGGCATTGTAGCACAGCGGTTAGCACTGTTTCTTCACAGCGCCAGGGTCCCGGGTTCGATTCCCGGCTTGGGTCACTGTTTGGAGTCTGCACGTTCTCCCCGTGTCTGCGTGGGTTTCCTCCGGGTGCTCCGGTTTCCTCCGACAAGTCCCGAAAGATGTGCAGGTTAGGCGAATTGAATATTCTGAATTCTCCCTGAGTGTACCCGAACAGGCTCCGTAGAATGGTGACAAGGGGCTTTTCACAGTAACTTCATTGTAGTGTTAACGTAAGCCTACTGTGACACTCATAAAGATTATTATTATCATTATTAAATGTGATTCTAGATTCAAAGCAATGTGATCGACTCTTAAATACCCCTGAATAGCTTTGCAAGCCATTCAGTTCAAGGGCAATTAGGAAAGGGCAAAAAATGCTGGCCTTGCCAGGAATGCACACATCCCATCAAAAAAGGGCAGGATTCCCCAATCATGCGGCAGAATATCCACACCGATGTAAAACGCCGTCGCGTTTTACAACGGCATGAGCGGGCCGCTCCCACGACTAATTCTGGCCCGTACAGGGGGCCAGCATGGCGCTGGAGCGGTTTGCGCCGCTCCAGCTGCAGATCCTGGCACGAACTGGGCGCCGCGGGATCCACGCATGCGCAGTTGTGCCGGTGCCAACGAGGACATGTGCACTGGCGCCGGCACCAACGCGCGCATGCGTAGTGGCCTCCTTCAATGTGCCGGCACCGACGCAACATGGCGCAGGACTACAGGGGCTGGCACGTAGGAATGGAGGCCCCCAGCCACAGAGGCTGACCCGCCGATCGGTGGGCCCCGATCGCGGGCCAGGCCACATCGGAGCCCCCGTCCCCCCCGGGGTCAGACTCACCCTCCCGCCCCAAAGGCTGCCACAAGACCCGTACACGCCAAGGTCGTGCCGGCCCAGAGCAGGTTAGAACGGCACCGGCGGGACTCGGCTCTTTTCTTATGGCCGCTCGGCCCATTTGGGCCGGAGAATCAGCGGGTCGGTCACGTAGAGCGGCCCGCGACCAGCGCCGCGCCAACCACGCCGGCGTCAATGGCGCTGATTCTCCGCTCCGCAGAGAATCGCGTGCTGGCGTCGGGGCAGCGTGGCCCGTTCGCTGGGATTCTCCGGCCCAGCCTAGGGTTGGGAGAATCCGGCCCTAAAAATCTCACCAGCTCTTCAGCTCTGATCAAATAGCCAAATTACTGACATCTTCTTTTCATAGAATTTACAGTGCAGAAGGAGGCCATTCGGCCCATCGAGTCTGCACCATCTCTTGGAAAGAGCTCCCTACCCAAGGTCAACATCTCTACCCTATCCCCATAACCCAGCAACCCCACCCAACACTAAGGGCAATTTTGGGTACTCAGGGCAATTTATCATGGCCAATCCACCTTTCTAGGATGTCACTTTGTAGAGTTATTTTCACTCTTCCTATTTCATTTACCTCTTCATTTTTCTTGTCGTCTTTAAATGGAATTTTAAACATACGTCTTTTAGCCTCTGCTTTGTTCCTCAAATCTTTATTGTCCAGTTTTCTGAGGGATAGGGAAAGTGGATTGAATGTGGCATCTTGTGAGTTTTTATCCTTCACAAAATATCTTCTGGCTATCTTTATCCTTCTTCAAAGTCCTGCATCACACCTGCCAGGCTCTCTTATCATTTATCCTAAGTTGACAAACCTGTCTACTTGTTCCACTGTGACACCATGCACTTCAATCTTCACTCTAAAATCCTCCAATACATTCCTTCTACCATTGTTTTTGTCTTTTTGCTGTTTAAGTTCAATCCACATTGTAAACTTCTACATTTTACTTGATGTCCAATATTTTGTCAGACCTCTTCTGGTCCGGCAAGAACCATGGAATTATAGAATTTACAGTGCAGAAGGAGCCCATCGAGTGTGCACCGACCCTTGGAAAGAGCACCCCACTGAAACCCACGCCTCCACCCTATCCCCGTAACCCGGTAACCCCAATTAACCTTTTTGGACACTAAGGGCAATTTAGCATGCCCAATCCACCTAACCTGCACATCTTTGGACTGTGGGAGGAAACCGGAGCACCCGGAGGAAACCCACACAGACACGGGGAGAACGTGCAGACTCCGCACAGACAGTGACCCAAGCTGGGAATCGAACTTGGGACCCTAGAGCTGTGAAGCAACTGTGCTAACCACCGTGTTACCGTTCTGCCCAAAAGAAGCTTTGTGCTGTCAGCATACCGCATGTTTTCTATATTCTTGATTCCAATTTGTACCCCCTGGAAGTTAGTTTATCCTTAGAATATTTATTCTGTGTACAGATTGAATAATTTTGGGGCCTTGTCGTAATCCTCTCTTCATTTGAAACCCATCTGATGGCTCCTCTTCTAGCCTGATATTCGCTATTTGGTTCCAAGATAGGTTCTGCCGAGATAAATCTCACAGCCTTACTATCAATGTCACATTTCAATAACACATCTATGAACATTTAAAGAACATAGGGAATAGTAGCATGAATCGGACATATGGCACCTTGAGACAGTTTTGCCATTTAATATGTTCATGGTTATGGCCCTTGAACTCAACTCTACATTCCCACCAAATCCAAATCCTTTTAATTCCCTTAGAGTCCAACAATACTGATTGGGATTTGATGAAAAGGGGAATGTATGGGTTTTGAAATATAATCAGTCTGATTGACTCCCCTGGCTTTCTGTAGTCATGTGACGATGTCCTGAGACTGCCTCTGGAGGCAGTCGTCTTGGGGAGAGGGGGGGAGGTCTCACTGAGACAACAAGACACCAATGAAGACTGATGTCTTTGTAAATTAAACATGATGTATAGGAGTGGATAAAAATGGATTTTTGAACCCTGCAAAAGGAGCAGATAAGAAAATGAGAACTCAGGAAGGCAAAAAGGTTCAAAATCTGCAACAACAAAAAAACCTGAGGAGTCGAACAAAGTGAAACAAACAAAGGATGGAGAGCTGCAAGGGAGTCAGTTCAGAAAGGTGCACAAAAGCATGCAAATCAACAAAAAAAGCTGCTGAAAAAGGACAAAGGAAATTAACACATATACTGCAAGAAAAATTACTGGCTGTCGAGAAAAGGTACAAAGATAACACAGACAGGCTGTAAGTAAAATACTGAGTGAGTAAAAATGGCTGCAGTAAATTTTACAATCCCATATTCAGTCCAATTGAAATATGATGCATGGCAAAACTGGTAGTTTTCCACTTCCGTTGGTAAAACTATGAAATTGCAACAAACCTAGTAAACAAACCTGAACTGATAACAGTAACCATACTGTTAAAAATGTTAGGGAGGGATTGCTACAAAGTTTATATGATCCTAAATATAACAGACAAAATATAACAGAGATTTTGAAAGCCTTGAATGCACATTTTGAACTCTGAGTGAATGTTACATATGAACATTGTGTATTCAACACCAGTGTTCAGAGTGACACCAAGACCATAGAACGGTATGCAATAACTCAGCTAACAGAATCATGTGAATTTGGACAGCTATAAGATGATATGATTAAAGATAGATTATTCTTGGGCATGAGAGACCCCTCAGTGACAGCAAATCTATTGAAAGATAAGGGGCGTCATTCACCGACCCCCCGCCGGGTCGGAGAATGGCCGTTGGCCGCCGTGAATCCCGCCCCCGCCCCCGCCGAAGTCTCCGAAGGGAGAAAAGTCGGCGAGGCGTTAATGGCGCCGCTGCCGCGGAGAATGTCACGGGTCTGCGCAAGGCAGCCGATTTTCGGCCTGCCGATATTCTCCCTTCCGGATGGGCCGAAGTCCCGTCGACGTGATGACCGTTCACGTCGACGTGAATCAAACCTCCTTTTCATCGGCGTGACCCGGTGCTCCAGTCTCACGCCGACCAGCGAGGAGGTGAGTGACGGCCTGGGGGGTTGGCTCTGGGCAGGAAATGGCGTAGCCGCAGACTGATTGCGTGAGGAGAGGTTTATCTCGGCTTGTATATGTGTGTGTGTGTACGGCGGGGGGGGGGGGGGGGGGTGGTTAGAGTAGGCTGGGCTCCGGGGGAGTGCCGGGAGGGGGTCCGTGCTGGGGTGGAGGTTGGGGGTTGGGGGGGGTCCGTGCTGGGGTGGAGGTTGGGGGTTGGGGAGGGGGTCCGTGCCGGGGTGGAGGTTGGGGGGGGTCCGTGCTGGGGTGGAGGTTGGGGGGGGGTCCGTGCTGGGGTGGAGGTTGGGGGTTGGGGAGGGGGTCCGTGCTGGGGTGGAGGTTGGGGGTTGGGGGGGGTCCGTGCTGGGGTGGAGGTTGGGGGTTGGGGGGGTCCGTGCTGGGGTGGAGATTGGGGGTTGGGGGGGGTCCGTGCTGGGGTGGAGGTTGGGGGTTGGGGAGATGGTCCGTGCCGGGGTGGAGGTTGGGGGGGGGGGGTCTGTGCTGGGGTGGAGGTTGGGGGTTGGGGGGGGTCCGTGCTGGGGTGGAGGTTGGGGGGGGGTCCGTGCTGGGGTGGAGGTTGGGGGTTGGGGAGGGGGTCCGTGCTGGGGTGGAGGTTGGGGGTTGGGGGGGGGGGGTCCGTGCTGGGGTGGAGGTTGGAGGTTGGGGGGGGGTCCGTGCTGGGGTGCAGGTTGGGGGTTGGGGAGGGGGTCCGTGCCGGGGTGGAGGTTGGGGGGGGGTCCGTGCTGGGGTGGAGGTTGGGGTTTGGGGGGGTCCGTGCTGGGGTGGAGGTTGGGTGTTGGAGGGGGTCCGTGCTGGGTTGGAGGTTGGGGGTTGGGGAGGGGGTCCGTGCTGGGGTGGGGGTTGGGGGTTGGGGGGGTCCGTGCTGGGGTGGAGGTTGGGGGTTGGGGAGGGGGTCCGTGCCGGGTGGAGGTTGGGGGTTGGGGAGGGGGTCCGTGCCGGGGTGGAGGTTGGGGGGGGTCTGTGCTGGGGTGGAGTTTGGGGGTTGGGGGGGGGGTCCGTGCTGGGGTGGAGGTTGGGGAGGGGGTCCTTGCCGGGGTGGGTGATGGGAGGGCAAATGAGTTGGTCCACCTGGCCAGGTGCCAGCGTCCAACAGTTGGACCCATGCGGTCCATGCCACCTGGCTGGGGGGAGGAGGGGATATGGGCAATGATGACATGTCGTCGTTCCCCTCCCCCCCCACCAGGCCGTCATGTTTTCAGACCATCCAGCGATGTTGGCCGCCGTGGTGGCAGCCGCTCATGTCTATGTTGCCCTGGATGAGGAGGAGGAGGAGGAAGAGGAGGAGGAGGAGCGTGCCAGAGAGGCGGCGCAGGCTGTCGCAGAGGGGCAGGCGGCAGCCGCCCAGGCTGGAGGGACACCTGACCGACAGGACGAGGAGGGGGAGGAGGACGTCGCGGCCCCACGGCAACGGAGGCACCCGAGGGCGCCCCGTGTGTACCGGCCCCGGCAGTCATACCAGGACCTCACGGACCAGGAATGCAGGAGGAGACTCCGGCACACATCTGCCACCTGCTGGCACACCTGTCACCGCGTGGCACTGGCGGGGGACACCCTCTCCCCGTGTCCGTTAAGGTTACAGTGGCCCTGAACTTTTATGCAACGGGGTCATTCCAGGCACCGAGTGGGGACCTGTCCGGCATATCGCAGACATCGGTGCATCGGTGCATCCGGGCAGTGACAGATGCCCTTTATGCCATGGCGCACCGCTACATCCGCTTCCCCGTGGACCAGGCTAGCCAAGATGCCCGGGCCGTGGGCTTCTCTGCTGTTGCCGGGTTCCCCATGGTCCAGGGCGCGATCGATGGGATGCACGTCGCCATGCGGCCACCTGCAGAGAACAGGGCCGTGTTCACTAATAGGAAGGGGACCTATTCGATGAACGTACAGGTCGTCTGACGACCACCGCATGATGATCCTGCACGTCTGCGCCCGTCACCCAGGCAGTGTACACGACTCATTCGTGTTGTCGCGCTCATCCATCCCCGGCATGTACGAGGGACGCCATCCCCGGCTGAGGGGCTGGTTGCTGGGCGACAGGGGCTACCCATTGCGATCGTGGCTGATGACACCTATACGGAGGCCACGCAATGAGGCGGAGAACCGCTACAATGATGCCCATGTAGCGACAAGGGGAGTGATCGAGAGGTGCTTTGGCGTGCTGAAGATGCGTTTCAGGTGCCTGGACCTCTCTGGGGGCGCCCTCCAGTATCGGTCAGATAGGGTCGGCCGCATCATTGTGGTGTGCTGCGTCCTGCACAACATAGCCCAGCAGAGGGGCGATGTGCCGCAGGCAGAGGAGGGCGGAGTGGAGGAGCAGCAGGAAGAGGCGCAGTCCTCCCCAGATGAGGGGGATGGGGGCAATGGTCAGGGCAGACGGGGTAGACACAGGCGGGTGGCTGTCCACCGTTACCGGCTGGCCCAGCGGGCACGGGACAGACTGATAGACGCCCGCTTCACTGACTAGATGGGCGTGGGAATCGGGTAGTATGGCCACAGACCGCACACCATGGCAACAGCCGACCACCCACACCCCCCACCCATCCACCCACCCAGCACCCTCACCCCCCTCCCCAACCCCACACACCCCACCCGCATGCACACCCCCCCCCCCAATTGCCGATCCACCGGCGGCACAACGGGCCGGGCTCACCCAGTTGCGGGTGGACGCGTGTCTATCGCAGGCCATGGAGGATGATGACAACCCGCCCTGCGATGAGCTCCTGGCTCTACATCGTTGGACTATGTCTGACCCATGGCCACAGTACCACCATCCACCCGGACCATCCCTGCATGCGGCTGTGACACTGCAGCGCACGGTCCCGTCCTCTGCCCGGGGGATATTGATGGTGGCCCAGGGGGAAGGGGGCAGACTCACCTGGGGCTGAGGTAAGACCACCCGTCACACACACACTTGCGCTCAACGTACATGACACGCCCGCACACTTTGGACAGAGCACAAAGGCAGCTTCGGTAGGTGTAACATTGACTTTAATAACCAAAGGAGTTCATGCACGTGCCCTAGCCCCTAAAACTCATCTGTGCCCTGCACCCGTGCCAACTTACTCAGTGTCTAATTGTTTGGCCTTACGGGCCCTTTGACTACGTCTACGTGGTTCCCCAGACGGTACAGCAGAACTGGAGGTGGACTCCTGTGATTCCTGCCCTCTGACACTGGATCCCTTTGGCGGCCGTTTCCTGGGGCGTCCTGGCCTAGATGGGCCAGGCTGCGGCCCGGGCGACTGGGATGGCGAGCTGCCAGCCTGTCCTGCCCGTTGCCCACCCGATGCACCTGGGATGGAAGGGGGGGTGTCCGAGGTGTCGCGGTGTACCGGGACCTCCCCTACAGAGGGAGCCGGGACGGACCACACCACCTCCTCCTCCCTCGGGGTGCCCGATGGCCCCCAGGCCTCTACATGGGTGGGGGATGCGAACGGACTGGCCATACGACGCGCCCCCGACATCTGGCGCTGCCAGTCCTGGAGGCCCGTGCTGGTATTGACAGGGGTCTGCAGGTTTGCAGCCATGGAGCCCAGGGGGTTGTCAAACCCTGTCTGTGACAGTGCGACGCCGGCTCGCACATGGCCACTGGCGCCGATGCCCTCAGCGATGGCCTGCTGAGACTGGGCCATGGCCTGCAGAGACTGGGCTATGGCCTGCTGAGACTGGACCATGGCCTGCTGAGACTGGGCTATGGCGTTGAGCGCATCTGCCATCTGGCGCTGGCACTGGCTCATGGCCTCCTGTGAGAGGGCAGCCATTTCCTGGGCCACAGACGCCGCCTGCACGGAAGGCCCCAGGCCTCGCAAACCGTTCCCCGTGTCTGACACCGTCGCACCCATTGCCTCCACCGCGGACGCCACCCGTGCGGTGTCAGCCTGGGTGGCACGCATGACCGGGACCACTCCCAGCTCCTGGACGCGGGTGGACTCCTCCACCTGCAACCGCAGCCGCCGCAAGCCACCCGTCACCCTATTCGCTCGTCTCCGTGTCGGTGGTTGCATCGGATCTATGTGTGGGTGTGGTAACTGCAGGAACCCGGGATCCATCTGGGCGGCAGATGTTCGCTTGGCCTGGGCTGCCCTCCAACCGCCCGGTCCCTCTGCTGCTCCTACCTCCACCTGCTGTACCGGGACGGCTGTGTTGTGCGCACCAGTGAGTGTACCAGACGCCTCATCACTAAAGTGCCCAACCGTGGTGAGTGTTTCTGCGATGGTGGAGGGTGTTGGTGACAGCAGTGGCGTTGTGTCGTGCTCTTCATCCCACTCTGACTCCATGGCACTTTGGGGTGGGGGTTCGTCTCCACCCATCCACTCTGAGTCACTGTCCGGTATTTCGTCTTCCCGGGTAGGGGTGTCCCGGGTAGTGCTGTCCTGGGTAGTGCTGTCCCGGGTAGTGCTGTCCCGGGTAGTGCTGTCCCGGGTAGTGCTGTCCCGGGTAGTGCTGTCCCGGGTAGTGCTGTCCCGGGTAGTGCTGTCCCGGGTAGTGCTGTCCCGGGTAGTGCTGTCCCGGGTAGTGCTGTCCCGGGTAGTGCTGTCCCGGGTAGTGCTGTCCCGGGTAGTGCTGTCCCGGGTAGTGCTGTCCCGGGTAGTGCTGTCCCGGGTAGTGCTGTCCCGGGTAGTGCTGTCCCGGGTAGGGGTGTCCCGGGTAGGGGTGTCCTGGGTAGTGGTGTCCTGGGTAGTGGTGTCCTAGCTCGGATGTGACGGGGGCCTGTGGCTGCCCCCCTCATCGCTGCGTGGTCGCTCCCGCACGTGACGGGGGTGTCGTCTCCCTGTTGCTCCAGGTCTCTCCGTGTCCCGTGGTGTGCGAGGGGCATCCTGCGGGCGTCGCATGCTGGAGGGTCCGGGTCTCTCCGTCTCCCGTGGTCTCCGAGGGGCATCCTGCGGGCGTCGCATGCTGGAGGGTCCGGGTCTCTCCGTCTCCCGTGGTCTCCGAGGGGCATCCTGCGGGCGTCGCATGCTGGAGGGTCCGGGTCTCTCCGTCTCCCGTGGTCTCCGAGGGGCATCCTGCGGGCGTCGCATGCTGGAGGGTGCGGGTCTCTCCGTCTCCTGTGGTCTCCGAGGGGCATCCTGCGGGCGGTGTGCATCTGCGGGGATGGGTGCCTGGACGTTTGGTCCTGCGATACACAATGAAGCATGCATGGTTAGACATCAGGCAGTGATCAGGTGATACGGGGGATGGGGATATAGGGGAGGGGGGATATGGGGACGGGCTGTTGGTGGCTCACTTGCTCGTGGGCCCCCGACCTCTGCATCAGCAACCTCCCGGTCCTCAGGTCCGCCAGCCAGTTCCAGGGCCCTTTCCTCGTGTACGGTCAGTGGCCTCTCATCAGCGGGCCCTCCTCCAGTCCTCACATGCTCCCTATTGTTGTGTGCGCGCTTCTCCTGTGGGGGGGTGGGGGCGGTGGTGGCAGGGGTAAAAGGCAACAGTGTTAGGCAGGTATATGAATGCACGCCATCGGTTGCGCGTGCATTGCAGAGGTTAATGTTAGGGCTGGATTCACTTGGGGATATGGGGGATATGGGGGAGGGGGGATATGGGGGAGGGGGGGATATGGGGGAGGGGGGATATGGGGGAGGGGGGATATGGGGGAGGGGGGGATATGGGGGAGGGGGGATATGGGGGAGGGGGGATATGGGGAGGGGGATATGGGGGATATGGGGGAGGGGGGATATGGGGGAGGGGGGATATGGGGGAGGGGGGATATGGGGGAGGGGGGATATGGGGAGGGGGGGATATGGGGATATGGGGGAGGGGGGGATATGGGGGAGTGGAGATATGGGGAGGCTCACCCTGCCTGCTCTGACGAGGTCATTCACTTGTGGCACTGGGTGCCTGTCCGTGGTGTCAGGACCGCAGCGGTGACGGCCTCTGCCACTTCCCTCCACAGACGCCGGCTGTGGCGTGGGGCAACTCTGCGGCCGTGCCCGGGATACGGGGCGTCCCTCCTCTGCTCCACCGCGTCCAGGAGCGCCTCCACATCGCGTGACTCGAACCTTGTGGCTGAGCGACGGCCAGCCATCCAGTCGGGTGTTGCGGTCGGGTGTTCCGGTCGGGTGGGGGGGAGCTGCGCGGCCTTATGAGCCGTCACGCTGTGCAGCGCGTATGACGCTGCACGGCGTGAACCACTGCGCAAGCGCGGATCCCGTCACGTCGCTGCTAGCCCATTTCGGGCCGGAGACTATCGGCCCATTTTTATGACGTGACGCAAGTGGGATTTGCGCCGTTTTTTGCGCCGATCGGTGGACTTTCCGCCGATAACGGAGAATTTCGCCCAAGAACTGATGATAAAGAAAGCAATAGACGTGCATTGGAATGCAGATGGTGTGAAATAACAGCGAAAGCAGATGTACGACAGTGCAGACCAGGCGATACATTATGCTGACAGACAGTCCAAGCCAAAAGAGCAGAGCACTTGCTGACAAAGGGGAGTATGCAAACACTGTGCAGGAAAGCAAGGGAAAGATGAACCGTCATGGGGAAAGCAGTGTTTTAACTGCCAGAAGCTGAATCATTTTGCACATAAGTGCTTGGCAAAACAAGCCGATACAGATGGCCATTGGAGAGATAACAGCAAATGAGTCTGATGAAGAACTTTACATGATACAACAGGTTGGGTTCAGTTAGGTTTGTGACTGTTACATAGATACATAGAAGATAGTGTCATGTGAGAGTACCTTTGAGAAATGGATGTTTAAGCAATGTATCTTTAAGAAATGGAGCTGATCATATTACTGAAGTGATGTCAGAGGGTGGGGGGAGCTGAGCTCACTTCTGCTTTTTTGAGTTTCAGTTGGAGAAGGCAGCTGGGAGTGTCTGTGTGTTTTGCTGAGAGGTGCAGGAAGAATCACAGAGCTGGTCTGTTGATGTCTGCAATCCAAAGGCTATAAATATATTGAATGGAACCTCATGTCTGTTTTTGAAGGTTTGAAGTCTTTTGAATGTTTAAAGGAACAGTTTGAAGGATTATTTAGTGTTGTAGTCTTTTGGGGTTATCTTTGAAGTAATGGGTGTTAAGATATTCAATGTTTGTTTTTAAAAGGTTAACTTGAGTTCATAGAATAAACATTGTTTTGTTTTAAAAACCATGGGCAAGATTGAATCGCCGGGGGCTGGCGTGAATACCGTTCACTAAAATGCCTGTCCCGCCGGCGTAAATTAAACCACCTACCTTACCGGCGGGACAAGGCAGCACGGGCGGGCTCCGGGGTCCTGGGGGGGGCGCGGGGCGATCTGGCCCTGCGGGGTGCCTCCGCAGTGGCCTGGCCCGCGATCGGGGCTCACCGATCTGCGGGCGGGCCTGTGCCGTGGGGGCACTCTTTCCCTTCCACCTCCGCCACGGTCTCCACCATGGCGGAGGCAGAAGAGACTCCCTCCACTGCGCATGCGTGGGAAGCTGTCAGCGGCCGCTGATGCTCCCGCGCATGCGCCGCCCGGAGATGTCATTTCCGCGCCAGCTTGCGGGGCACCAAAGGCCTTTTCCGCCAGCTGGCGGGGCGGAAATTCGTCCGCCGCCGACCTAGCCCCTCAAGGTTGGAGCTCGGCCCCCAAAGATGCGGAGCATTCCGCACCTTTGGGGCGGCGCGATGCCCGTCTGATTTGCGCCGTTTTGGGCGCCAGTCGGTGGACATCGCGCTGTTTCCGGAGAATTTTGCCCCATTTGTCCATTTCTGCTGTATCACACCTGGCGAGCACGCCGTGTGCTTCCCACACCACAATCTATTAAAAGTTGTGGGTTGGTTGAACTCCATGAAACACTTTGGGGTTCTGTAAACCCGGACCCATAATAATAGTAGCATGAGGAGGCCTTTTGGCCCTTCAAGCCTGCTCCGCCATTCATCAAGATCATGGCTGATCCTGCTTTCTCCCCATAGCCTTTGACCCCATTCTCCCCAAGTGATATATCCAGCTGCCTCTTGAATATATTCAATGTTTTAGCATCAACTACTTCCTGTGGTAATGAATTCCACAGTCTCACCACACTTTGCGTGAAGAAATGTCTCCTCATCGCTGTCCGAAATGGTTTACCTTGAATTCTCAGGCTGTGACCCCTGATTCTGGACACACCCACCATCGGTAACATCTTCCCTGCATCTACCCTGTCTAGTCCCATTAGAATTTTATAAGTCTTATAAATTTTATAACCCTAGAAGAAATATCAAGAAAAATAGAAAAGCCAAATAGGCACTGGTGTGGCATGCAACATACCGACCTTCAAAGATATGTCTGAAGTGGCTCAATATGCAAATCCAAAATTGAAGCCCTCTAAAGTAGGCTATATGATGGCACAAGACCCTTACCAAGAGGATAAATTAATCTAGCAGCCTAACGCAATGGCAAGAAGGAAGATCGCATGTTCCAGATCATAGTTGGGATCAAATGGTCCCACATCTCAGCTGGAGCAAGTCTAAAGCTTGGGCTGGTAACCCTGAATGTGCCAACAGAGAAAGGGCAGAAAAGGACCTCCGAGAACAGAAGACAATGAACCACAAGTTGGTTACCGATCATGCCAGTGCAATGAAATACACGAGCTGAAGGTAAATGTTCTGCAGGAGAATGTTCACATCAGAGCTGAACTGGACAACTTGAAGGGCAAGAATCCAGCTGAGTCTATATCTTTGAAGGCACACATTAAACTGGTGGCTCAATGAAGCAAACTGTGCTAGATTAAAAGTTGTGGGTTGGTTGAACTCCATGAAACACTTTGGGGTTCTGTAAACCCGGACCCATAATAATAGTAGCATGAGGAGGCCTTTTGGCCCTTCAAGCCTGCTCCGCCATTCATCAAGATCATGGCTGATCCTGCTTTCTCCCCTGTCAATTTCAGGGACAGCGCAAAGGTTCCAGGTGGAAAGAATGACCCTCAATTCCATAGTTGGCAACTCAAAGCGGGAGTTGAAACTCATCAATCAGATATACAGATGAAACTGCAGGCTACCCACTCAACGAGTAACATTGCTCCTTCACACCAAATGGGCAGCCGTGGAGAAGGGATCTGTCCAGCTGCACTGAGCACAGAACTATCACCAATCCCAGAGGTCCACAAGCCTCCCAACAACTACAATGAGACCATAACAGTCACCATGGCAACGGGACCCACAGAAACGACACTCTCCGGACAAGGAACATTCACTCAGACAATTAGCCAATGTTAACTCGCATGCGCCCCATTGAGACCTGCACGGTTTAAAGTCTATGGGGGCGACAGTCCGCCCATGTTGCGGCATGTGAAAATCCCGTTATGTGGTGCGAATTCTGGGAGGGGCCTGAAAGGGTATTTGCATTGGGCGTTAAACAGTTTCCGATGCTCCCGGCCCACTCTAGCTAACACGATCAAGGTGAGAACCTGATCAGAGTTCATTTGCATTCATTTGAGTCTCTTTAGTACGAGTAAAGCTGAAGGCAATGGTCTCCCGGTATGCCCTCCCTCACCACGACTCCGAGTGTGAAGTCACTCAGGTTCAAATCACTGTAGGTCTTTAGAAGTGGAGACCAGGCATCATAAATTCTAAGGAGGTGAGATCCACTTACCTTCAGGGTGCCCATGGACAAAGCAGCCATCACCAAGGTGCAGAGGAGGTTCCTTCCAGGGAGATGGCATGGGAGGGTGCAGGGGGGCTTGGTCTGGGCTGGAGAGGTTCAGTTTGGGGGTCTCTCCCAGGATAGTGGCTGCATGGCCAATCTCTTTCTGTTGCTGTGAATAACTTTGAACTCTCTCCCAGCATGTCTATTTCAATGAGCTGTCGGGTTGAAGA
Organism: Scyliorhinus torazame; assembly: GCF_047496885.1. NCBI lineage: Eukaryota > Metazoa > Chordata > Chondrichthyes > Carcharhiniformes > Scyliorhinidae > Scyliorhinus > Scyliorhinus torazame. The sequence continues at coordinate 337,366,164 of NC_092709.1, forward strand.
TGAGAGATATTTCTCTGATGCCTTGAAAGCTTTGAAGTGCTTTGTTTACATTCCATTCCATGCTCCATTAACATATACATGCCTTTGGGCTTGCTAAGATGCCGAAAAGCATTGAAATGCATTCTTTACATTCCATTTCACACCCCTTTGATCTTTAAAAATCTCTGCGGTTTCACTGCTGCAACATGCCTGCTTTTATCCCTTTGAACTTGCTTGCTTACATTTCACTTCTCATCCCATTTACAAGCCCTCTGATTGACAGCTGAAGGCTCTTTCAAAGGAGAGATTTGCTTTGTTTGTTTATATGGCACTCAGTCCTAACATTTAATGGTAGGGGGAGGGGGGAGGTTGCTGCTCTGTGGTCAAAGGTTGGGGGTGTTCCCCTTGTCTGCTGGGGTTATGATATCCATGACGGTGGAGGGAGGGGGGGGGGGAAGGGGCGGGGGGGGGGGGGGGGGGGATGCTGTCAATTTACATTGAGATCTGGACAGCCTTTAAAAATGGCATTCTGATCTCTGAGGAGTCGGACCTGCCTCATTCACTGCGCAAATCATCCCAACCTCCAAACAAATGTCTAGGTATGGGTGGACTGTGATCTGGATCCTGCCAATCCAGCCTCTGGGAATCACACCTTGTGTTCTGCCAGAGACCAAACTCAGAAATGTTTTGGGTGAATTGTGTTCTATGTGTGCGATGCATGTGCAATTATTGATTAGTAGAATGAACAGTGTTAATGCATAACAGTGGGGATATAGTGGAAAATGTGGGTAATTCACAGCTGCATAATAATAATCTTTTACTGTCACAAGTATGAAGTTACTGTGAAAAGCCCCTAGTCGCCACATTCCGGCGCCTGTTCGGGTAAGCTGGTACGGGAATTGAACCCGCGCTACTGCCCTTGTTTTGCATTACAAACCAGCTGTCTCGCCCACTGAGCTAAACACTTGTGCATATATGTGTGTCCTTTGTTCATTAGATAAAGAAGAGTGTTTGTATCTTTTGCCTGAGATTAAAAGGGGGATGTTCAGATTTTGAAATGTAACCAGTCTGATTGACACTATGGGCTTTCTGTTGTCATGTGATCATGCATTTGACAAAGTCCCGCACAAGAGGTTATTGTGCAAAATCAAAGCGCATGGGATTGGGGGAAATGCTTGAATCCATTATCATGGACTTTATAGCGGGACATTTAGAAAGCAGTGGCAGGATCAGTCAGAGTCAGCATGGATTTATGAAGGGAAAATCATGCTTAACAAATCTGTTGGAATTCTTTGAAGAGGTAACCAGTAAAGTCAACAAGGGGGAGCCAGTCGATGTGGTATATTTGGACTTTCAGAAGGCGTTTGACAAAGTCCCGCATAAGAGATTATTGTGCAAAATTAAGGCGCATAGGATTGGGGGAAATGTATTGAGGTGGATAGAAAACTGGTTGGCAGAGAGAAAACAAAGAGTAGGGATTAATGTGTCGTTTTCAAATTGGCAGGCAGTAACGAGTGGGGTGCCACAGGGATCGGGGCTGTGACCCAGCTATTCACAATATATATTAATGATTTGGATGAGGGAACAAAAAGTAACATCTCAAATTTTGCAGATGATACTAAGTTAGGTGGGAGAGTGAATTGTGACGAGGGTGTACTGATCCTACAGCATGATCTGGACAGGTTGGACGAGTGGTCAAATCAATGGCAGATGCAGTATAATTTGGATAAATGTGAGGTTATTCACTCTGGAAGTAAAAACAGGAAGGCAGATTACTACCTGAATGGTTGTAAATTGGGAGAGGGGAGTGTGCAGCGGGACCTGGGTGTCCTTGTGCACCAGTCGCTGAAGGTAAGCATGCAGGTGCAGCAGGCGGTAAAGAAGGCTGATGGTATGTTGGCCTTCATTGCGAGAGATTTTGAGTATAGAAGCAGGGATGTGTTGCTGCAATTATACAGGGCCTTGGTGAGGCCACACCTGGAGTAGTGTGTGCAGTTTTAGTCTCCTTCTCTGAGGAAGGATGTTCTTGCTCTCGAGGGAGTGCAGCGAAGGTTTACCAGACTGATTCCAGGGATGGCGGGACTGTCATACGAGGAGAGATTGACTAGGTTGGGATTATACTCGCTGGAGTTCAGAAGAATGAGGAGGGATCTCATACAGATTTATAAAATTTTAACGGGACTAAACAGGGTAGATGCAGGGACGATGTTACCAATGGTCGGTGTGTCCAGGCCAGGGGTCAACCATTTTGGACAGACATAAGGAGACATTTCTTCACACAAAGAGTGGTGAGCCTGTGGAATTCATTACCACAGGAAGAAGTTGATGCTAAAACTTTGAATATATTCAAGAGGTGGCTAGATATAGTACTTGGGGGGAATGGGATCAAAGGCTATGGGGAGAAAGCAGGATTAGGCTATTGAGTTTGTTGATCAGCCATGATTGTGATAAATGGAGGAGCAGGCTCGAAGGGCCAAAAGGCCTCCTCCTGCTCCTGTATTCTAGGCATCTATGTATGCCATGCAGCTGCCTCTGGAGGCAGGCATCTTAGGGCAGTTGAATAAAGACTTCCATTGAGGAAAGCCATGACGTAGACTGTTGTTATACATGAAACAAATATAAACCACAGAGCATGCAGCTCCCTCAGTAGTGAATTGCAAAGATTCGCAATCCTCTGGGTGAAGAAATCTTTCCTCACGTCCGCCCAAAATGGCCAACCCCTTATTCTGAGATTCTGTCTCCTAGTTCCAAACTCTCCGTCCAGGGGAAAAGGCTCTTCAGCATCAACCCTATCAAGCTCTCACAGAATTTTAGACAATTCAATCAAGTCAACTCTGGTTCTTTTAAATTCAAGAGGGTTTAGTCCTATTCTACACAATTACGCTGCTTTGTCAGACAGTGCATTCCAGGTCACAACCACTCTCTGAAGAACGTCTCCTCATCAGAGGATGCTAGATGGGGACTCTTCTTCCGAGGTAGTATGGGCTGAGGTTAGAAACAGGAAAGGGGAAGTCACCCTGTTGGGAGTTTTCTATAGGCCTCCAAATAGTTCTAGGGATGTAGAGGAAAGGATAGCGAAGATGATTCAGGATAAGAGCGAAAGTAACAGGGTAGTTATTATGGGAGACTTTAACTTTCCAAATATTGACTAGAAAAGATATAGTTCGAGTACAATAGATGGGTCGTTTTTTTGTACAATGTGTGCAGGAGGGCTTCCTGATACAATATGTTGACAGGCCAACAAGAGGAGAGGCCACATTGGATTTGGTTTTGGGTAATGAACCAGGCCAGGTGTTAGATTTGGAGGTAGGTGAGCACTTTGGGGACAGTGACCACAATTCGGTGACGTTTACATTAGTGATGGAAAGGGATAAGTATACCCCGCAGGGCAAGAGTTATAGCTGGGGGAAGGGCAATTATGATGCCATTAGACATGACTTGGGGGGGATAGGTTGGAGAAGTAGGC